>NC_141990.1:297239513-297612847 GCF_049901715.1 Pseudonaja textilis | reverse complement strand
TGGTGAGCTGTGATCCTGCTGTTTGGCTTCGCATTCGTGGTTGTGCCGCATCTTCATGGTGGGTGTCAGTTCGCTTCATGTATGGCTCGGAGGGGTTTGAAGCAGGTAGTGATGCAGCTGCAGTGTGGCTTCTGGTCCGTGGTCGTGTCTCATCTTCTGTGTGGGTGTGAGTCTGCTTTCTACGTGGAAGTGTGGTGGTAGCATCTTGTGTGGTCCTTGTGGGTTGGGTCTGGTGTCATTCTTCATGTTAGGTACTCGTTTGTTCGTGAGGGTGGGCTTCCAAATGGCTGGTAGGCGGGAGGTGTCATCTCGTTTATTCATGCTGTGTGTGCATTTTTCTATCTCTATGGCTTCTCTGATTATTCTGTTGTTGAAGTGTTCGGTTTTGGCGATAGTTCTGGTATTTTTAAAGTCAATCTCATGTCCTGTGGCTTTGAGGTATTGGACCAGGGAAGAGGTCAGTTCTTCTTTTTTGATTGAGTTCTTATGTTCTTCAATGCGTGCACTTATTCTTCTGTTAGTTTGTCCAATGTATGTGGTAGGGCAGGCGGTACAAGGGATTTCGTATACTCCTTGGTTTTCTAATTCGATTTTGTCTTTAGGGTTTCTTAGGATGGTGGATATTTTTCTGTTTGTGCAGAATGCTGTTTTAATGTTGTGTTTTTGGAGGATCTTGTTGATTTTGTCTGTAGTGCCTTTTATATATGGGAGGAGGGCTTTGCCGTTCTCTTGTTCTCTGTCTTGGATTTTGGTTGGGGTTTCTTTTTGGATTAGGTGGATAATCTTTCTTTGGAATACATTGGCTGTAAGTACGTTAGTGAGAGTGTATAGTTCGGTTTTTAGGTGTTGTTCATCGGCTAAGCATTTTGTTCTGGAGATGAGTGTCTCGGCTACGGAATTGATCTGTGCTGGGTGGTGGTGTGAGAGTGCGTGTAGCGTTTGTATGTGTTTTCTTCTGGTAGATGGTGTGTCCTAGGGAGCCATTGGATTTTTTGTATACTAAGACATCTAGCAAGGGAAGTTGATTGTTAGCTTCTGTTTCCATGGTGAATTGTATTTTGTGGTGTAGGCTGTTGAGGTTTGTGAGGAAGTTGTTCAGTTTTTCTTTCCCGTGTGGCCAAATTATGAAGGTGTCATCTATGTATCTGAGCCAGAGTTTGGGTTTGTGATCATATTTTTCTAGAGCTTGTGTTTCAAAGTGTTCCATGTAGAGGTTTGCGATGACAGGTGAGAGGGGTGGTCCCATGGGTGCTCCTTCTATTTGTTTGTATTTTTGTCTGTTGTAGGTGAAGTATGTATAGTGGTTGGTCAGATCTAGGATGTGCTTGGGGGGGGCTTGTATTTGTTTTGGATGGCTGTCAAGGCTTCTTTTATAGGCACTTGGGTGAAGAGGGATATGACATTGAAGCTCACTAGTAGGTCGCTGGGTTGTAAGTTTTGTTTCTTTATGATCTCAATGAACTGGAATGAGTTTCTTACGTGTGAGTTGATGGATTCTGCATAGGGCTGTAGTTGTTTGGCGAGAAATTTGGCTAGGTTTTGTAGAGGTGAGCCTATGCAGATGACTTGGTCGAAGTGGGGTTCCTTCTTTGTGTATCTTGGGGAGACCATAAAGCTTAGGGCATCTGGATGATTTCTCTCTGGGTATGATTCTTTGCTGGATTTCTTCACTGATGAGGGAGGCTTTTATTTTGGATCTGGTGGTTTTTTCTAGGTAGGTGGTGGGGTCTGTGTTTAGGGGTTTGTATGGGGGGTCTTGGTTGGTTAACTTGGTTTGGTAGACAGATGTGTTCATAACCTCAAAGCCATGAGATTGACTTTAAAAATACCAGAACTATCCCCAAAAGGGAACACTTCAACAACAGAATATATATGTATACACACACACACACACACACACACACACACACACACACCCCTTAGGGTTGAAAGATGGAGTTCTTTGTGCTCTCTGAGCAATCAAACTCAGAGAACACCAAGGACACTGATATGATAAACAGAGATAAGCAGAGTCTCAAGGGCAGGTTTTCTTCTTGGATAATTACAAACTTGATAAAGTCTAAGTCTAAATCAAGTGCAGGGCTGTCTTTTTCCCACTGTTTCTGCTCACCGCTGGATTTCACAAAAAGGACATGCTCCAGTGACCTCTATTAAACAATGTCAACTTATTGGATCTACAAATCATGTCTTCTCTGTATCACAGCCTTCCTTGTGGAATAGTATCCCCCTCAAGAGATCTGGAGGGCCTTGATCCTGTTAGCCTTTTGTGAGTCACTGAGGACCTGTTTTCTCAGACTTTCAGGCCTGGGGGTTGGGGAAGTTGAGTTACTGAGGTGATTTTAGGATTAGAATGAATCATTTACTATCCTAGACTAATGTTTTCCCTGTTGGGTTTTTAATCTGTGCACTTTCCCAAGCTATATAGTGAGAAAGGCATCATAGTGTGAGATGGGCAGCCATATAAATTATATTTTAAAAAGTGTTCTGTAAAAATACTTGGGTTTTGAAGAAAGACATGATAGGTAAGTGAAGCAATTTGGTTCTAGTTGGAGTAAGCTCACCAAAATCTTAAATGAAATATTTATAATCACCTTTTCTTTTTGGTTCCACTGTACCCCTATGAAATAGATAAATATTTGAACCTGTTTTGCAATTGGAAAAATGCAATAGAGGCCTTGAATGACGTGCTCAACATTACACAAGCAGATTATTTGGCTGTAGTTGTGGTTTTGACAATTTCTTTTGCCTTTTTTTTTAAAGAACCAGCTGTTTCATTCCCATGCAGATTTTTGTCTTCGCACTGTAATTTCTATGCATGCTAGATGTTAAGAACATTGAATATGTATATATGTATATAGTTGCTAGGTTCAATGTCTCTAAACTTAATTTATTTGAATGCTGTTATGCTTTTTTATTATTTTATTCCCAGGATGAAATTGATGATGCAGTTAAGTTGTTGCTGTCATTAAAAGTAACCTATAAAACAGCAACAGGTCAAGAATATAAAGCAGATTCTCCTCCAACAGATTTCACTCCAATCAGTAACAGTCCAGACAATGTTGAAGGGGATGACTTTGTGGACCCCTGGACAGTGCAGACATCCAATGCAAAAGGAGTGGATTATGATAAACTTATAGGTGTGTGGGGTTCTACTTCCTTAAGAAAACATGTTTGTTTGTTTGTCTGTCGAGTCACTGGGTGGCTTATAACATTCTAAAATGTACAGAATATTAAAAACATTGAAACATTAAATATTAATATGGATTAAGATTAAATGAATTAGAAAGTAGAATACAATGGAGTTGGCGGTGGGAATGTTATTTGAAATACAGCACTCTTACAAAGACTCTCTAAGAATGCTCTTTAGACACTGCCTTATTTTTGCCACAGTCTTGAAGTTATAAAAATTGGTTCTTCATTTTCAAATAGCACTTTTCATAAAATATTATCTTTTCCGGTTGCTAGATGAGGCACTAGCGTCAAGTCCTTCAGGTGGGATTTCATGAACGTGCCATTGTTAAGATGCTAGAATTCATTGACCCTTGATCTTATTCAACTACTATGCTTCTTTAACATTCAAGATTTCAAAAGAAGTCTTATTAAGTTTTCTTTCCTTTTTAATTCCCTACTTTTATGGACAGCAGTGTAGGGATGTTTTTTTCAGTTCAGAATTTTTAAAATCACAATTATGTTTAGATTCTAAAAGCCACAGGGTGTGACAGTGTCACCAGAATGGGGACAAGTAACATTAATAGCCCCTTTTTATGTTACTATTTAAGGCTGAAATCAAATAATACAGCGGCTGTAGAATTGATCCTTCAAAAAGCAAAATATGCATTGTATTCAGTAGATTTACCGCATAAATCTTAGGAATTTTTTACTGAATTATGAAGGCAATATAACATAGATTCAAACAGGTATCTTGAAATCAAATTAATTGCATAAGACGTTCTGTCAGCAAATATTTATTGTATACTCAATTTTCAAGTCAAGACCAGCTATCTATTATGGTGTAACTAGAGATTTCAGGAGACCAATCAAATCAACAAGAATCATCACTTTTTGAGATGAAATGTAGTTCTCTTAATGTGTTCATCATTTACACATAGTACAACCTTTTCAAAACATTTCAACTATTTTCCCACTTACGTTCTGAGGAATAGGATTCTATGATTTACTGTTCATTCATTTATTCACAATCATGTATATAATTTAGTCTCTATTTCTTTTGTTTTCAGTTCGATTTGGCAGTAGCAAAATTGATAAAGACCTCATCAATAGAATAGAGAGAATTACAGGTCATAAACCACATCATTTTCTACGGCGAGGTATTTTCTTTTCTCATAGGTAAGTGTGCTTTATTTCTAGCTTATTTGAATCAAACAAAATATGCTTTCTAAATGCCTCTTTCATTAATCTTAATATAATATTGAGTACTATTCTACAAGCATCCTGATGAAAGAAAACTAAAACTTGGAGCATGGAATGGAAATGGTGGTCCTACATTCCTTGTATTTCAAAACTAGAATGTTGTCACATGATATAAATTATGGCACAGTATTTTTTAAACACAAAATAATCACTAAAATGTGTTCAAGCTGCTCTCATTTATCTTTATATGACTGGCATTTCCTTAAAAAGCATACAATGTTCCCTCACTTTCCTACAGAGATATGAACCAAATTCTTGATGCGTATGAACAGAAGAAGCCATTTTACCTTTATACAGGCAGAGGTCCCTCATCTGAGACAATGCATGTTGGCCACCTTATCCCATTTATGTTTACAAAGTAAGTAACTTTTTTTATTAAATGCTTTCTTGTTTTAAAAGTGGTAGATGTTTGCATTATGCTAATTGCTGTGATCTGGAATTAGGACATGGAGGTTGAGATCAATATATAGAAAAGTTTACAGAAGTATCATTTCTTTATTGATGTCTGTTCTGGAAACACCTCTTGAACTTTGGTATACTCTCCTGAACTCTGTTGTGTATAAGGTACTTTTGTGGGATGGGGAAATCATCCCAAATTGGTTGTAAATATTTTTAATGAGTAGAAAACATATGTATTGTATGTGTACATAGAGACATGCATATGTCATGAGTCTCTAGCAGAATTTTCAAGACTTAAAGAAGATTTATTAGGAGTAAACATGCCGGCGCTGCCTGGATGTAGCTGACTCTGAAACACATCATTCATTGTCACCCTTGATTCTGGTTTTCTCCCACTCCCTGGGTGTATCATAATACATATTCTCCAATGGGACACATCCATAGCCAAGAGTCATCAATCATACTCTCCAGTTAGAATTTGATGCAGAAACTTTGGTCACCTAGAAACTGTCTTTGAAAACATTTATGGAATGCAGTTTCGTTTTTTGCAAGTTACTGCATTGCTCCCCCCTCTCTTTCTGCTGGCAACTCTAAAAGACCAGATAAATATTTTATGAGTTGACAGCATACATGTTTCTGCTCATTAAAAATATTTGTATCCAATTTTGGCTTCAGTTTATATAGTGCTCCATTTCCAGAGGTACTTGAAAAATTTACAAGGTATCCGTATTGTAGAATTCAAAATCTATTAATCCAAAACTTAGTTAATACAATGATAATGTGATCCAATCAAGGGCTCCCACAAAGGCTACTCAAGAGCACTCCTGTTAGGTGCTGCCTTATTCCAGAAATCAGCAAGGTACTCAATTCTGCATCAGTTTGAAACCAAGAGGATTCATTTAAGGATTGGAAATAAGAGGAACAATTATTATTTGAGATTGTTCAGGCAGTTTGTTATTTTACACAAATAGGGCAAAGTATTTATTAACATATGTCATAGCATGGCACAAGTGTGGAATTTGATATCTAGAGACATATATTATGTCTAATGCTGCAGGGAAAAAATGAATCAGGTGATTCCCAAAATCTGAATATCAGTATTAAGTACTGTAATTGCATGAGTTGTCCAAAATAATTGATACTGTAGGAAAATTACATGTACAATTAAGCACAATAAAATCAAATATTAGAACCCAGGGTACAATGTATTGATATGATGAGAAGAAAAGTAGAGTTTCAGTAATTTACAGTATTATTCATAGGAATAAACTAATTGGCATTACTAAATTGATTTGTATTTTAAGATGCAAGCTACTACTATGCAGGAAGAAGTTGCTATTATTACAATGAAGCATGGACATCTCCAAGGACTGAGCAGGAAGATGACTGTTTGTTTGTTATGGCATCATCAACATCATCTTAATTAGGGGTGTCCAACCTTGGCAACTTTAAGACTTGTGGACTTCAACTCCTAGAATTCCTCAGCCAGCTTTGCTTTGCTGGCTGAGGAATTCTGGGAGTTGAAGTCCACAAGTCTTAAAGTTGCCAAGGTTGGACACCCCTAATCTAAATGACATGTCTAATGTACTTGCTTCAAATGTCATAAAATAATTATGTAATCATATAATTTACATTGTGATACAAAGAAACATGTATCATTTTGATGTCAGCATGGCTTGTTATACATATCAGTTACATGATAAACTACTTCCACAATTTATCATATACATGCATTTTTCTTGCAAAATAGCTATATATGCATTACCACATTATTATTAGTATATTTGTAGGCAGGTGTGTATCTACATTCCAAGAGGTATATTCAAATAAATGTTGCTGAGTGAGAAAATATTTGTCCGAAAGCTACACAAGTGATTGTAAATAACTTGCCGTTTGCATAACACATAATTTAACTAGAAGTTACCTTGAAACATATGTTTTGTGAAAACTTGTTTTGTTTCTTACTAGGTGGTTACAAGAAACATTTAATGTTCCATTAGTCATACAAATGACTGATGATGAGAAATATTTGTGGAAAGATCTGACCATTGAGAAAGCCTACCAGTATGCTATAGAAAACATCAAGGACATAATAGCCTGTGGATTTGACATTAATAAAACTTTTATCTTTTCTGATTTCTCTTATATGGGGTAAGGATCTCATTTTTTGATAACTGAATAATCAAAATTTGTCATTTTGAGGTAATATTAAACTATCCACCAACCTTAAAACAGTTCACTGCTGCTGCTTCAACCAATTTTCTTTCGGGAAATCTAATACATAATATGGTATGTGTCAGTTTTAGAAAGAACACTGCTTTAAAAAGCTTTTTGAAATAAAAGCCATTGTAAAGAGTATTTTTCTACACAATAATTCTGTTTTGATTTATTGCCGTTAAAAGTATGTTTGATAACCCTTTATTTCTTTATCAAACTGACGAGTCATTTGAAGAGATTCAAATGTCATGGTTGGAATGTAATTCTTACGTTTTATTGCATTAATGAGAATAAATGGAGTTACAGCAGTACTTGAAATTCTTTCAGCTTTGGAAGAAACAATATTTTATTTGAAGAAAAAAGTTCTTAAATTGTGCTGTGTATATTGTTTGGCTTGGCTCTGAAAAACCATCTTGTGGTTTTCTATAGAGTTTTAATGTTCAAGGATTGCAAACTTAGAAGGTGTGATATATTAAACTCTTTGAGCTGACCTGGCCCAATTCCTGGAGTGCCCTTTGCCAGGCTGCCGTGACCTGATGAACACAGCAGAATCAGTTCTGGTAATATCTTGTGATCATTAGTAACTTTGGAAGGTGAACACTGAAACAACTTTGGTTGTTGAAATCAGTTGGTGATCCTTTATCCAATGGAAAAAATAGAAGGAAAAAGTATGACAGTTCTTTGTGCCTTAAATACAGTATGAAACATAATAAATCTGTATAAGCTTATACATACCTTTATAGTAAAGTGAAATCTATAATAAAATAATTTGGAAATGCTTCATGAAAAAGCTAACTAACGTAGTTTAAATTACATTTAAACTTAATTCTGGATACAGTATATTAAATATCCATGTTTCATCATACTTGATTGCAATATTGATTTATGAGCATTCTCAAGAACACAATCCTCTCTGTGTTGAGATACGAGATTTTGATTTTTCTGCCCTTTTCCCAGGACAAGTTTAGGCTTCTATAAAAATATTGTTAAAGTTCAAAAGCATGTGACATTCAACCAAGTGAAAGGAATCTTCGGTTTTACAGATAGCGATTGCATAGGTGAGTTACAATATAATTCTATTAACTAATTGATACAGGATATTAGAAACAAAAACTTACCTGAAGTTCTGGTTCAAAACAGTAGAATAGAGTGTTTGAATCTTGGACTAACACCAGGGACATCAGGTTTAAATTTCACTTAACCATGAAGAATCCCACAGATGAAGAACTTTGCTTTATATGCTTCACGATATATTTCTGGAGATACAATTTATGTAGAAACTATCCTCAGCTTTTGGAGGGGGTTGTGAGAGTGGATATGAAATAAAATGTCTTAAATAAATTCACTGGAGGCATCTTTGCTTTATGAGCATAGTACCGTATTTTTCAGAGAATAAAACACACATTTACCACTCCCAAAAGTGGTTGGAAATGTCTGTGCATCTTATACATCGAATGTTGCCAAAGTCCCACCCCCTCACCAGTTCCCACCCTTTGGTCTCTGCCTCCCAGCAATTTGCCTCCTTACAGCAAACAGCCTGTTTCAGCTTCAGTACAACCTGATTAGCACAAGCAGCTGATGGTTGGTAGGATCAGCCTCCCAACGATCAGCTGTTTCAGGCTGCAGAGATTGCCACTGCCTATTGTCATCTCCGCACGTCTCATTTTTGGCTTCTGCATGCACCATTTGCCGTCCATTCATCCCAGAACGGGCCGAAAAAGGGGCATGTGGAGACCAAAAACAGGATGCTGATACCAAAAATGGGCGTGGAGGTGGCAATAGGCAATGGCAATCCCTGCAGCCTGAAACAGCTGATCATCGGGAGGCTGATACAATCAACAATCATCTGCTTGTGCTAATCAGGTTGTACTGAAACAGCTTGTTTGCTGTGTACTGCAAGGAGGCAAATTGTTGGGAGGCAGAGGCAGATTTTTTCCCCCTTGTTTTCCTCCCAAAAAACTAGGTGTGTCTTATACTTCAGGAGCATCTTATATTCTGAAAAATACAGTAGTTGTATAACATTTACATGTAGATTACAACTATAACATTTGTTATAGTTGTAATCTACTATAGATGGAGAATTTGAGATATATGGCTGAACTACAGCTCACAGCATCTTCAGACACCACTACTAATTGTGAGAGTAGCTGTGAACTCGATGGTCTCAGTTTTTTTCCAGCTTGTACTTGAACCAGGAGGTTATCATTTCTGCTTAGGTACTGTTTAGACCAGAGGTGGTATTCAACCGGTTCACACTGGTTCGGGAGAACCAGTGGTGGTGATTTGGCATGGGTCACAGTGCGCATGTGCAGCAGCCTCGGAACATCTGGCCACCTGCCTGTCCTCCCAAAGCACATTTTCTTCCTTCTGGCGGACACACCTCTTCCAGCCCGGCCCAGCCAGCAGGTGGGTGGGCGGATATCCCAGGGCTTCTCACCTCCCTTGTCGCAAGATGCCTGTAGCTGCTGCGTGCTTTTTTCATTGTGGCTGCAGTCCAGCAGCCGCACCGAAAAAAGCACAGCCTGTTCTATGTGCCAGGCCCAGCAAGTCCGAGCAGCCGGCGCATAGAACAGGGCGGTGCCGGACCAGTGATGAAGTGGAGCAGAACCAGAGATCTGTAACTGCCTCTTTCGCAGCACAGAAATCCTTTAAAATTTAAAATACTAAAAAATTATTAACGAACTTTATTCAGTTTTTCACATTAAAAACAAAAATCTCTTTTTAGTGGACAACATGTTTCCGGGTCATCACCTTTACATACAAATATGACAGCAATTATACATTCATATATGCATACTTAATTCTATTATTACTTTTTCCATTCCAAATTTTCAGTAAGGAGAGAAGCAAACACATTAATTCTAGCCTCTTTCATTAATCTCAATTGAAACATCTTTTTGTTTCATTTCAATTTTTTTCAAATATAATCCTTTAATATTTATTTTAAAAATAAAGATAAACAATATGTGTTTGCCTAATAATAATAATGATAATGATAATAATGATAATAAAAAAGTTACCAATGTCTCCTTGCTTTTAACAATCTATATTAACTTATTAATTTAGTTGGTTCTTCAGTCTGTCATATTCCCTTTCCATTACACATTCTTTTTATAAATTCTAGATTAATACAAATTTTAACACTAAAAAAAAAACAAGTATAGGTTTCCTCCCTTTTACTGTTTTGAGTGTGACACCTCAATGATTAAAATATAGCTTTATTCCCTCATCTTAATTCCCAATAAACCATTATTTTTAAGAAGTTGTAATAATAATCATTACATCTTTTCACTTGGATTCCGCAGCATATTTTCCCCCCTTGATTTTTAATAACAGTTATCAGTATCTATATTACCCTATTTTCTAAATATTTTTAATTGCAGAAATATTCTTATTACCCCTTGTCACCCTGCAGAATACCCTTTTTAATTCATCAACCATTATCTCTGAAAAAACAATTTCTTTTCAACATTTTACTATTTCCGTATTTCTTTATTTCATGCACCTGTTTCTTACTGCTTCTCCTCCCCCTCTTTTCCCCATATCTTTTCTCATTCCAGTTTATATCCCTCTCTTTCTTAATATCTTCCTTTCCCCTTTTCTGCTGTGTCTTTCTGCCTTTCCTGACTTCACAGGTATTCCCCCTTTTGATCGCCTTCTTAAATCTCAACTTTTTAACCTTCCTTCTTTCCCCACTTCTTTGTAATGTTCTTTGTGTTAATTGTCTACTTAAAATGTCTTCTCCTTGAGTCGACTCCTCCTCCTCTGAAGCTCTTTCTTCTTGTTCTTCAATCGCCATTTCCATTTTTTCTAACACAGAGCAAAGTGATTCGTCTCTTTCCTGTAGTAATTCTCTCATATTTTTAAGTTCCATTTTTAATTCCCGAAGAGATATCATCATTACACACTCTTATATTTTTTGATCGTTAAAGTCCACAAAAAAAACACTTTTACTTTCCTTCTTTCTTCTTTCAATTTTCTAAAGTTCTCAGTTATTCCAGCCCAGGGTCTGTACCAAAAACATCAATCAATCCCACAGTCTTTCCTTACTTTTTCCTTTATTCTGGTTCTGCTTTCACTTTCTAAGATTCTTACTTTGTTTCAATATTTCTTTAATGTTATATCCACACAAGTTCATTCAGAAACAGGATGCTTTCCCTTTTGTTTGAGCTCAAGTTTTTGTCAAAAGGTGGCACTGTCCATTATACAAAGTCTTCACCTTTTTCCCCTATTTTTTTATTTAGGGTTTTTCGAACCTCAGTGTTCCAGCACAGTCCAGTCTCCAATTTGTAAACTTTATTATTATTATTTTTTGACAATCTTAAGTCCAGCTTTATTTTATGCCTGTTTATTCCCAAAATATTTTAGTCCAATTTAGTTAAATCTTTAGTTCCAGATTCTTCCTTTCCCAGTTCGAAGCCCCACTTAGCTGTCAAAAATATTTTCTTTTTTTTTTTCCTGTCCCTTTGTAATTTTGCTGCTCACTTTTCTTTTCTGAAAAATTCTATGTTACCTTAATCCCGGGGTACTTTTGTTTAGTTGTGTTGCCCAGTTGTCCCAGTTCAGATGTTATCCACCTCTTTCTTCCTTCCTGCACAAATCTTAATCCAGCTGAGTCCTCTTCTTCAGGGTGGCCATTTTAAACCACCGCTGCAGTCATCTTTGGGGGGGAAAAGACCAAGCCCAGTGGGGGAGATATAGCTCCCCTCAACCTGGCTTGCGGCTTCCCCTTACTCTGCCGCCCCTCCAAGGCAGCTTC
Organism: Pseudonaja textilis; assembly: GCF_049901715.1. Lineage (NCBI taxonomy): Eukaryota > Metazoa > Chordata > Lepidosauria > Squamata > Elapidae > Pseudonaja > Pseudonaja textilis. The sequence continues at coordinate 297,601,041 of NC_141990.1, read as the reverse complement.
TGCCCCTAATCGTAATGATCAGGGCTCTCCAACGAAAGAGCACGGACCATAGCCGCAGAGAGTCACGATCTACGGTCTGTCAGCGAGGAGGCTCCGCCTTCTTCCCTTCAAAATACTAAAATTTTAAAGTATGTATTTGCTCTCATGTTGTCCATTAAATGTTTAATTCTGAAATATATTTATATACATTCTTTACATGTAATAAGTTATTTAACTTTAGGCCTCCTTTAACTTGCATTTCTTATAACATTGAAATCTAATTTCTGTATTTAACCACTCTTATTTTTCATTAAGTTTTACTGAACAAATTTTGTGCTTTCCTAGGAAAGATCAGTTTTCCTGCTATTCAAGCAGCTCCATCCTTTAGCTCATCATTTCCTGAGATCTTCAACAATAGAAAGGATATCCAGTGTTTGATCCCATGTGCAATTGATCAGGTGAGAAAGCTGTCTCAGATGTTTTAAACAACTTCCATCACATCAATTACAAAAAGCAAGGGTAAATATTAGCTCTAGATATGCATTCTGCAGATCTCTAGTTCCAGTTTGCCTTTGATCCAAGCTTCTATCCTTTTTAGACAATTTAACTTAAGGAAATTTAAGAGAAATTTAAGGAAATTTTGTTTAAGACACAAAAGTTTTCCAACACTTTATGCTATTTGTAATGCTTCCTCTCCTGACTTGCACTATAACAGGCTCGTGCTATAATGCTTTTTGTTCTGGGTTTTCTCTCCCCCCACCTTGTTTTTAGGATCCTTATTTTAGAATGACAAGAGATGTAGCTCCTCGGATTGGCTTTCCCAAGCCAGCATTACTGCATTCTGTCTTCTTCCCAGCCTTGCAGGGAGCACAAACAAAAATGAGTGCTAGCGACCCTAACTCCTCCATCTTTCTTACTGATACACCCAAGCAAATCAAAACAAAGGTAAGAGACCAGTGCTGTACACAGATTGTACTGCTGTTAAATTCCAGCTTGCTGCTTTGTTTTCATAAGACTATTTCTTTCAGCTCTACATTTTTTCCACGATTTTTCCCCAAAGAATGTTGTAGCAAATATTGAAAACTATATTCACAAGCAGACTGAGCCTTAAATACTTCACTTTAATCATGTGTCTTTGCACTGCAAGCTTAAGGAGCAGCAATATTTAATGTACTAAGGATCCTGCAACTGGCTGTCTCTCCATGGCCGCATGAAATCATTTGACAGTTGCTAGGCAAGTTATCCCAGTCTGCTTGGCTTTAAAGAGCATGGGCTTCCCTCATCAGCCATGTTTTGCATATGTTTCATAACATGCAATTGTCATATCCTGGAGGAATACAGGTCACCCTTTGCAAATTAACACCAATATGATATACGGACAAAAATGAATCTCAAAACAGGTTTAAAACATGATTCTTAGATGTGTAGTGAAATACTTTCAGGTTTTTTTCACTTGTTTCTGATGCCATTTTTGAAAATGTTTTTCCTCATTTGCAAAAATATTCAAAATAAACAGTTTAATCTTCAGATTGATGAAGATCATTCCATCTTTTTCTGGATCATTAGCATAATTTTATGTTTTATCATTTTAATATCATAATGATGCATAGGAAAATCCATAATACGTGTCTAACCAACTATTGGTGGTGGGTGGAAATGTAACTCAGTTTTGATTAATAAGCTATATTTGTTTTTGATTCAATATGGCCTTTACTTTGCAATAGCTGAATACTGTATGCTGCCTGAAGCTTATATAAGATTTAACTGTAATATGTTGTTCAATATTGAAAAATCTGTTTATTATGTATAAAGTTTATTTATATCAAAACTTTCCCCCACTTCTAATGCATGTACATGTTCTTGTATCTTGCTCCAGATTAATAAGCATGCTTTCTCTGGTGGCAAAGACACTGTTGAAGAGCACAGACAATACGGTGGCAATTGTGATGTAGATGTGTCTTATATGTACCTCACTTTCTTCCTTGAAGATGATGACAGATTAGAACAAATTAAACAGGTAATTGCCATCTCCTTTTTGAAATGTTATATTCATCTGAATACAAATCATTTAAACTAAAAGGTAGTTACTTTTTATATTTAAATTGTGCCTTATCTCCAAGACATTCAAGATGGTGTACCTCTCTCCCACTTTATAGCAATAGCACTTAGACTTAAATTCCGCTTCATAGTGCTTTACATCCCTCTCTCTAAGCAGTTTTACAGAGTTAGCATATTGCCCCCAACAATCTGGGTCCTCATTTTACCAACCTCAGAAGTATAAAAGGCTGAGTCAACCTTGAGTCTGGTGAGATTCGAACTGCCAAATTGCAGGCAGCTGGCAGGCAGCAGAAGTAGTCCGAGCTACCGTGGCTCTTTATCCCAAACACTACATGATTGTGAGAATTATTGGCCCAAAGTCATTCAGTCCATTTCCATTTCTGAAAGTTGAATTGATCCTGTCTCTCATAGCGCTGCACTGGCTAAGTATTCAGGGAATTAAAAGGAACTCCTGAGTCATCAAATCGTACCTCGAATCCACTAACCTGTGTCTAAAGTATCCCTTTCTGTGATGTTGTATAAGACCTTCAGAGGGAATACTACTTCTAGTTAAGAAAGGCAGAGTGTTTTCCATGTCCGCACAGTACCTTTCAGGAGATTAGCAAGAGATGTCATGGGATATGACCATTCCCTTTGACTGTGACATTCTTTGGCAGGCCTACACAAGTGGAGCTCTGCTGACAGGAGAACTCAAGAAAGTGTTGATTGAAACTCTTCAGCCCTTGATTGCGGCTCACCAGCAAAGGCGAAAGCAGATCACTGATGAAATGGTGAAAGAATTCATGACCCCACGGAAGCTGGCATTTGACTACTAATTCTACAACTGCATGTTAATTTATCAGTATATGAAGATCACATGTTATTGTACTTTGTTCTTTTTTTTGCCTTAATTATGTACAGGCATAAACAGCACTGCTTTTAATTATTAAATTATTCCTATTCAACCAATGGTTATGTGGGAAAACCATGAGTCTCTACTTGACAAAAAAACAGAAATTAGTGGTAAATAATATTTGGACTTCATAGGTTAGCATGGTAATTTATTTCCTGGAGAAGATTGTTCTTCCACAAAATACCTGATTTCAATGAATACGTCGATAGGAAGAAAACTGACTTAATAAAGAATCCAATTCTGGAACATTTTTATATCAAGTAGGATTTCCTGTTTCATCTCTAACTTAAACTCTTTGTTACAGTCAATATACTTTAAAACATTTTGTTATACTAATTATGGTACTATCTAAATTCATGAAGTGTTGGTGTGTTTTATAGTCATAAGAATATTTATGATGGCTTGAAAGACAGAACAGTTTAATCATTCTTTGAATGGTATCTAGATAGGAAATAGTCAAAGTATTCTGAAATTTTTGCTGACTTTTGCCAAATCATGGTAGGTAGTATTTCTAACCAAAAAAAACGATTATTCCCTAAGAGCAATAAGAAATTTACCAGAATAGAAACTATTCTCTTGTCTTTGTTTCCAAGCATTTTGAATGCTCTAGTTATGTCAAGCTATTCTGTGATATTAGTGAAGTTTAGATCTCAAAGGATATGTTTGTTTCTGTTTTGCTTTGTTTATATCAAATGATTATATTTCTAGTGTAATGGTTCAACCGAAAAGTAATCTTCAGAATGTAGCTTGTCATAATTCCTATATATAGATTCTCAGCTTTGGATGCAAACAGCAATAATTGATTCCATTGTTTTTCTTTTAATAAAATAATAGAGGTTGGAAGGAACCTTGGAGGACTTCTGGTCCAATCCCTGGCCCAGTGCAGGAATCCACATACCTTCCTGGACAAAGGCTATTCAATCTTTTATTTAAAATTTCCAGTGGTGGAGTACCTTCATCAAACTTCAGGAGGCAGACTATTCTACTGCTTAACAGATCTTACAGTCAAGAAGTTCATCCTTATTTCCAGTTTGGATCTCTTTGGTAAAACAACTCAGTCCAGTTTTTTTCTTATCCTCAAATTCTATGGAAAATAAATCCACACATTTTGCCCCATACTGCTGTCCTGCCTTTCCTTAGCCCTCTTTTCCAAATTCTTCATAGGGTTTAGCCTCTGGACTCTTTACCATATTTGTTGTTCTTTTTTATTGCCTCCAGTTCCTCAGCATTCTTTTTGTATCATGGCAATTAGAACTGCAGTATTCCAGATGCAATCTGACTGGTGCAGCATATAGTAGTACTATTACTTCTCATGATCTTGACATTATATGTCTATTGACACAGCCAAAAAGTGCATTGACTCTTTTGGCAGCTGTGCCGTATTGCTTAACATGTAATTTACTGAAACATCCAGATCCTTCTTATTGCTAAGCTAAATGCAGAACTTAACATTTGTTATCACTCAACACTTTTGGAGGGGGTTCAATGTTCAAATTTTTCAAGGTCCTTTTGAATCTTTTGGCTGTCTTTTGTGGTGTTAACAATCTCTCCCAGCTTTGTTTCATTGGTAAGTTTCGTGAGCATTCTTTCTATTCTTTCATCTAAATAATTTATGAAAATGTCAAAGAGTATTGGGCCCAGAAGAGAACCCTGGGATGTCTGCATACCTCTCTTTCAGGGAACATAGATCCATTAAGGACCACATGTTGGCTACAATCATTTGGCCAATTGCAAATGCATTTAATAGTGAGACCATCCATCTCATATGATTCCAGTTTATCAAGAAGGAGATAATCTAGGAAAGATTATGAAGAATCAGATGGGATTTCTCTACTGATCCAAAAACGTTTAGATCAATATTCTAGTAGTATTGATGAATCGGGGAGCAACAGTCCTGATTTGAACTTGAAAGAAGTCAATAGAATAGTTCTATGCTCCTGATGCCCATTACTTGAGTTTTTTATAGCAGCAAATTTTGTGAAATAACATATATGTATATATTTGTGCAAAGCAATGTACAAGAAGTGAAATTGTATAAGATCATAATGTTTACAGCTCAGGAAGACTCTCTGTTCCATAGATATTTGCTCATATTATTTCTATGCCTTATCAATATTTCTATTTGGGTTGAAAAAATCTGCATATCCATCTATTTCTTGTATAATTTTGTAATAGGATATATTTTAACCAACAAAGGTTGTATGATAATAGAATTTTACTTTATTCCAGGTTACTTTTTTCTGCTTTTATGAAAAAAAATAGTTTTCAGGAAATAGAGCATTCATGCATTAAATTGCACACTCCATTGATTAATATGCATTGATTTGGGAATTGATTTTATACTTATTTTCCGCCACTCCCCAATTACCTGTGAATTAGGATTAAGATTGATTTTAGTTTTGCTGACAAAAATAAAAGCCCTTGAGAACAGGAGAATGGATGAAAATGGAAATGGCGTCAGGGCAAATTAATCTGAAGATAACTGTCACCCCTTCAAGAGAAGCTGTTTTTTCTAGTTTAGTTTTTTTTCATTATTAACACAGGATTTGACTCTACTCTTTCTTTCTGTCCAGTTGACTCCTGCCTTTTCACCATCCAGTTCTGTGCTCCCTTCCCCCAACCCCCAAAAATCAATTCTTTTCCTAGTACAGTTCTTTTCCCTTCAGTCTTATTTTCATGCTGGATTTGGACTAAATTTATTATTTTGATTCTTTTTGCTGGAAAGAGAGAAGCATGTGTGTGTTATATGTGAAAATATGAAATGTGGAATCAATTTTCTATATGAGGTTATTCTGTTAATATAAATTTATCATTTTGCCTCATCTTAACTTTTCTGAACTGTAGATTTTGACACACATGCCATATGTACATAAGGCTATCAGATGCACCCACGTATTCAGCACAAATAATCTTCAGGGCTGCTTTAGCTGAAATTCTCAATCCTAGCTGACTAGATAGAGTAGTTGGAAACGTAAAGCACTTCCTAGATTATCTGAAGTTCAGGTTCCTCTTCCTTTCAGGTAGTTACGGTACACAATACTGCATATATGGAGAAATAACTTGGAAGTTTCTCTAATTACTTATTCTACATCTAAAGTTTGAGTTCCAAGAGCAGCTTTGAGGAAGGAGAAAAGAAATTGATATAGGTACGTTGAATAAATAATGGATTTTACATATATAAAATCTGTGTGTGTGTGTGTACACATGGGGGGAAGGCAAAGAGAGGTAGGGAGAGAGAGATGGAAAGTATGTAGTGTACATTTGTGCATTTGTATTTTCTTTTTCACTTTTTCTTCAATAGTACAATTGTTAAAAGTCCCACTTAAAAATAACAGAAAATTACCATAGTCCATCATTTTGTAGAACAACTTAGTAATAAAAAGAATTCCTTGGTGATGTACAATAAAACTGTAAGATCTTGTGGAACAAGATATTTTCACCATGAATACCAATTGTACACTAATGTGCATATATTTGTTACCAGTATCTTCATACATACATGCATACACATATATACAAATACACACAGAGAGAAATAAATCAAAAACTGTAAAACTGTAAAGTTCTTTAATTTGCTAGTGTGTCTCTTCTTAGTTTATAATCAGCTGCTTATACATAGTAAATATGCATGCTATTTAACCTGATGGCCTCAATATACTGTAATGTTGATACGGCTCCCTAATGCCAAACTCCTTTAAAAGTGTGTAAGTATCACAATAAATTTTAAACTTTATAAAACAGCATTTTGAATTGAATAAAATAGTTAAGATGTACTTGGAATCCAGTTAAGGGTTTCAAAGTGGTTCTTGTAAAAGATCCTTGCAAACTGAAAAGCATGAACCAAAGCATGAATACAGAAAATTAAATTAGGTAGGTTTTGTTTGGCTGGTGGCCTTGCGATTTTCCTATTTCTGAAGACAGCTGTGTTGTTGTATTACCAATGAATAGAGCAAAATCAATGCAAATTCTTACAATTCAGTATTTGGAAGTGCAATTATGTCTGTATCACTTGCACATTTTCTGTATCAAGTTTAATAAGCAAGTTGCTTGGTACAGCAGTTCATGTTCTTATTTGTTTGAATAAAGGGACCTAAAAGAAAAAAGTATTAGATACACACTTTAAGTAAGGTGTAAATGGTAGCTGTGTAGGAGTGGGTTGTTATAAATAGGAGAAAAGCTGTATCTTTTAGAAAAATAGCTCAACAAAATGTAGCACTAGATGGGGCCACTTTGAGAGTTCCTTATTCTCAGATCAGAGCATTGATCCTGTCAACCTATTGCTTTCTGCTCACCGATCCTTCACTTAATTTAACTGGGCACATCTAATTCTAGATATAAGGAATCTCTTTGCAAAGTTTCCTTGGGGTACTGCCTCTTAAATAAATTGTTACGGTAGATAAGTATGAATCTGGGTTGGGAAGAAACTTCAGTTATTCCCCACAATATCCTTTGCATAGCATAGCTTCCGAACAACGTGGAAAGTAAAAATGGCCAACTCTTAGCTACATAGTACTTTTTATAGGGGTGCAGAACAGGTGTCCTGGCTGGATCTTGCAGGGGTAATGTTATCTCAGGTGATATTCAAGAAAGCAGTATGGTAATATAAATCCTAGCTTTGTCTACTGTTAAGAGAAAACACAAGATTTAAAGCAGAAGAGAACTTCCCTTTTCTCTTTCTGTAGCACAGGGTCCAAAGGTGATTTATATTCATTTCTTGGACAGACAGGTGTAGTTGAATCACAGTCATAAAAGGAGTGAATCTCCAAAGCAGAATGAAAAAGGAGATTGACAGGACTAAGATGCTTTCTCCTGAAGGAGCAATAGATGCTAATAGAGCATTGACAGATACAGAGCACCCTAGGGCAGCATCTCTCAACCTTGGCACTCAACCCCTAAGAAGTAGGCACTTCAACTCCCAGAATAATTCCCCAACCACATATCTTTAAATGGCCAAGGTTGAGAAACACTGCTCTAGGACAGGGTTTTCCAATATGAAAATGTTGTTCTTGGGATTGCAGTATATGAGAGACTAAAGGCAAAAAAAAAAGTTCACAGCTGGTTTTTCCTCACTTCAGGAGTTGTGGGAATTGTTTCTAACTAGCAGGTCCTATGGCCTGAAAGAGTTGGAAGGACCTTATTGTAGGTATTGTGCTTGGAAAAAGGTCATAAATTCAGGCAAAATGTTATAAAAACAACTTTTTAGGAAAAGAAAAAAGAACATTCTCTTTTTTAAATCCTACAATATTAATCTGGTATACTCACAGTTGGGTTTTTTATTTTCCCTTTTTGTTAGATATCTTTTGGGTGGAGTGGCAAGGGTTATTTCAACAGCAGTCTTCTTTTGCCAAGCAAGTACTGAAATTTTTGTGAGAGCCTTTCTATCCAGACGGTCACAACATAGGACCAAACCGATTTTTCTCAAAGAGGCCACTGTTGGACCTTCATTTGTAGATGATCCAGAAGGTCTTCTTTCTTCCATTGTGCACCTTTGAACCTTATGCTAATCAACTGTAATCAGTAAAAACCGTTAAATGCTGTTTTTACAACCTTTTACTTTGTTTTACTTCTTTCCTATTTGAATCTGTAATCCAACAATAATGCACTACTGATAGCGTTTCCCATGCCATGAAGGTATTTCAAGCCCACTTTGGTTTTTTTCCATGACCAGATTTTCTATATATGCCAATTGACGTATATTCAATGTGTTAGTCCAAAGAAACAGGGTCCCTGATTTGGAGCGATTCTTAAGTATTTTCAGCCCAAGAGTTTATAATGGGTGAGCATCTGATATACAAAAGTTTTCTTTCCTGGGTATTTGAATGTATTTATGCCCTTCCTGGGTATTTGAATTCCTTTCTTTTCTGACACTAAATGCAGAGAGAGAGGAGACAAATGATTGGCAGGGCAGGGGAAACCATTGTGATATAAGTAATAGGCTGAAGGCTTTATTCTTTGATTGAGACACAATCAAGACAAATGCAACACATAACAAACATGTGCAATACTTTTTTAAAAAAAAATACTCAATTTTTATAGTGTTTAACCGTTAACGTACTATTATTTACAAACAATTCCTTTGACAAGGAAGCTAGTTGTCATCATCCCATAATTAATGAAGTAGGCAACACAGTCATTGTTTAAATGTATACTAACCCTCCGCCCCCTTTCAAATGATTTTTAAACTTAGGTGAGATACAGACTACAATTAAAAAGTTATCTTATTTTTAACAGTATCTTTAATCTTCAAGGAGTCTTTTTTTAAAAGCATATTTAATAAATAAAAGAAAATGCAGTCAAGACTGAGATACAGTTTTGACCCTCTTGAATTGATTAAATGAACAGCAGGCCTTCAGCTCCTAGAAGAACTCCTACAAGATCAGTAATTCTAGCAATGTGAACTCATCCTAACTCTTGTTTGTAATTATGTAATTATAAACAAAAGCATCCTAATTTATTCCCCTCATGCTACACAAACACCCCCCAAAAAACTATTGACAGCATAATAAAGTTTTAATGCATACATCCAATTCTGAAATTTGCAAACATAAAGATAATTTATCAAGCCAAGAGTTTTCTAAAAAAGTATTTAAATAAATTGGCTTTAAAACCACTTATAGAATAATGCTGAAATACAATCTTCATTTCTCCAAACGTTCCCCAAATCTAAGAACAGCTTCATAAATTAAGAATATCATCATATTTGTAGGAAATGCACGAAGTGAGTTTAGTCCAAGGCCTTTAAAAAGAACTCTTACTCCTTCTTCCCTTATGCTGTCTCTGACACAGTGCACTAGTCCAGTATATTTACGCTGTCCATCACCATCTGCTTGCATTCGGGCTTTAATGACATCCATTGGGGTTGCTGTACCCCAAGCAAGAACACCAGCACAGCCTCCAGATAGAAGCACAGCCCAAAGGTCTGTAAACATAAGTATTAATATTGTAACTTGTCATTAATACTCCAAAATTATTAAAAATCCAAATGTTGGTAAAAGAAATATCCCAAACATTCTATTAACTATATAAAGTACCTCAAAGAAAGCCATTTTCCCCACCTTATCCTAGGAAGGTTTCTTATATTGGCTGAAAATAAAGGAATGAAGGGTGACAAGTTTTTATGGTTTTGTTTTTAACTTCTTTTTTGAGAGAGGATCATCTTAAACTCAGGGTCATCTTCCTTTGGGTAAACAAAGCATTATGTAAATTAATATAATCCTCATAAAATATCACTTCAAGGCAAAACATGAGCCCCTGTGTCTTTTTCCCAAGCAAAGGGAAGACCTTCAATCCGCATTCTCAAATCAAACTCCATCTAACACACACACATGTATACACAGAGGAATTACGAAATGTGTGACTACAGAATTTGATGATAGTAGCCTGATATGGCTGTCAAAAAAAATTAAACAAATTCATGGAGAGAATCAAACATTTGTCAAGGGCATCTGGCTGGCCTGTTTGGGTCCTGGATATTGGGACAGACCATATAAATAACCACACTTAAACACATTCTAGAGCAAGGGTCCCCAAACTTGGCAACTTTAAAACTTGTGGACTTCAATTCTTCAAGTCCACAAGTCTTAAAGTTGCCAAGTTTGGAGACCTCTGTTCTAGAGTGACCACTTATAACCAGATCTGAACATTAAGAAGGATTTGAAATACCTTGCTGCATTGACATAACCCTTTGTACCATGTATCATATTAAGCCCCCCCCCCCAAAAAAACCCCTCTGTAAGTGAATGATTAGATAAAAGGGCATAGCTAAAATAAAAATGTCATAATGTCTCTTTGACCTGCCTTCCTTATTTCATGCCCAAGATGCCTTACATTCGTATTGTGAAACACAAGATGACACATTCAAGAAGTTCTCTAATTCTATTAATCATCATGCTTCCCTCTTTTCAAGTATGCGACAGTAGTTTTCCTCCCTCTTCAAATACTACCTACATTTGACTCAGATGTTTGCTGAAAAATTCCAAATAAGGTTCACTGTCTTCATCTCATTTTGATTTTTATGATTTTTCTGTTAAGCCAAACTACAGCAGTATGGGGCAAATTTGAGTAATCTGTTTACAATGTTAGTTCAAACATAGCGTGAGAGCCAGATTATCGAATTGGAGTGGGGCGTTCCCTGCAAGGTAACATACTTCAGTGAGGGGAGAAACTGGTATTTTCCTCAAGACTCAAGCTGTTATAGTTTTACCTTAAATAAAACTTTATTACAGTTTTGTAATCTGCTATAAGAAGTTGTTAGCCAGAGTATTAGCCTTTCCTCAGTGTTTTGGGATTGCTGGCTGTAAATTCTGGTAATTGGTCATTTGGAGGGCAACAGGTAGGAAGAGGGTGGGCTATAATATTTATCTATTTGTTCGTTTATTTGTTTGTTTATAAGCACCCAGAATGATCCTGCAACCCTACTAGTAAAAGTAACAATAGTGGGAAGCAATCCGAGTCCACACCTTCACCATGCAATTTTAAACACAACTCTTAAATTATTATTTATTATTCTTTTGACTGTTGATTGTATTGCTCAAGCAAGCAAGGGTTTTGAACCAAAAGAAAACCCTTAAGGCAAGCAAAAAAGAAATCTTAACTCTATTTCCTAATATAATGAATAATCATTTACTATGCTTCATACTCAGAAAAGCTGATATAGTCCTATATTCCTTATAGCTTCCTTTCACTTCCATAGATGAGAGCTTCTCTGCATAGTTATAAACAAATCCATCTTTTATAGTAGACTACTCTCTCCTTAAGACCTAAAATGATTTTGACAATCACCCCCAGAATTAAGGAGAGGGCAATGGGGGCTGCTGCCTCAAGATATTATTATTATTTTACTTTTTCCACCCCTTCTTTCCTCATTTATTGAGCACATACATATCTTTCGCCCCATTCCCTTTCCAGGTAAATAATATTAGGCAAAAAAAAGCTAAACCAAGTTTATATCAACACCATTTAATAAACCCCTTCAAACTTTTCTACGTAAATCATCCATGCTTCAACCATATCTATATATCATTTCATACAGTTTCCCTTTGTTCTCACCAGTAAAAACGAAAGGAAAAAATTCACAATTTGAAAAATCCTTGCATAATTCTTGCTGTTTCAGTAACAGGTAGATATGAAAACTTAAAGACATATATCAATTTTTATAATAAATTATGAACTTTTGCAAAACATTTGCATATTTAATATTTTAAATGCACAGCATTAGTTACTATAAATTCAAGAAAACAAAAGTTTTTTAAAAATCCTTTTATGCAGGAAGAGCTGATGAATGACATCAGAGAACACAGCCTCTGTCAACCAGTTTCATAAGAGTTCAAACAAAATTTTGTAAAAAGCACTTTAACACTGTTACACAACCTGTGTAACATATGAAGAAAGGTTGCAGGATTTAGGTTTGGCTAATCTAGAGAAAAGAAGTATCCCATCCCACCCCTGAAAGGACCTAATGGTAAAGACTGCAATAATGACACTATTAAAGCCAACCTCTTTAGCACATTCTTTGGCTCAGTATTTGTAAACAACAATGGATCATGCCCAGTATTTCCTAGTCGAACCATAGACGACTACAATGATCCAATACATATCGATTTCACAGAAGACAATGTTGAAAAAGCACTATGCAATCTAAAACCATCTCTCTCTGTTGGACCGGATGGAATATGTGCCTACTTCTTTAAAAAGCTATCCACTGCCATAGCCGAACCTCTAAGCATAATCTTTGAAAAATCTTTCAGGACCAGCTCCTTGACAAACCTATGGTCTCAAGCCATGGTCATCCCTATCTTCAAAAAGGGAGACCCCAGCCTAGTTGAAAATTACAGAACAATCTCTTTATGCTCCGTCACCTGTAAAGTCATGGAATCAATTATTAACCAATCCATTATCCTCCACTTAGAGAGACAAACAACCTACTCTCTAATAAACAATTTGGTTTCAGAAAAAAACTATCCTGTAATCTGCAACTCTTACACTGCAGAAACATATGGACTACACAACTCAATCAGGGCAAAGCAATAGACGCAATCTACATAGACTTCTGTAAAACCTTTGATTCAGTGGTACATGGCAAACTACTTCTAAAACTAAAATCTGATGGTATCTCTGGACACCTGCACAACTGGATAGAAGCATTCCTGTCAAACAGACAACAAATGGTCAAATTTGGGAATGTCCTATCAAATTCTGTATCTGTCAACAGTGGTGTCTCCCAGGGCACTTGCTCTAGGACCAGCTCTCTTCATAGTCTATATAAATGATCTCTGTGATCATATTAAGAGCAACTGTGTTCTCTTCGCTGATGATGTAAAGCTATTCAACACCACAGACAGTACTGCTACCCTTCAAAAAGACCTTGACTATGTATCAGAAAGGTCAAACAAATAGCAACTTCAAATCTCAACAAATAAATGATCTGTCTTACATATTGGCAAAAAAAATCAGAAAATAAAATACAAGCTGAATAGTCAAGACCTTGTTGATGATCCAAACTCCGTCAAGGACCTTGGAGTTCTCATCTCTAATGATCTAAGTGCTAGAGCCCACTGTAACTACATAGCCAAAAAGGCATTAAGAGTTGTTAACCTAATTTTACATAGCTTTTTCTCTGGTAATGTCACACTACTAACGAGAGCAAACAAAACATTTGCTAGACTAATACTTGAATACAGCTCATCAGTCTGGAACCTGCATTACGTATCTGATATTAACACAGTTGAGAAAGTCCAGAAATATTTCACAAGAAAAGTTCTCCACTCCTCTACTCGTTGCAGAATACCTTATACTACCAGACTTGAAATTCTAGACCTAGAAAACCTAGAACTACACCGCCTTCGGTCCAATAAGTATAGTATATAAAATCATACATTGCAATGTCCTACCTGTCAATGAATACTTCAGCTTCAACCATAACAATACAAGAGCACACAATAGATACAAACTCAAGGTTAATCACACCAAACTTGATTGCAAGAAATATGACTTCAGCAGCAAAGTGGTCAATGTCTGGAATATTCTACCTGACTCTGTGGTTTCTTCCCTAAACCTCAAAAACTTTAACCTGTTTACTGTTTAGACTGTCTACTATTGACGTCACCCATTTCCTAAGAGGTCTGTAAGGAGCATGCATAAGTGCACCAACGTGCCTACCGTCCCTGTCCTATTGTTTCTTTTTTATTTTCTTATATGTGTCCATTTCATGTATCCATAACTATGTTTATACTTATACCTGTTATCTTATAATTGCTTGACAAAATAAATAAATAAATAAAAATAAAGTACTGGGGGGGACATGATAGTATTATTCCAATACATGAGAAGCTGCCACAAAGAGGAGGGGGTCAATTTATTTTCCAAAGCACCAAAAGGCAGGACAAGAAACAATGGATGAAAACCAAACAAGCAGAGAAGCAAGCTGGAATTAAGGAGAAACTTCCTAACAGTGATGACAATTAACCAGTGGAACAGCTTTGCCTTCATCACTGGAGGTTTTTAGGAAGAAACTGGACAGTCACTAGAAGACCTCCAAGGTCCCTTTTGGTTCTGTTCTGATTCTGAAGTTCTCCAATAGACATTCTGAGAAAGTGCTTTGTTTAACTCTATGGAAGTAGGGTGTGGGAACTTGCAGTATCTGGGATCAGGCACAGTAACATCCTACACCTCTATCAAATCTTCCTTAGTACAAAAATGTGTAGTTGTGTAAACACTGGCAGAGATCTGAGGGAAGCCAGCCGGTATTCAAAAGATGAACATATTCTCCCTCCAGTATCTTTAATGATGCTTTAAAATGTTTGTATACGCAGGGCGACAAAGAAAAATGCAAATTGGAAATGAATATATATCAAGTTATTATGACACAAACAGGCAAGACAGACATCTAAAGCTTCTGAAACAAACGATTCCCATTTCATGCACATACCTGGTTTGTTTTTACCAGTTGGAGTAAGCCAATCACACAGGACAGAGTAGGTGAGAAAATACGCTCCACATGAATGACAATCCCTGCCCAATAGAGCCAAAGATCCTTTGTATAGACCTGCAAGGCCTTCTTCTTTGACTATTGTCCTCAGACAATGCAAGGAACCTTGATACTTAGGTTGGGAGTCAAAGGGACGAGCTGATCCTATCAAGTAATATGGGTCTTTCTGGATCTGTAATCTTACTTTGGCTATTTCTGCAGGTGATATTAGCACAACCTAGAACATATAATTAAGAGTTAGAGTTAGAATGTAGATTAGAGTTAGGATCATCATGGGGTTGAGACCTTATTATCTTCCTACTATTCTGCCTGTCCTGTACAAATACTGTACAGAGGCAGATAGATAAACTCCACAAAGCATCCACACAAAGTCTTTTTTATTGGTTCATCAGGCATCCTGTCAATTCACATTTATGATGAGGTTCTTCTTAATGTCCAATCCTTTGCATATCTGAATTGTGGTGTAGGAAGATAATAAAGTCTCAACCCCATGATGATTGAAGAAGCTTCATAGTAATGTCTTCAGGCAAGAGTGAGGGAGACCTCCCCCAACCCAACAAGGATCAATTTAGTGGCCAATCAGGATTACAGATGTGATCACATGACATGGACTATATTTCCCAGGATACTTTAACTACATTTACCATGATGCATTCCCTTAAGGGGACAGCTCACAATTCCTAACTAATTATCCCAAATCCCATTAACTCTAAACTGTCTGGACAGTTCATCTATTAGAATCACATCTTGCTGCCCAGAACCTGGAAGACCCTCGCTCAACTTCATGTATCATATCTGATCCTTTAACTAAAATATATTCCTATATTTTCCAGTCATGTTTGCATTTTGCATATCTGCCCTGAAATTTTTCTGTAACAGTCTAGAGGAATAGAGAACATTTTAGCAGCAGGAAAGGGCTGCTTAATATTTCAGGGTGTGTGTGAGAGGTTCAAAATGAAAAAGTTGGATCATATATCTGAGAAGGGCAAGAATTTTTCTGATTTATTTTAGTTAAAGGGAAGTTAACATATGTATTTTAGGCAGTGGTGGGATTCAAAAAATTTTACTACCAGTTCTGTGGGTGTAGCTTGGTGGGTGTGACTTGGTGGGCATGGGAGGGGAAGGTTACTGCAAAATCCCATTCCCTCCCCACCCCACTAACCTGCTTTCCATTTCCGTTCTCCTGTGCAGGGCAACAAAAGAAGACCCAGCCAATCAGCTGGGACTCAGGAAGCAGAGAATAGATGGAGGCGGGCCAGTCAAAGGTGGTATTTGCTGGTTCTCTAAACTACTCTAAATTTATGCTGTTGGTTCTCCAAAACTGGTCAGAACCTGTTGAATACCACCTCTGATTTAGAGTTTGGAATGTAGCTTTCGTATTTTCTCTACATCTAAATAGTTGGAAACTGCAGAACTTGGGACCACAGATGGCCCACCTCATTTCTAAAGACTTGAAGGTAAATAGAAGATGCTGACAGATCCTGTTCCCTCAGCCCACAAATAGATTTACCCACATTATTTTATTTTATTTTAACCTACCCGGACAGCTCCAGTAACACAACCTGCAAAAGATATATCCACTTTTGATGGTTTTCTGTCTGCAGAGCCATATCGTAATCTACAGATACCATAAAGGAAGTTTTTGTAGATTCCAAATGAAAATGATGAGATCAGTGATGTCATTAAAATCGTTATTGAAATGCCTTTGAAGAAACCTGGCACCTGAATGGAACAGAAAAGTGAGCAAAATGCCTTTTTAGAATTGAAGAATAAAAAGCATAAGATTTGTTGTAAGGAACTAATAGATTATAGGCAGGTCTGTTAAACTGGTGGTCCATGGACCGGATGTGTCATGTGCAGGCCACGCCTACCCCAGCTCAACAAAGGCAAAAAACATTGTGATACATCATGTGACATGATTGAATTTGACACCCATGTGGCCCAATGGTTTGAGTTTTTGTTGCTAGGTTAAAAAAAAAAGCTGTAGGCATAATTAATTATATTATTTTATTTCCACCTTTATTGTTTTTATAAATTACTTAAGACAGCGAACACACCCAATAGTCCTTCTCCTCCTATTTTCCCCACAACAACCTGTGTTATGAGTTGGTTCTGAAAGAGAATAACTCGCCCAAAGTCACTCAGCTGGCTAAACAGAAAGTCACAAAAAACAGCCAGGTAAAATATTTCCTGTTTTAGTGCAATGCCACATATTATCTTCTTTCTATGTAGCTACATATTACACTGTAAAAAAAATTACAGGTAATAAATCTGAGGTCCTTATACAATTTCTACAATGCTTCATCATTGGCCATTCTGGCTTCAGTTGATGGAAACTGAAGTCAAAAGGGTTTTAGAGGAAAGATTCTTACACCTGGCATGTGTTCAGCTTGTAAAATAAATTTGCTAAACAAAAAAAAAAAACTAAATTATTTGGAACAGCATGCAAATCTTAATATTCTCTTCTGAATATTGTTAGGCTCTTTAAGAGATAATAAAGCAAAAAAATGATTTTTTAAAAATCAGGATAGTTAATTATTCTCAGTTATACATACCCTTTCAGTTCTATATATCTCTCTGATACAGTGCGATATTCCACGATAGTGTGCTTCTGTCTGAATTCTCACCTACCAAAGCAAGGGGAAGCAATCCACTTTACACATCAAATGTATAAACGGAAGTACCACAATTGGGCATTTTATGAAACATACATTTTGTTTATAAGCAATAAGGACAAGGACATTATATTAGTTAAAAGTGCAGAAAATTTGTTTTTGAAGAAGTATAGTGGAGATCTATAGCTCAATCAGTATTTATGCAACACACCAAATCAGCCAAGAACACTTTTAATTAGCCAACCACATTTTGGTCTAGCATGTTGTGTAAATCTAGGATAGGCAGGAAGGGTTTATAATTCAGTGAGAATAGAATAGAATAGAATAGAATAGAATAGAATAGAATAGAATAGAATAGAATAGAATTCTTTTATTGGTCAAATGTGATTGAACACACAAGGAATTTGTCTTGGTGCAAATGCTCTCTGTATATATAAAAGAAAAGATGCATCAATTTATAAACCCAGGATCATGTACCACAAATAACAGAGCTCTGTCTACGATGGTTCTGAAGCTCTGACGGGATTAGGAGGGTGAACTTTGGAAATCCTTCTGCTAAATTCTTTAACTCACCCGAGAGCCTTTACCTGAAAGAGGGGGGAAAACTGTGTACACAATGAGCCTAATCATTATATGATTTGTTTGCTCTTGATTTGGCACACTATGTGCACCCACCCATAGTAGATTGTAAAATATAGTTTATTAAGCAAAGCATCAGCTGCACAAAGTGCTAACTCAGTCACAAAGAAGAAACCTACATAGTTTGTATGTATGGATTATACACAAAATAGTACTTTTAAGAAACTGGCTGACATACCTTTATTGTATCCAATGGATAACTTACTGCAGCACTAACACCACCTGAAACAGGTAATTGTATGTGAATTTCTTTGGGAAGTGTTATAATTAAATATATTCAAGCTCATAAATATTAGTGCTTAATAAATAGGAAAAAATAGTGGGAAAGCAGACATCTTGTAGTGGTTCATTCAGCAAATTCAAATATTAAAAAAAATACAAAAAGATCCCACAATCAAGAATTTCAGTGTAAAATGTTCTTATTCCATTCCCAGTTTTTTCTTGTCTGGATTTTGTAAAGCTGTTTCCTCTTTAGCTGTTTTTCCTTTGCTTTTATTTAGCAGGATTTTTTTTCTCCTTTTGATGCAGTGTTCTATGATTAGACAGTCTCAGAAAAACATTGTCAGAGAAATAAAAATATATCCAAGTTTTTAGATGTGACTCTTGATTCTGCATGTTGATTATATGTGTTCTGTAAATATTTAGCATATGAAGAAATGTTAAATAACCAGGTCTTCTTTTAAAACATTTCTCCAGGAAATTAATATTCTACATCCACAATGAAGAGTGCAGAATACTCTGCACCCACAACTTTCCTAATTCAATTACTGGGATTAAAATATATTAAAGAGAGTTGATGGTTATTGCCTTTGATCAACATCAGCCAGAATGGCCAATGGTCAGGCTGATGAGAACTACAGTCCAACAACTACTGGATGGCCACAGAACCTTCTGCTTAGAGCTCAAGCAAGCTAATTCACTTCTCTAGCTTAGGTACATTTCCATTTTTTCCCATTTGATACTTAATGTACCATGCCTTCTAGCAACTATTGAGCCTACTCAATTCCTATTGGCTTATTCTGGGGGTGTAGGTGTTTGTGGTTTGTGGTTGATGTTCTCCTTTGACATACCTAGGAATTTGATGAATCATGGGAATATTTTCCCCTTGCTATATACTGTGTTCTCTCCAAGGAGTACCAAGTCTGCTAATGGAAAAAGTAATAGAAGACAACCGAAGCATAAACTATAAATGAAAGAAGGCAGAAAATGAAAAAATAAGAAAAAATCATGCTGGTCTTGATAAAATTGTTATATCAATTGACCTTTTCTAGTATGCCCTGAATGACAGTAATTACATAGCTTTTAAACAGTCTCAAGAGATTTCCATACTCCAAATATAGCCACCATCAGACACTTCTATGGCCCAAAATAGTCTCCGGGTCTGAAAAATTTGAGCTGCTGCCACAACTGAAGAAGAAAAACAAACAAGTCATACAATCCATGAGTGAATTTTCCATTAACAGTTTAAGTAGGTGTATACTATGAAAAATATTGTAGTGGTTGAAGTATTGGTTGTGGACTAGGAAGAGTTCGGTCTTTATCTCCATTCAACTACTGTAAACATATTGAGAAAGGTCAGGTCAAGAAAGGATGTGCCTTAATGACATAAAGTAGCATATCAAAATCTTGAAGGCCTATTCAACTTTTTCTATGCCCTATCTTATATGAAACAAAATGAAAGCAGAAATATTTTGTGTTTCTTTTTCACATTTTCCTCTTTCTCGGGACTCTGTAACCTTTTCTGCAATTCCCCCCTTATTGTTTCATTCATTTTGTCCCTGACCACTACATCCTTCACAATTGTAGGCTTATTGGATAATTTATCACTGTTTTTCACCCAACCTGCCTTATTCACCTATGGTAGGCATAGAATTAGAGGAAATTTCTTGTGTACATTCTCATGGAAAAAGTTGAGATATAAATAAAATGAGGCTTTAGGACAGATGCTTATCATAATATCTTAGGTACAGGTGAAACTCAAAAAAGTAGAATATTGTGCAAAAGTTCATTTATTTCAGTAACGCAACTTAAAAGGTGAAACTAATATATGAGATAGACTCATTACATGCAAAGCAAGATAGTTCAAGCCATGATTTATCATAATTGTGATGATTATGGCTTACAGCTCATGAAAACCCCAAATCCACAATCTCAGAAAATTAGAATATTACATGCAATCAATAAAACAAGGATTGTACATACAACAATATCAGACCTCTGAAAAGTATAAGCATGCATATGTATTCAGTACTTGGTTTGGGCCCCTTTTGCAGCGATTACTGCCTTAATGCGGCGTGGCATGGAAGCTATCAGCCTGTGGCACTGCTGAGGTGTTATGGAAGACCAGGATGCTTCAACAGCGGCCTTCAGCTCTTCTGCATTGTTCGGTCTCATGTCTCTCATCTTTCTCTTGGCAATGCCCCATAGATTCTCTATGGGGTTCAGGTCAGGCAAGTTTGCAGGCCAATCAAGCACAGTAATCCCACGGTCATTGAACCAGGTTTTGGTACTTTTGGCAGTGTGGACAGGTGCCAAGTCCTGCTGGAAAATGAAGTCAGCATCTCCATAAAGCTCGTCTGCGGAAGGAAACATGAAGTGCTCCAAAATCTCCTGGTAGATGGCTGCATTGACCCTGGACTTAATGAAGCACAGTGGACCAACACCAGCAGATGACATGGCTCCCCAAATCAACACAGACTGTGGAAACTTCACACTGGACTTCAAGCATCTTGCAGTGTGTAACTCTCCATTCTTCCTCCAGACTCTGGGTCGTTGGTTTCCAAATGAGATGCAAAAGTTGCTCTCATCAGAAAAGAGGACTTTGGACCACTGAGCAACAGACCAGTTCTGTTTTTCTTTAGCCCAGGCAAGACGCTTCTGATATTGTTTGTTGTTCAGGAGCGGCTTGACAAGAGGAATATGACATTTGAAGCCCATGTCCAGGATCTGTCTGTGTGTGGTGGCTCTTGATGCACTGACTCCAGCTTCAGTCCACTCCTTGTGAAAGTCCCCAACACTTTTGGATGGCCTTTTCCTGACAATCCTCTCCAGGCTGCGGTCATCCCTGCTGCTTATGCACCTTTTTCTTCCACACTTTTCCCTTCCACATCACTTTCTATTAATGTACTTCGATACAGCACTTTCGGAACATCCAACTTCTTTTGCAATTACCTTTTGAGGTTTTCCCTCCTTATGGAGGGTGTCAGTGATGGTTTTCTGCACAACTGTCAGGTCAGCAGTTTTTCTCATGATTGTGATTCGTACAGAACCAGACTGAGAGACCATTTAAAGGCTCAGGAACCTTTTGCAGGTGTTATGGCTTAATTAGCTGATTACCTTTTCACAGAATTCTAATTTTCTGAGATTGTGGATTTGGGGTTTTCATGAGCTGTAATCCATAATCATCTCAATTATGACAAATCAAGGCTTGAACTATCTTGCTTTGCATGTAATGAGTCTATCTCATATATTAGTTTTACCTTTTAAGTTGCATTACTGACATAAATGAACTTTTGCATGATATTCTAATTTTTCAAGTTTCACCAGTACATGCAACAAGAAACCAAATTCATCATACAGAGAAAAAATACATTCTGAATCTAATCTTTTCAGTTGTCTTTTTTATATACATGGTTTTAATTCAGGGCATTCAATGCCAGGTGGAGTATTCCTTATACTGTAATTTTTACAGTCATCTGTTCAATGTTTTCTGCTTGAAGAGCTACTCAATCCATGTCTGGCTTCAGCTAAAGAATCATTAGAACAAAGAACATGAATTGTCCATCCAAATTTAGCAAGTGGATAGTAGATTAGTAGAAACAAAAGTTTAGAGGTTATTTAGTATATTTCTAGTTAAGGCATTGTACTATTTTCCACATGTCTAAACTGAGGATTAACACGAACCAAAGATTCCTATCAAAGATTCCTTGTTCATGAGTATGTGGGAACAGAAGGGGGAAGGGTGCCAAATGATAAATATGACTGTGTAATTGTGCAAATGCTGTGACCTACAAACTTGCATCAGACATTGGGATACAAGTACATAAAGGCAGCATTTGTGTGATGATGTGCACATGTCTTCATTTTTGCAATACTGTGGTTTGCTATAGACATTACTGTTCCTGTTTTTTTAAAAAAAAAACATATGTCCTTCCAAATGTAATTTTAGAAAGAAACCCAGCCCACAACTTTATTTTCACTCTGCCAAAGCTCAGGATTTCCATAATATTCCTTCTTTTCAGAATAAGTACTTCAGTGATGTTTCTAGTTGTTATATTTTTTGCTAGGCCTCCATCTATCCACAGTGATAACATACTTTCATCTTCTTGTTTCTATCTGTCAAGCAAGATGCATTCATGGAAATAGTTCAAATCCTCAGCTGTTCCCAGAGTATATGTTTACTAGCACTTTCCTTGACTAACTGAAAATGAGTGACTTGATACTAGCCTCTCCCAGCTGGTCACCATTTTGGAAATATATCTGATTAAAGGTTTCACAGAAATTGAGTGAATAGACTGGGAAAGAAATGGAAGAGGTGAGGTTCCTCTTTCCTGTAATCCTTTGGTAATGATGCTTGCAATATAGGACTAGAAACTGAAACCTGAACAGACTTCAACCTGTTAAAACAGATTGGTGGGGGTGAGGAGAGAGTTAGTCTTACAGTTTGCAGTTGCAACTTTCGTTCAAAGATTTAGGAGTGTGTGTGGGGAAGTACAACAGGTAAGGAAATTTGTTAAACCAGCAATACATATCTAATTCTAGCCTATTCACACTTAAAGGGAATTCCTACTGTCAAATAATCAAAATGTGACATTTAATAGACCAGATAAACAGGTTATTTGAGGATCAAAATAACTGTCCCTCAACCACATAACCTGAACAGTTAAAATAACAAACACTGATATTTCACAGTGTTTTGAAGGATCTCTAGCCTGAATTAATAATTACATAAATCAAGCTGCACAGGATAGGTTCTTGCACATTCTCTCATTTCCCTAATTATATAATTTCTCAATAGGAAAAAATGTATTCCTGAATATGATTATCGTAATTTATTCTGACTGGTTTTCTACTTCCAAGAACTCAAGGTGTTCTTGTTTTTTAACCAGGCACATATTCATCCTGACCTCCCTTAAGTGTGCTTTTTAATTCTTGATCAACTTCAAACAAGAGCGGCTTAATACAAGTAGTCCTCATTTAACAACCACAATTGGGATCTGCTATTTGGGCACTAAGTGAAGCAATTGCTAAGTGAAACCACAACTGTGCTTATGAACTTACTTCAGTTTTGCTTTGTTTTACATATCTTTAAAGGTCACAAATGCTGTGATCGGTTGCAAAATTACTTGTTCATCCCTGTCATAACTACAAATGATCACTGTGTAAGACAGTGAGGTCTACTGACATGTTATCAAATGTATTATGAACGGAATCCAAAAGCACTCTGTACTGAGATCCAGATTAAGAAATCTATACTGATTGCTTGATATTCATTACCTCTTTAAACCACGCTGTAGTAAACTGGATAACAAATCACTATTACTTTCAGCTGGATTTCAGTAAGATTAGCTTCATCTCTGCTATAGTCTTTTTCCTTTTGTTTTCTGAGTACCTTGGAAAAAACTGTTTGTACTGTACAAAAGTTCATAGGATGATCAAGAAACAGAATTTTTTTAAATTCAAAAGGAATGCCTTCCTCAGAGGTTAGCTAAATCAGGGGTCCCCAACCTCCAGTGTGTGGACAGGAACCAGTCTGTGGCATGCCAAAAACTGGTCTGCGCAAACAAGCAAAGCCCCATCCATGGGATGCAGGCAGCACACAGAACTACACACACACACACACACACACACACACACACACACAGGTCCACGGAAAAACCTCTCTCCACTGAACCTTGGTGCCCAAAGAGTTGCGGGCCACTGATCTAAATGGTGTAGAGTTTCTTGTTTGAACTAGAAGACCTCCAAGGTTCCTTTCAACTCTACTATTCTGTTATATATGCAATAAGTATGCAGTAGAGATATTTATTTAGTGCAATCTCCCTTAACAATGCCACTTGTAATATAGCAAGGACTGGAAATGGTAATATTTCCAGTTCTGAATATCATGGCTGTTAGCCTGACATGTGTCTACAGCAGTTCTGGAGAACTGGTAGCAGAAATTTTGAGTAGTTCAGAGAACTGGAAAATACCACTTCCGCCCCCATCTATTCTCTGCCTCCTGAGTCCCAGCTGATCGGCTGGGTCTTCTTTTATCGCCCTGCACAGGAGAACAGAGCTGGAAAGCAGGTTAGTGGAGTTGGGAGAGAATAGGATTTTGCAGTAACCTTCCTCCAGGAGTGGGGAGGGAATGGAAATTGTTAGAGTGTCCTTCCCCTGCCATGGCTCCCAAGCCATGCCCACAGAACCAGTAGTAAAAAAAAAATTAATCCCACCACTGCTTTAGAAGTTGGGCTAACTTACCACCATCCTTAGCCAACAAAACCAATAGCTAAAGCAGTGGACCTTTTATAAATAGTAACTAGAGGTTAGGCTGATTTAGAGCAAAGTTGTGCTTTCTTTCTGTCCCACCCCTCATATAGGCCTGTCACCACTTCCTGGCTATAAAAATGAATACTATCATCATCTTCTTACTCCCAGCACTTTACAAATGTGTCCCATGTCTGTGTTTTCCAGCTTCAGTTCAAAACTCAAGCTTTCCAACTTGAGCCATCTTCAGCCTTTCAGAGCAAATGTTCCATTCTAGGAGCAGCCCCAGTTTAAATTGGCTGCATGACTTGCTATGTCCCCTCTCTTCCAGCATCTACCTGTAGTAATTACCCAGAATAGCCATTTAGCTCAGAGCTGTTGCATTCTTGGCATTTTTAAATAATTTGCAGTTGATCCTGCAGTGACCCTTTAAGTCAGAAATGTATGCTCTATTCAACCCTTACAACACGTCCCAGTGGGTACCCTTTTAGTTTTTGATGCCCAGTTGGAGGGAAGCATCCTCCTCCTCCTTTCTCCCTTCCTGCCCACAGTACTGAAATTTTTATTTGGAGTACAAAAAACAGAGACTTCCATGATATTTTCTCAGTATGCACCACAGTGAAACTTTTTTTTTTTTTTACTATATTTCAATATAATATTTTCTCTAGGAAAAATGACATTCTGAATATATTCAAGAGATGAAAGTGTTGAAACACAGTGGATTTGGATTTTTGAAAGGTTATCTTTGTTGACAGTTGTCAGTTCTTATGCAACTGAATGGCAAATTATCTGCATATTTAAAAGCATTCAAAATTGGAGTTTTCAGTCCTAAAAATCTATCACTGATAGTGAGGGTGATTTTGAAAAAACAACCGAGTAATTAAGAAACAAGTATGAGATAACAGTGTGCTGCAGCAGCCAAAAATGCTCAAGATAGTGTAAAGCGGGGGTGTCAAACTCAATTTAATTGAAGGCCACATCAGGGTTGTGGTTGACCTTGCAGGGGCTGGGGTCATGGCTGACTGGAGCTTGATGCCACTCCCCAAACTGCTGTCATGTTTCCTCTTCACATTGGGTAGACTGGGCCAAAGCTACGTTGGCCTGATCTTTCATCTTCACACTGGGTAGACCAGGATGGCCCCACAGACTGTATCTGACCACATCGCAGATGCAGCCTGCAGGCCTTGACTTTGACAACCTTGATGTAATGTACTGCCTTATGTTGCACTGGTGAGACCATACTTGGAACACTGCATCCAATCCTGGTCACCACAGTACAAAAAGATATTGAGACTGTAGAAAGAGTGCAGAAAAGAGCAAAAAAGATGATTAGGGGACTGGAAGTTAAGCCATATGATGAACAATTGAGGGAACTAGATGTCTAGTTTAATGAAGAGAAAGACTAGGGTGATATGATAGCAGTCTTCCAGTACTTGAGGGGTTATCACAAAGAGGAAGTCAAAGCACCTGAGAGCAGGACATGAAGTACTGGGTGGAAGATTATTAAAGATAGATCCAACCTAGAAATAAGAGGAAATTTCCTGATAGAACAATTAATCAGTGGAACGGCTTACCTATGGAAGTTGTGGGGTTCTGTCACTGGAAGTTTTCAAGAAAAGACTGGACTGCCATTTATCCTGAATGGTATAGGGCCTCCTGTTTTGGCTACATGGCAATAGCACTTAGACTTATATACCGCTATATAATGCTTTATAGTCCTCTCAAAGTGGTTTTATCGAGTCAGCCTATTGCCCCCAACAATCTGGGTCCTCATTTTACCCACCTCAGAAGGATGGAAATCTGAGTCAACCTTGAGCCTGGTGGGATTTGAACTGCTAAATTGCAGGCAGCCGATAAGTCAGCAGAAGTGGCCTGCAGTACAGCACTCTAACCACTGCGCCAGTGAGGCTCAGTGTACTTGTACAGAATTGCATTAGGAGTGGTCTGTATTAACCTGCCTCCTCTTCCATACTAGCACACAACATCAATGCTTCCTTTTAAAGCAATCATGCAAGCTGTTTAGAGTCAAAATGAACTCATAATAAACAAGTACTCATAATAAAAAATTTCTTAAAATGTCTGATATAAGACCCCCAAGGTCCCTCCAACTCTATTATTCTGTGTTCTAATAAATACAAATACAAAGGTATCTGAGACGACAAAGGATACAGTCATGCGGGGGCCATGTGAATGGCCCAGATAGGGAAATCATTCTTCTCTTCCCATCAGACCATGCTGAATCGCTCACTATCACATGTTGCATAAGCATTCATAAACTTGGTTTCTTTGTCCTTGTTTTTGTTTTGTATTGCCCTGCTGCTCCAATACCCACAAGCTTAACAGGAGGAGCTTGTGCATCAAATGGGGAATTTATGCATGCGTGTTCTACCCTTGTTTTTTCCAATGGTAGCCTGAATACTAGACATTTTAAGAAATATTTGTTTTATGATGACTACCTTTATGCATTTTCATTCATGTTGGCTCTAAACAGCTTGCCTGATTGCTTTAAAAAGAAACACTAGTGTTGTGTGTTAGTATTAGCCCAATCTGGAAGAGGAGGCCAGTTAATAAACACCCTTCCAATGTAATTCTACACATGTGACCAAGATACGTATGAGGTGGCTACAATTTCTCCCATGGTAAAGATGAACACTGCACTGAAATAAAGATCTGCTGTAAAGATATTCATTCTCTTCTGCGACAATGTGGCCACATTGCTGGGAGCACAGAAAACTTTCTCTTTCACTATCGGATCTGCTCAGGGTATAATTGGATTAAATTGTTTCAAATAGAAAACAGAACTTTGTCTTCTTGCCTGCATCCAATGATAGAATCAGAAGTACCGACTATGCTGCTTTTGCAAAGAGTTTACAATAAATGTAAGCTGTCTTAAATCAGACTTAGACTCTGCACTGAGAGTGGGTAGCATTGTTCTCCTATATGAGGTTTAAAACTGATCTTTATTTATTTTATTTGTCAAGCGATTATAAGATAACAGGTATAAGTATAAACATAGTTATGAATACATGAAATGGATACATATAAGAAAAATAAAAAGAAACAATAGGACAGGGATGGTAGGTACATTGGTGCGCTTATGCACGCCCCCTACAGACCTCTTAGGAAAGCGGTGAGGTCAATAGTAGACACTCTAAGGTTAAAGTTTTGGGGGTTTGGGGAAGAAACCACAGAGTCAGGTAGAGTATTCCAGACATTGACCACTCTGTTGCTGAAGTCATATTTCCTGCAATCAAGTTTGGTGCTGTTTACCTTGAGTTTGTATCTATTGTGTGCTCTTGTATTGTTATGGTTGAAGCTGAAGTATTCATTGACAGGTAGGACATTGCAATATATAATTTTATGTACTTTACTTAGATCGGACCGAAGGCGGCGTAATTCAAGGTTTTCTAGGTCTAGAATTTCAAGTCTAGTGGCATAAAGTATTCTGCAACGAGTAGAGGAGTGGAGAACTCTTCTTGTGAAATATTTCTGGACTTTCTCAATTGTATTAATATCAGATCCGTAATGTGAGTTTCAGACTGATGAGCTGTATTCAAGTATTGGTCTAGCAAATGTTTTGTATGCTCTAGTTAGTAGTGTGATATTACCAGAGAAAAAGCTACGCAGGATTAGGTTAACAACTCTTAATGCCTTTTTGGCTGTGTAGTTACAGTAGGCTTCGACTGCTTTGTAAAATGTTATATAAAGGAGCCAGACTGATGATTTGCATTACAAGTATCTTTCCACACTCATTTGCATTACAAATAGTATCTTTCCACATTCAGTAATTTAATTTGCCATGGTAATCCTAGGGGTAATGGAATATTGCCAGTGCAAATATTCTAATCAAAGACAATCTTAGCTTCAACATATATGTCTTCTATAAGGTGAAGGAAAAACATTATGAATATCTGTGACTAAAAAGACTAAGCCTGAAGTTTATGAATCCTGCCTAGCCCTAGCATGGTTTCTACATATTTAGACTAGTATATTTCAGTAAGTTAAAAAGGAACCTATGGTCTATAGGTAAGTTGCAAATAAGATAGACAATGTAATATGGTTTAGAACGTTATTGTAAATAAAGGCAGGATAAAAATGTAATGAATAAATAAATGCCATATTTAACCAAAGGGGAAGTGAGAGAACTTCTGAACTGGGAAAGATAAAGGACTTTTCTCGATTAGGGAAACATTATGCTGAGTTTAAATTGTTTCAAACTGATAGACTTTTGCCTTCTGATATGTATCTAAAGTTGGTTTTTCTATGTGTAAAACATTTTATAGGAAAAATGATTTGCATTTTATTTAGTTCGTTACACAGTTAGTTAGTTTTTATCCCACTGCTATTTTTATAAATAACTCATGGCAGCAAACGTACTCCCAGTGAGATGGGTTGGCCTGAGTGAGAGCAATTGGCCCAAAGTCACCCAGCTGGCTCTCATGCATAAGGTCTCCCATTTTCTAGCCTGATGACTTAACCACTAGACCAAACTGGTATACCCTATCTCAAATATTCCCTCTTTATTTCTTGGGTCAATATCACTTCAACATACATTTCCCTAGTTTCACTCAGAAATAAAGTAAAAATGGAAAATGAGGTACTTCTTATCTGTCTTAGAATAATCCAAATGAGCCTTTGATATCCGGTATCCCTTAGGATGGCACAGAATTTTGGATATATTGGCAACAGTTTTTGGATTCAGTGGACTTAACACCATTGATCCATCCTGACTGCAAGTCATAATCCATATAAATATTCAACTTTGGAAAAAAAAATTCCAAAATAAATATTTAAAATATCACTTTGACTTAACCTTATTGAGCATAAATAAGGAAAGTTAATATATAAAGTTCAAATGTGAGTTGGCTTGGCCTAGTTCTTGGCCTATTAAGAACAGGGAGAGTAGCAAAAAAATTCATAAAATTTTCACTCTTCAGTTTTTCACGATTTTTAAACATAGACTCTTCTTATCTGCTGAATCATGCAGTCCCAGGAGCACTGAACCATGGCATTCTCTAGACTGCATTAATCAGTACTAAACTAGTAACGTCTCAAAGAAAGCCAAAAGAGTGGAGCAAAGGCTGAAAAGTAGCTGCCAGAACATTGAATGGATTGGCCAATAATATTTCTACTTTTACAGAATTGGTAAAGTTCCTCATTTATATACATGCCACCCTCTCCAGAAATCACAGCATCAAAAGAATTTTTTCCAATAATTTATTGACAGTTGTAGTGGAAAAACTTTAGAAGTAATTTTGTCCAGCCTTATTTATAGCACACCCTGATTTCACAGGACAATTCAGGACAAATTCCATCAATGTATATTGAATGTATTGTACCAATAAACAAGGGTGAGGGCAACAAACTTTCACTCTAACTTCAAGGAGCAATTGAAGTACAGTTCAATCTTTCTGATGAAAAGAAGCCTCCAGCAGAGTGAAGAATTAAAAATAAATGTGATGGAATTAGTTGAGATGAAACTGAAGTGAGGATATTGTGCAAGAGGTATTTGGTATGGGAATGATGAAAAAAGTGAAAAATAATGAAGCTAAAAATGCAGATGGTTATGATTGGAAGAAGACTAGCCATACAGTTTGTTTCTAGCTAAGCAATGGGTTTAATGTGTGTGATGATTGTGCATAGGCCATTGAAAGAATAGCATTATGGTACCAGTCTGTATAGGGAAAAATAGCAGAAGGAATGCAATGGAAAAACTGCAAAAGTATGCGTTTGCTAAGTATGGCTGAGGAGATTTTGGGCAGAATTTTGATCAAAAATGGTTATGAGAGGAGACAGTGAGCAAAACATGAGAAAGTCAATTTGTGCTTTCTTTGAGCAAGGGAAATGATCTTTAGCAGGTCATTGAGAAATGTGAGGTTTATTGTACATATTTTTAGGGTAGAAGAAAGCTTATGACAAACAGAATCAGCTTGAATTGTGGAATGCTTTCTATTAATATGGAGTTAAAAATGGTTGCTGAATGTGATATAAGTGGTACTTAATGGTAGTAAACCATGCATGCAAATAATTGTTATACTTAGTGAATGATACAACACTGACCTTGGAGTAAGGCAAGGGTGTGCAATGTCCCTTTGTTAATGTATTTACTGTAAGAAGATGTGCATAAGAAATATTAAGGATAATACTAGGGGCATGATATTTTGAGGCATGAATGTACATGTATTCAAAAGGTAAATGAGAACCCAAAAGGTTTGCAAGGTTTGTTAGATAAATGGTATGATTCACAACTGCTGATTTGAAAAATTAATGCACAGAAGAGTAAGGTAATGGTGAGTGTGAGGAGAAATGAAGTGAATGATTGCAAGTGATACATAAACAGTCAAAAAAAATAATAATAGAACAGTAAAATTATACGGGCCATCCCCAGAGACACTGGTTTCAAAACGGCAGATGTAACCCGCTATCAAAGCCTGCTCTTTTTTAAATGTGCCTTGCACGTATTACACACAAATAAAAGGGGTCAGGTATGGGATGATTCATTTGCACCCACTGTTTTGAAGCTAATGAGTATGGGGAAATACCTTGAAGAAATGTTAAAATATGCAAATAGATGGTACATGACCTATTGAGAGGAATGGATATTTGTCTAAAGAAGTGAAAGCGGCTATGTTTAAGTGCATGCTGTGGCCTACTTTGTTAGATAGAAAAGTAGACTTGAGCATATTAAAAGAAAGAAACATAAAATGGAGCACGGTGAGAATAGATTGTTTAATGGGGTGGAAGGGAAGGTGGGTTTTGAATTATTATGGACACTATAAAAAGTGAGTAAACACTGCAAAAGAAATATGTTGAAGTATCTTGCTCAATTCAGTAAGAACTGAATTGTGAATTAAATACATTTAAAAGAGTAAAGGGCTAAGGGGGAAAATGAAGAAAATAAACATCAGATGGGGTTGATTAGATCCTCAAAAAGAAAGGTGAAAACCTAAAACAAAGAGCAATGTCTGAAGTAATGTATGGTTGTGTTGGAAACAATGATAGTCTGTAAGGCTAGATAGGAAATACACAATTATATTAAAGAATTAAATGTAGAAGGACTATTGGCACTAATCCCAAATCTGCTTCTATCCTCAGCTATCTTCTTGCTTGATTAAGTTCTCACTCTTTAACTCTAGTTCTGGGATATGCCCATGATATCAAAGAAATGACATTTGTCTCTCTTCATCAAAATACTACCATATTATTTGTTACCTCCAATGGCTCCAGCAACAAAATCCATCTGCACCACGTCAGCTGTGTTTGCTCATCCAGGAAGAAAATATTTGAAGAAAAATCTGTTTTTCTAGGAAGGAGAGAACTCTGGAGAGAGTTCTTGAACAATAGGTGCTGGAGACAGCAGCACCAGCTCTGTCTTCACTTCTCTCTGAAAGTGAATTGAAAGAGGTCTATCACCAGAATTTGGAAATTGTCCCCAGAACGTGGGCAATTCATAACGTCATAGCAGCCAGCTGAAATTGTTACAAAGGACAGAGACCTTTCTTCTGGTGCCTTTTGCCCTGCAAACTGAAGTGTTAACTCTGAGCTGAAAGAATTCCAGATAATGGATACGAATTCTTTTAACTTAAAAAGTGAAATCCTGTTTCTTGATTTGCTGAATCTGTTGCCCAACAGAGAATGAGATACAGATCAATCTGGTATTCAGGTGAGATGGCTCTAAGTCAGGGGTGGGCAATTAATTTCTGTCGGGGGCCACATGGAAAATCAGATCTGCGTTCGAGGGCCGAACCAATTTTATCAAAGGCCATTATAAAGGGCCCATTATAAAATGCAGCAAATTATATATAAGAATATATATATACACACACACACACACACACACACACACATATAATATTCTTATATATAATTTGCTGAATTTTATAATGGGCCCTTTATAATGGCCTTTGATAAAATTGGTTCGGCCTCGAACGCAGATCTGATTTTCCATGTGGCCCCGACAGAAATTAATTGCCCACCCCTGACTTAGAGCCATCTGAATTTTATAATGGGCTGAATTTTATAATGGGCCCTTTATAATATATATTATATATATATATATATACATATACATATACATATACATATACATATACATATACATATACATATACATATACATATATATATATATATATATATATATATATATATATATATATATATATATACATATATATATATATGTGGATCTTTGTTGTTGGGTTTCTCGCGTAAGATTCGAAGTATCTGAGCACGTTTGATGAAGTCTCATTCATCATCTTCAGGCTTCTGTTTTGGCTCTGTGCTTCTCAGAGTGATGTGAGATTGCAGCTCATCACTCTGAGAAGCACAGAGCCGAAAACAGAAGCCTGAAGATGATGAATGAGACTTCATCGAAACGTTGCTCTAGATACTTCGAATCTTACGCTGGAGAAAACCCAACAACCAAAGATCCACATACATATACCGCTGAGAACCTCAGAAAACATATATATATATATATATATATATATATATATATATATATATATATATATATATATATATATATATATATATATATATATATATATATATATAAGAAAAAGTAACACCGCAGCTGCTCCTGCTACTACTTTCCACGCTTTCCAAACGCGAGTCCCAGGAGAGGACAAACAGCAAACCGCGCTCAGGGGCATCCAAGCCCACCTAAAGCTAGGCCGCTGCTGGTGGAGCCTTGCCCTGCCTTGGTGCCCCGTTTCCCAGCTCAGTGGTCCTGCTCGGGCGGCACTTTAAAAGCCCTCCTCCTCGCGTACGTGCCCGACAAGCCGCTCACCACGACGGTGGCTCCCAGCACCCAAGCAACTTCCCAGCAACTTGCGGCTTGCTTTTTCCTCTCTGGCACTCACGCCTGGCCCTGAGCCACGTGGCAGAGGGGAAGCCCGAAGCGCCGCGGGTCGCCTCCTCCAAGCAGCCCACCCACCCGCTGGGTGGAACCCTTCCCGCTCCTTGGCGGGAAGACGCTCCTGCCTGCAAACTTCCTCTTGGGCATTCGTGCCTGGCCCCGAGCCGCGTGGCGGAGGGGAAGCCTGGAGCGCCACCGGGTCGCTTCCTCTAAGCAGCTGGCCCGCCCACCGGGCTTCCCCTTCACCACGTGGCTCGGGGCCAGGCACGAGCGCCCGAGAAGAAAAAGCCGCAAGTTGCTGGGAAGTTGCTCGGGTTTCCGAGGCTTCCAGGCTTAAACTTTGCACAGGCAAAGTTTGCAGGCAGGAGCATCTTCCCGCCGAGGAGCAGGAAGGGTTCCGCCCAGCGGGCGGGTGGGCTGCTTGGAGGCGACCCAGCGGCACTCCGGGTTTCCCCTCCGCCACGTGGCTTGGGGCCAGGCGCGAGCGCCCGAGAGGAAGTTTGCAGGCAGGAGTATCTTCCCTGGTGGGCGGGCAGGTTGCTTGGAGGAGGCGACCCGGCAGCACTCCGGGCTTCCCCTCCACCACGCAGCTCGGGGTCAGGCGTGAGTGCCCGTGAGGAAAAAGGAAGCCACAAGTTGCTGGGAAGTTGCTCGGATGCTGGGAGACACCATCATGGTGAGCGGCTCATCGGGCGTGTACGTGAGGAGGAGGGCTTTTAAAGTGCTGCCCAAGCAGGACCGCCGAGCCGCGAAACGGGGCACCAAGGCAGGGCAAGGCTCCACCAGCAGAGGCCTAGCTTTAGGTGGCTCCAAGCAGCCCGCCCGCCGGGTGGAACCCTTCCCGCTCCTTGGCAGGAAGACGCTCCCCCCTGCAAACTTTGCCTTTGCAAAGTTTAAGCCTGGAAGCCCCGGAAAAAAAAGGGGGATCGGCGGGGACTCACCTTTGGAGAGGTCGCACTCAGAGGTGATTTCGAACTCCCAGCCGAGGCCTTTGCAAAGTTCTTCTTTTCTTTCCTATCCCGAGAGCGCTCCGCACTGTTTTGCAGCTTTGGGGGCCATGCAGTGCAGGGCAATATGCCATGCCCAGCGATTTTTTTTCTGGGGCAGGCCAGATTGGACAGACCAACAGGCCGGATGTGGCCCACGGGCCGTAGTTTGCCCACCCCTGTTCTAAGTAACAGTCCTTATCCCCCTCCCCTCTGTGTGTATAATATGTGTGGTATAATCTGTTGGGGAGATTCTGTTGGATACGTGTTTAGAGTTCTCTGGCTGCATGGGATCCAAACTGCTACATCAGTTATTTCAGTAATAAGGCTTGAAAAGACCTTACTCACTCAATCAAGCCAATACTAGACCAACTGAACGGATTACTTGATTTAGTGATTACTGTATTAACTCATAGTTTGCAATTATGGTTTATT
Source organism: Pseudonaja textilis (assembly GCF_049901715.1). Lineage (NCBI taxonomy): Eukaryota > Metazoa > Chordata > Lepidosauria > Squamata > Elapidae > Pseudonaja > Pseudonaja textilis. The sequence continues at coordinate 297,566,120 of NC_141990.1, read as the reverse complement.
GCCTAAGGCTCAGTTGGATGGGTTCACACAATGTGCTGCATTATAAACTGCATTTTATAAACCATAATAGCTTGATTCACACAGTGAATTGCTAAATAGGCAAGTAATTCAGATACTTTGCTCTAAAAGACAAATTGCCTTAAGCCAGTCTACTCCAACCTGGTGCGGTGCCCTCCAGTTTTGTTAGACTGGAGGGTGCCCAATATACATAGACAATTCAATGTAAGACAATTGCATTGGGAATCATGCCTCAGATCAGAAGGTGAGTTGAGAAAGAATATCAAAATGCAGTTAACCAATAGCTTTTTCCAGTTAACACCTAACCATTCTAAGTGAGTGATTAATAAAGTTACTTCTCATTTGATCCATGTGATTCTGCACCTCTTGCCAAGTATGAATAGAAGTGTCTCATGATATATGTTTCTCCTAAGATTCTTGGTTTTGACTAAAGAGTCATTTGAGTTCTTGTGTTCAATGTACCTTACAAGCATCTCTGACCTACTGCATCTAGTTTGTGTCTGTATTCTACGGTCCATTGTTACCTTAGTTAATATGCCATGTGCATATCCTCCCATCATCACCCCATAGAAAAAGTTGTAAGTATTGTATCATTAGAAAAAATTGTAACTAGTTTCAACTCAAATCCACAAACCAGTGCTTTTAGCTGCTGGAAGAGATGTAAATGAAATATGTATTTCACTAAAAAGTGATAGCTCCATTGACCAGACAGAGGTTAAAAAATTAAGAATGGTCCACCAGGCATAAAGCAAGAACTTTACCAAATCAGGTGGAATATTCATCGTATTCAGCTTCCTGTTTTTGTTACTAGACAGTTTCAGAAAATATGGATAAGGCAGGTTTTCCTTACTGTTCATCCTCAACAGCTAATGAGCTTCTATGTGTTCTGACTTGGATGCCAATTGGACAAAATCTATGGTGATGAATGAAGAAATACCTTGTGGAGTTATCTGGCATTCTTTTGTAATGCTTGAGAAAGTGAATAGGGTCCTCGGTAGTCAGAATGATATTACTCATGAATTTGTCCCATGACTTTCCTGGCTCTTTGGCAGCACTTAACAAATGAATGTAGGAGGTTATTAGTATTTCATTACAAAGGACATAGTTTCAGATTGCTGTCTCCTGAAAAACCATACCCTGGTTATTTTTCTCCTCAGCTTTTTCTCAAATAATGTTTAGTCAATACTCAGGCCTGTTCATGGAACACTGGTTGCTTTGTAGATGATTTATACACTGCTCAAAAAAAATAAAGGGAACACAAAACTAAGACATCCTAGATCTGAATGAATGAAATATTCTTATTAAATACTTTGTTCATTACATAGTTGAATGTGCTGACAACAAAATCACACAAAAATTAGCAATGGAAATAAAATTTAGCAACCCATGGAGGTCTGGATTTGGAGTTACACTCAAAATTCAAGTGGAAAAAAACACGACAGGCTGATCCAACTTTGATGTAATGTCCTTAAAACAAGTGAGGCTTAAAACAAATGAGGCTTAGTAGTGTGTGTGGCCTCCATGTGCCTGTATGACCTCCCTACAACACCTGGGCATGCTCCTGATGAGATGGTGGATGGTCTCCTGAGGGATCTCCTCCCACACCTGGACTAAAGCATCCCCCAACTCCTGGACAGTCTGTGGTGCAACGTGGCATTGCTGGATGGAGTGAGACATGATGTCCCAGATGTGCTCAATTGGATTCAGGTCTGGGGAACGGGCGGGCCAGTCCATAGCATCAATGCCTTTGTCTTGCAGGAACTGCTGACACACTCCAGCCACATGAGGTCCAGCATTGTCATGCATTAGGAGGAACCCAGGGCCAACCACACCAGCATATGGTCTCACAAGGGGTCTGAGGATCTCATCTCGGTACCTAATGGCAGTCAGGCTACCTCTGGTGAGCACATGGAGGGCTGTGTGGCCCCCTAAAGAAATGCCACCCCACATCATTACTGACCCACTGCCAAACTGGTCATGCTGAAGGATGTTACAGGCAGCAGAACGTTCTCCATGGCATCTCCAGACCTTGTCACGTCTGTCACATGTGCTCAGTGTGAACCTTTCATCTGTGAAGAGCACAGGGTGCCACTGGCAAATTTGCCAATCTTGGTGTTCTCTGGCAAATGCCAAACGTCCTGCACGGTGTTAGGCTGTAAGCACAACCCCCACCTGTGGATGTCGGGCCCTCATACCACCCTCATGGAGTCTGTTTCTGACCATTTGAGCAGCCACATGCACATTTGTGGCCTGCTGGAGGTCATTTTGCAGGGCTCTGGCAGTGCTCCTCCTGTCCCTCCTTGCACAAAGGCGGAGGTAGCGGTCCTGGTGCTGGGTTGTTGCCCTCCTACAACCGCTTCCACGTCTCCTGATGTTCTGGCCTGTCTCTTGGTAGCGCCCCCATCCTCTAGACACTACGCTGACAGACACAGCAAACCTTCTTGCCACGGCTCTCATTGATGTGCCATCCTGGATGAGCTGCACTACCTGAGCCACTTGCGTGGGTTGTAGACTCCCTCTCATGCTACCACTAGAGTGAAAGCACCACCAGCATTCAAAAGTGACCAAAGCATCAGCCAGTAAGCATAGGAACTGAGAAGTGGTCTGTGGTCACCACCGGCAGAACCACTCCTTTATTGGGGATGTCTTGTTAACTGCCTATGCTTTCCACCTGTTGTCTATTCCATTTGTACAACAGCATGTGAAATTGATTGTCAATCAGTGTTGCTACCTAAGTGGACAGTTTGATTTCACAGAAGTGTGATTGACTTGGAGTTATATTGTGTTGTTTAAGTGTTCCCTTTATTTTTTTAAGCAGTGTATTTTGGGCTTAGATTGCAAAGTGCCTCTTGTCCCTGTTAGATTTCTTGGTGGTGTTCGGTGCCATTGACTATGGAGCATTCTGAACTCCTCACAATAGTTCATTCCCACCTACATGAATGGTTCCAGGTAGGTTCATGGAGGAGCAGTGATTGAACCCCTGTCTTCTTCTAGGCACGATCATTTTCTTTATGTTATTCAACATTTATATTCAACATCTGAGGAAATCCACTGGTTTAGGAAGAGGTTTCATCAACACATAGACAATACCGAGCTATAAATGATCACCTTGACTTGGGAACAGAAGACTGTAAAGATCTGAATGGGGCAAATCAAAGTCAGATTAAATCCTTCCAAGATGGAGTAGTTATTTGTTAATGAACATCTCAGCAGTCTAACAGCAATATTCTAGTAGTTACTCTTGATGGAGTCATAGCCCCCCCACATTGGAAAATGTTAGTTTATGATTTGCGATTTCTCATCATGTGTGCCATTTTGAGAAATTGAATAAATGTAAATCTAGACTGTGTCCAAAAACACTTGTAGCTTTCAGCTTTTCAGAAATATTTTATACACAGGAAATTATAAGTAAACATAAACAGGTAACTTGTCATAATACTCTAAATTTTTCTCAAAGGAAATCTAAAATAAACTCAAGGGAAAAGTTGATAAAAGGCTATGTTTGCCAATCATATTCCTATGTACAGTTATTAAAAAGATTTGAAGTGGATAAAACATTTTAAGGTTTTGACAATGTTTTAACAGAAATGTGTAAATACTGAAGAACATTATTGCAACAATGTATAAACTTTTCTGGAAAGTTGAACAGAAGAGCAAGCGAGAGTACATGACAAAACGGGCTAAATAATTTTGGTTATAATATACAAATGGCTCAAATATGTAGTTGAAAGGAATGAAATTTACATTATGTTCAAAAGAATTTTTTAATAAAATGATGTACTGTTAATATTTGTCACCAGAAAAATTATCTGGCATGTGTCAAGTATCTTAAATTTATGTTGGAAATGTGAACATTATTGTGTCTGGTGGATGTGTAAAAACAAAAACAAAAAATGTGGACATAAATGCACACACTAATTCAGAAGATTTTAAAGACTAATATACAATTGAAACCAGAGGCTTTTATTTTGGATCTGGACAGAGTTAGAAAAAAGACATGGAACTTTGTTTTTATATATTACAACTGCAGCCAGATTATTATATGCTCAATGGTAGAAAAGCTCAACATTATCTACAACAGAAAAATGGTTGATGAAGATGATGGAACTTGCAGAGATGTGTAAATTAACTTCCTTTTGATAAAGATAAAGACATTTGCAGTTATGGCTGACTGGAAACGCCTTACAGACTTGTTACATGAAACAGAAAAAAGGCACTTGGGACATATGGTTTTGATGATTAGGGAAAAAAATATGTGAAAACATGAACTTTTTGAGAACTATGGAGTAAGAGATAACTTTGTAATTATATTTGTATTTCCAAATCTGCTTCTATTTCTTTTGTCAGTGTTCCAAATAATACATCCATAGCAAACAGAACTCCGAGGCAAGCAAGTTCCTCAAAGAATAGTTTTATTGGACATATCATATTGGCACAGGCTGGTGAAAACCGACTCTGAATATTCCCGTGGTTTTCACCTAATTAAAATTAAAAGGTTCTCCCCTTTCCCAATCAATCAATCACATGGTCCAATCAAGGTGCCATCCGGTTGTCTGGTAACTTCATTCCTCATCTCTCCAGCCACCTGTGGGAATGTCCTTGGTTCCTAGGAGAAAGTATTTTGTTTTGACTACACACCCCAACTATCTCTATTCCCCCATCCCTATCCCTCAGCTTCAGTGTGGCAACGCTGAAGCCTCAAAATTGCCTCAGTCAGGTCAGCTTGAGGGTTGATAAGTTTAACTTTTCTTTTTCTACTTTTGTCTATGTTTCTTATTTAGTAATAGGTTTTGTTAGTTTTATCTTTAAAACATTTAATAAAATTTATATATTAAAAAATCCTCCTTAACCCTTGGCTTTTTTTGGAACCACAGGTGGAAGTAATAGTAGGAGTGGGGTGGAATGGGTGGGTGCAAGATCCTATCTTGACCAGTATGCCAAAATGACATTACTCATGCCCCAATCATCATCTATTAGACTACCATAACATGTTCCATGCACAGCAGCCTTTGGAGATGATCCAGAAGCTGAGACTGGTACAAAGCAAGATGTCAACATTATTTTGCTATCAGTATATAATAGCACAGGTATTAAAGTTCCTACACAAGTTACCAGCCTATGTAAATTATAGAACTGTGTTGGTTGTTGTGACCATATAGAGGAAACAAATGTAAAATCAATATAATTGAAATGTATACTACATTGAGATTAAGGTATAGTTTAAGAGGAATTTCAATGTTAATGTGTATTTTAAGAGGGGTTTCAGTGTTAACTCCTGATGGATATTTTACATATTAATGAGGAAAGCAATATTTAACTCCTTGTCAGAGAGATCTTTGCCTGGTCTCTCCCATTGCTTTCAGAAATTATCAATGCCTTTCAAAAGAATGTCATGATACGATGTATAAATACAATTTATATAATTGTACTATATAAATAAATTATATTTATTTCATGCAGCAAATCATGCACAAATCATATGAAAAGATAAATAAAGCAAGCTCCATCATGAGCAACTCTGGAATAAATTAAGGGATTAAATTTAATTTTCACAGATGAATACAAATATTACTTTGGCAAGGAAAACAGGCACTTGTGATTTACATGGCACAAACTAAACAAGTTTATTTGAAAAAGACACAGAAGCCAATAGTATGGTCATATATAAATTATCTGCTAGATTATTTCTGGGTGTAGTATGCTGTTGTACAAAGCCAGGTTAAAAAAAGCATGATTAATGTAAAGGGCGTCAACTACAATTTTTAGCAAGCTATCTTATAGATCTACTCCTTTCAACTTCCTCATAAATGGAAAATTACTTTAAAATCAACAGTATTCTGGCCTCTGGATTTATGAGTTTATAAAGATTTATGAGTGACTATAAAAGAAAATTGCTTTCTTATCCAGCTTTTTTTTCATACAGACACAGGAGCAGAGCAGAGATGAAAAATGGGCAGAGGGGCTGCTGTGTGACATGCTATTCCTGGTGACCACGATGCCCATCAGGCTACCACAGAAGAGCATTCATTGGTTTTGCAATTGGTTTATTATTATTTTTTAAAAAGCAAGGAAACGTCAGTCCGCCAGCCATTGCAAAAGCAGCCAGGGTACCAGCCAAGACAGCTGCTTCCAAGCAAATCAAAACTATCCTTAGTTTGCTGGGTCATTTGGCATCAGGTCATTGGATACACTTACTCATGGACTGAGTCAGATACAGTTGAGCATGTACTCTTTGCACTTTTTGCATTCACTCTGAAGTGTAGTTAGTATGATTCTGAAACAGTATCTTTCATATACCCAGCTCTTAGCTTATACTACTCCGAGTTGTGTTCTATAAAAGGTTATACAATGAGTTGTTGCCTTCTAAGTTGTCCTAGACTAGTGTCTGTGGAGATTCTCAGTCCTCCGGGTCATGCTTGTCCCAAAGGTGCTTTTTCAAGAGGCAACTGGGCTTTCTGGATTTTTCTTTGAAGATATTTCTCTTCTCATCCAAGAAGCTACAGAGATGAAGAAGCTTCTTGGATGAGAAGCAAAACGTCTTCAAAGAGAAACAAGATAGCCCAGTTGCCTTGTGAAAATGCACCTTTGGGATGTCCCACCTAGAGTCCTAGACTAGTGTTTTTCAACCTCGGCAACTTTAAGATGTGTGGACTTCAATTCCCACAATTCTCCGGTTAGCATGAGAATTCTGGGAGTTGAAGTCCACACATCTTAAAGTTGTCAAAGTTAAAAAAAAATACTATCTGTTGAGGTTTTTTTTTTTTTTTTGTGAGACTAACAAAGCTACCCTCCAAAATGTTTACAGGCGACAAGCACTGAGTAATACTGGCAAGCAATGTCTGCATGACAGATATACCCATGGTCGACAACAATCATAGTTTATTTTATTTAATTAATCCTGGGTTCCCAAGACACTGGGCTACAAACGAAAACTCTTTTTCCAAACAATTGCTTCATGGCTCAATGTGCCGCACGAACACAACCATTACATTCTCCTTTGGGGATTCCCAGGGCCCTGATCTTCGTCTCTGAAAACCAAAATCGCCGACCGGCTTCATTGTGCACGTCTATCGAAAGCAAGCTTTATCTTTGAGGTAACGAGCACAGGCAGGCAGATTTGGCCTGCCAGCTCATCCCAATTTCTCCTGCCTCCGTCCTCCGGTTGCCCTGATCAGTGCCTCGGTTTGCTATCCGCATTCACTGGAGGGCGAACGATCATCTCATTCCTCCACCCCACCCCCCGGCCCGCGCCCTCGATGCGTAACTAGCTCGCACCTTCCCCTGAATAAGAGCCAGTGCGCCGCCCCTAAAGCGGCCTCAAACCCGCAGTACCTGCCCAGCTTTGCGCAGATGCGTTCCCACAACAGCAGAAGCTGGTATTCGCCCGGCTCTAGTAGGCGGCGCTCCCACCTTCCCCACCACCCCGAGTCTTTGGCAGTCGCTGCCTTCCAGTGACAAGATGCCGCCCAGTGGCTCGCCCAATGAACGGCCGGAGCGGAGGGCTTCACTGGAAGGGCGTTGTCCCGCAAGCGGCCTCCTATTGGAGGCTGCCTTTTCCCCATAAGGCTCGGTCTCCCCCCACTTCCCTCCCTCCTCAGAAATAGAAACGACTCGGTCCAGTTTAGCGACAATCGAGAGAGGAACGCGCCGGCTCGAAGGGCGCCCTGGATTTCCCTGGCTCGCCGTCAGAACGCAAAGGGAGGCCGAGGCGCCAAAGAAAGGACGCGTTTCCCCATCGCAAAGAGCCTCTGGATTGCAATTCCTCCCTTCGGCCTTGGAGGAAGCCCAACCCCCCCCTCCTTTATTCCGCAAGGAAACTCGTTACGGTACTCGGAGCCACAAGGTGCATAAAATAAATTAAAAAACAAACAAACAAACCCGGAGCAAAGCGCATTTGAAAGGTTTGAAAAACACGCGTCGTCGGGCACAGCGATCATGGCGCTGGATTTCCTCGCAGGCTGCGTAGGAGGTAAGAAGCGGCGCCCCGAGCGATGGGGAGGATCGAGGTTGACATGGTTCAGGCCACGACGGCGAATGGGTTTGCGTAGATCCGGGACGGCGGATGGGTGGAGGGAGGGAGGGGGGGAGAGAGAGAGGGAGAGGCGGCTGCGGTAGGCAGGCAGGCGATGGCCACCTCTCTCCGCGGCTTGGCGCACTGCAGTGAAGATGCGCTGCCCACCCGCCCGAAGGAGCCCGGGAGGTGTTGCATTCATGCGCAGCCGCTTAGAAAGTGGGGGGGCGGGGAGGAGGAGGAAGAGACAATCTGGAGCCTCCACGCAAGCGGTGATTTTCTTAGCCCGTTTTTGTGCTCGATTGGTTCGGATCGGTACACCTGGGAGGTACGCCGCCGCTTCTCTGCTGACCCCATTGTCCCTTTCTGAGCTGGGTTGGCTTTCCTAGCTGCGCAATCGGCAAATGACTGCTAGGCTTTGGGTGGGTCGGCTACCTCTCCACCACAGCCTGGTGAGTGAGGCTGTTGTACTAAAACGGAAACCGGCTCTTCCTCTTCTATCGTCTTCTTGACCATTTAAAACTTTCCAGACAGGGAACTGATTTTTGGTTTAGGACTTGGCCCAAACCCAGAAGGGTCTGTTAGGAAGAAAATTCTGTTTAAGTGAAATGGAACGAAATCCTAGATATGTAGTCTTACAACTTAAAGTCGCACTGAAAACAAATACCTGGACTCCATTTGAGGACAGGGGGGAGAGAGAGAGACTTGTGATATTTTGAAGGCCAAAACAGCCCAGAACTCATTTCCCCCACCTCCCGATTGCTCTTTTTGCATGATTTCCTCCCCCACCCTCAATAGATGGGATACATATGCATTTCTTGGAAACTAAATAAATGCCCACTGGCGAAGAATAGACACAAATGAATTCTTACAGGGAAAATCTTGAATCTCTTGCTGTTGCTTCCATCAAAGCAGACTCAACCATACTTCTCTCTCCTGTGATTGTGGGACCATTCTTTTTAGAAATGGGAAGGCTTAATTTTCCTATTAAGAAGTGTTTGAAGGTCCTTTCAAACTATGCTTTTTATCTGTACTGTCTCCACACAGATTCAAAGTACGGTATCTCTCCAGTCCCTTTCATTGTGAAATCACATGAGAAGGAGCTTCTAGTAATCAGTTTATCTGAAGCTGGAGGGTAATGTTACTTTGAGCCCTGGTACATAGCAAATTGTAAATCTGCTTTTCCCAACAAGAGTCTCATTTTACAGATGGGTGTGTGTGTGTGTGTATGTGTAGAAAACTAAAAATCGGAGGGGGAGTGGAGTTTTTCAGTTTGTTTTTTCCTTTCTGACAACTTTCTGGTTTTAGTCATAGCCTCCCAGGAATTTTGGAATTTGTTCAACACATTCAGAAAATACTTGTGCGGGTAATTTAATTTCACTTCCTCATAGTTGTTTTTAATTAAGTCCCAGAACATAAAACAAAGTTGCTTTGTTGTTGTGATGATATAAATAACGTTTTCCAGCATACTCGCCCTTGTTTTCATTCCTAGCACAGGATATTTATTTATTTGCTTTATATGTCTTTCCTCCAAGAGTTGAAAGTGGCATACATAGTACACCTTTCTTTAATTTTCTTGCAAGCAATCTGTGAATAATAGGTTGGACCAGAAGAGACAAAGTCATTTTTGTGTCTTAAATTTGTACTTGAGACTTTTTGGTTGTAGCCTATGGCTGCATTATATTGATCCAGAGATGCTGATAATCTCTAGCCAATTTAGTTATTAACTTTTCTATGTCATTACATAGACAAGCATGCTGTTCTTCAGATATTCAGCTCCAGCATTTAAGCCATTTAAATGTAACTTAAAAATGGTTTGGCAAGGCTTTAACATATTTAATGCTGCAGGACACATTTGTGTTTTTAATGGAAGAACTTCAAATGCTAATTTGTTTTAGGATTTAACCTACTTTGGTCCCAAAGATAAATGTTTCAAAACAAAATGTGTAGTTTAGTACCCACAAGGCTTGTCCTCATTTCCTATAACAAATGCATACAAATGTATCAGTTTATTGTAATGTAAGCAGCCCAGATGTGTAGACCTTGCTTTCCTTTTAGCCTGTGTTGGAATTTTCACATGATGTGCAGGAGTCACAATTGCCTTGCCTCCTACAGAGCAGGCTGTCAAGATTTGGGTGGAAAAGATAAGCTCCTCTGAAGAAAAGATAGAAGCAAGATAAAAGGGTGAGGAATGTAGGAGGAGGTGTAATTTACATCTATTCTAGCAAAGAAAGAGAAAGGCGTGGGATTTCCCCCCCCCCTTTTTTTTTTCCAGATAAGGCATGTGGGAGGTTTTATTTGGCACAAAAAGGTTTTTCTTTAGCCCAGAGCATCAGAGTATTGATTTTGTAAAGATAAAAATAAAGGATTTGATTTTTAATGGGATATTTGTAATCTTTTGGAAAAGGATTTGTATTAGAGCTATGGTGATACTTCATGTTTTATTTTCTGTCATTTGAGAATACTACCATACAAGCCACTTCTATTATTTTTTCTCATCACACTAGTGATGAGTAAATTTACAGTTTTGCCTGTACAGAAATATTAACCTGCGTGCTGGTTTAACTGCTGTACAAATATAGCAGTCTTCTAGCTGATCAGGCAGAGAATTTATCTACAAAACCTACAAGTTTGCAAATTATGTAGTTTTACATATTGACAAAGTAGCTTCATTGATGGAGAATGGATCATATGTCCCTATCATAACTATTTCTACTAAACCCGGGCAGACCAGGATCAGATCTTGGAGACAAAGGCCTTTTGGCCCTCCTGAAAAGTTTCCAAGGTTGGAGCCATTAATTTTGCCATCCTGTCCTATTTCCTGATGCTGCTTCAGGCAGTTTCCTCCCCATTGAAACTAAATGATGATAATGTTGAATGAAATTGTTCCCCATCCCTTTCTTATAAATGGGTAGACAGTAAGCTGCCATTTCAGTCCCTTTCTCTTTAAAATAGCAGAAGTACCCTATAAGGGTGGAACTTTAAGCTTTCCCAGAGAGTAAATGTTTAGCTCTGTGGAGGAAGCCAATCATTTCCAACCCAAGCTTCTGTAATATGCAATGGGGATAAGTTTAAGATTGAGGAAACATTTGGTGTGTGTTTTTCAATATGCAGCTACTGGTTTTTTTTTAAATAGTTTTGGAATAAGTGTGTATTTTCCAGCAAGGCATGGAGTAAACAAACACTTCATTAGAGTAATATTGTTTTGACTGCATGATGGGTGCATATTGGAAGCATGGCCTTCTGTGCTTAGGGATAGTTCACCAGATTGACCATTCAGGCTAGCATTTCTTGGGGGTGGGGAATCAATTCTTTAGTGAAGAGCTTGAGGTGGCTTGATTTTTTTCCCCCTTCGTTTTGACTTTTAACCCCATTATATTATCAAGTTACCAATGATATGCTCTTAAATCATAAAACTTTAAACATGCCTGCCTTTAGCAAACTCAGGTATTCTAGTCTAGATGAACTAGATGTTATGTGATAAGTAGCTTCTAAAACAGGGGTGTCAAACTCACAGCCTGTGGGCAGGATGTGTTATGCACTAGCCACGACTGCCCCTGGTTTAGCAAGGAGGGAGTTGCAATACATCACATGATGATGTGTCATTGTGAGTTTGTCACTGCTGTTCTAGAAGTATAGTAAGGACAGTTGTCATCCCAGCTGTATTGTCTGCAGATGGTATCTACTGTTGTGGTTTTACAGACCGTGTGGCAACATTTCCTGTTCATTTCTTCAACTTGCCTTTTGTTGGCTAGAATGAAAAGTGAAGTGTCTCTCATTTGACCTTTTCTAAGTTGCCACTGGAAAACTGCAGCTGGCAACAATTGTGATAGAATCAAGATCACGTGAAGTAAGGCCACACTTGGAATACTGCATCCAGTTTTGGTCGCCACGATGTAAAAAAGATGTTGAGACTCTAGAAAGAGTGCAGAGAAGAGCAACAATGATGATTAGGGGACTGGAGGCTAAAACATATAAAGAACAGTTGCAGGAACTGGTATGTCTACTCTAATGAAAAGAAGGACTGGGAGTGACATGCTAGCAGTATTCCAATATCTCAGGGGCTGCCACAAAGAAGAGGGAGTCAAGCTATTCTCCAAAGCTCCTGAGGGCAGGACAAGAAGCAGTGGGTGGAAACTAATCAAGGAGAGAAGCAACTTAGAATTAAGGAGACATTTCCTGACAGTTAGAACAATTAATCCGTGGAACAAGTTGCCTCCAGAAGTTGTGAATGCTCCAACAATGGAAGCTTTAATAAAGATGTTGGATAACCATTTGTTTGAAGTGGTGTACGGTTCCCTGCCTAGGCAGGGGGTTGGACTAGAAGACCTCCAGGGTCCCTTCCAACTCTGTTACTCCTATTCTATTCTATTCTATTCTATTCTATTCTATTCTATTCTGATGAGGCAGGCACTTATGGGCAGGCTTCCGTATGTCCATATAGCACCTCAGTGCACAGGCTGCACTGGTTACCATAAGCTTCCAGGTCCAACTTAAGGTACTGGTTTTTACTTATAAAGCCTTTCATGCCATAGGGGCCTGGCTGTTTAAGGGACTGCCTTTCTCCCAGTTATATCTGATGTGTTCCAGGAGCCATCTTTAAGGCGGCGCCATCTGGTGGGACTCGGGAGGTATGCCTTCCTCTGTCACAAAGGCTGCCTGCCCCCTGGAAATAGCCCCCCCTCCGCCCAAAGGTTTGAGCAGCCCTGATTTGTGGTCCTTATAACAGGCCTCGAAGGCCTAGGTTTCTTCCCAAGGCTTTAGCTTAGGTGGAATATGTGACCCGAGTACAATTGTGCTGTTGTTGCAATTGTGGGGATGTTGCTGTTTTTTTATTGGTCTTATTGTATTAATATCGATTGATTGATTTACTTGCAATTTTAATATTATCCTATCCTTTTTATTTTCTCTCATTGTCTGATCTATTTCACCACCCACTGTAGAAGGATTAGTACCTTGCTCTAAGGCAATGGTCGCCAACCGGTGGCCTGCGGCCCACTGGTGGTCTGTGGTGGTCCTCAGCATGCTGAAGACCAGATGGCTGGCGGGGAGGTGGGGCAATCCTGCAGTCTCCATAGCAAACCCATGTCGTGGCTGCTGCCTCCTGCTTCAGTGCATCGAAGAGGCCAAGCAGCAGGAGGACCTCCTGAGCCACAGGAAGCTGCTGCCAGCAATGCCCTCAGGTGAAGACGTTGTGAGGGGGAGGCTTGATCCCTCCCCTCAGGAGCTTTTCTTCCTCCTTGCCAGAAGCGCTTACATGCCCAGCAGGAAGGAGGCAGCTTGTCGGGTGCCAGAGGGGTGGTGAGCGCTTTGTGTGTGAGCACTTCTGGCGAGGAGGAAGAAAAGCTTTTGAGGGGAGGAGTGGAGCCCCCCCGCAACATCTTCACCTGAGGGCATCTTTGGTAGCTGCTCGACCTTGTCAATGCATGGAAGCAGGAGGTAACACCAGATCATAGGTTCCTTTACCATCACCCCCTCGCAGGCCAGGGAACACCCGTGAAGGGCTCCGATGCCGCGATCTCCCACACATATCAGCCCATCCGCTGCTGGTATCAGCCCTGTTGCCCCACCTCCCTGCCAGCCATCTGGTCTTCAGCACGTGGCTCATTGGCCTCCAGATGTCAGATTCTCACCACCCAGCACCAGTTCAGAGGTTCCTTTCACCCCACCCCATCCCCAGGACAGAGGGGGGGGGGGGAAGAGAGAAAGAGAAAGAGGGAGGTGAGAGAGAAAGAGAGAGAGAGAGAAAGATGAGAGATCCCAGTGTTTTGTTTTCTGTGGGAAATGAATCCAAATGACTCTCTGAGTATTTAAGGTTGCAGAAATAGGCAGCCAAGCTAAGTGCCTGAAGGACCCCTCCTGTCAGTGGGAGTCCAAGCGCTTCAGTGAGTGGCATGCTGGATTCATATTAGTGGCCCGCGGGATTTAAAATTATAAGTTTGGTGGTCCCTGAGGTCCAAAAGGTTGGTGACCCCTGCTCTAAGGTGTATTTAATGTTTCTATTTTGTAAATTCCTTAATGAATCTGTATTTTACATAATGGTCTGGATGGCATGGTCTCATTGTGCTCTTGTTTATTTCAGGTGCTGCTGGTGTACTTGTAGGACATCCATTTGATACAGTTAAGGTGGGTTTACTTTTCACAAGCTTTCTTGAAATATGTGATTAGACTGAAAGCAGTATCTGCCCTTACAAATAGAATAGGGAAGTCATCTAGATGTTTTAGGCCATTTAAGTAAGACACCTCCTAGAGACCTTCCAATAGATTGCAATAATACTAAACACTGCAACGTTCCATGTTGCATTCAACATTCCACAGAAATGGAACATTTAAAGTTTCAGATTATATCATCCCTTGTTTGATGCACTTAAAAAGTGTTCTGAGGTATATGTCTTCAATCATATTTTAAATATGATAGTTCAATGGCATCTAATAAATCTTAAGAGTGTACATAACTCATTTGTACCAAAATAAAATTTAAAAATGCACTTTCCTTAATCCTGCTTTATCTGGTACAATTATTTTATTTGCATTTGAAGCAATTAATTTGTTAATTATATTGACTAGATGACTGTTTGCTGCATGATGAAACAGTCTTGCTGATTTAATGTGCTTCTTCCCATCCAAGAAAAGATGTTGTGAGTTTTCAATGACAATTTTTATTTACTTGTTTAAGACATGGATGTATATTGGCTGCGGTTGGATAGTTCAGTAGTAAATTATTTGTCAAGAAAAAAATTAAGAGTTTGGGTAATATTCGCGCCTGTAAAGAAATTAAATAATATTCAAAACAGGACTGTGAAAATAAGATACTAATAATGGGAGTACAGAGATTTCAAGTTGCAAACATGTTTGCATTTTTAATTCAGGGAATCCCTCACTAAAATAGATGAGGCACATTCATATTTTGGAATATGAATGTGCCAGGGTGAAGCTGTATGCTAAGAATATAAATTAAAACAAATCCAAGTATTTTGGTTTGTATGAGAATTACATTAACTTTTTGAAGAGAAAATGTGCTGGATAACACTGTAAACAACCTTAAAAAGTAAAGGAATACTTATCCATTTAAGCCTTGAAAAATGTAGCTTCTTGGCTTGTAAATGGATTTTTTAGTTATTTCATTCCAAGAAATAATCTTTGCTATGGATTCATTCTATTAAATTGCACAGAACTTCTTTTCACATGGTTTCTTATCAGAATGAGTAGCTTTTAGGAGTTACACTTAATCCTGCATATATTATAATGGACAGGTTCTCAGAATGAGTTGACACTCCTGAATTGAAATTTATTTTAGTTCAATTGTTTTGGTGTATTTATATTTCACCTATCACAAACATGGTATCTGTGGGATGTTTAAGGAGATATTCACTGGCTCTTTTAGTTTAAAAACAATTATTGCATCACATACCCACCCTCAAACTGTGCCCGGGGACCAAGCTATATGCATTCTTGGAAACATGTTCAATACATTTGCTTTGTAAGAAAACTCTATCATATTTGGGAGGTTACTTAATTAATCACAAATTGCCGAGATACTTTTTATAATTTGTACAATTTCAACATGAAAACATAAATAATTTCTTCCTATAAATATACATACTGATAAAGCATTTATCTTAAATGCTTAGCTTGCTTCTGTGTTGTTAAAAGAACAGTGATATGACTACTCCACACTGAGGAGGGGGAATCTGTTTTGGAGACAGATTCTATGCATATTTATTTGAAAGCCCAGCCCACTGAGGGATTAGCTTTCAAGAAAATATGGACAGGATTGTATCATTGCTTCATTTTAATCGGTCAGAAATAAAACAACTGTTTTCACGAAAAGGCATTTATTAAATCTTCGTTAAGCCTTACCTAATATGACAGTCTTTTCCTGATGAAGCTGAATAATGTAGCTAGGCATATTTTCTCTTGAATGCTGTGTGTGTGTGTGTGTGTGTGTGTGTGTGTGTGTGTGTGTGTGTGTGTGTGTTCGGGTCTTTTCTTGGCCAAGATACTCTTAATCTTACACAGGAAAAGACCCGAACACACCTAGACCTACATACCTGTACTCGTGAAAATCTACACACACACACACACACACACACACACACACACACACACACTGGAATTTAAAGCAAAGTTTAATAACTTTCAAGTAGTTCTAATGATTAGGCAGGCTGGGTTTGTGGGACGGGGAGGGTAAGGGCTTGTAAAATGGGGAAGATGCTGAACTGTTTTGGAACCAGCTCTTCAAATGGAGACTCCTGCCCCACTTTGTTGATGTAATGTGTACAATTTCTTTGTTGCTTAACTGCCTTTACTTTTTGAGCTAGGGGCTGTCTTCATTAACAGCAAAAGTGTTACTTTGTTGTAGATGACAGATAAGCCTCATCACGGGAGAGTTACCTAGTAAGTATAGACCAGGTGAACATTCTGTTTCTCTCGGTCTTAATTTATTCCAACATTTATGATTAGTACAAATTTTTATAAACAAGCAAAAAGTACCTTCCCTTTAAAAAAAAAAAAAGTTTTAAAAATGTTTCTAGAATGGAGGGTGTGGGGTATATCTATTTTTTTTTAAAAAAGAAAAGTCTAACTTCTGCAATTTATTCTTTAGTGTTTTTCTTTGTCCCATTTTGTGCTTAAAGTTTGTACACCTGTGCTAACAAGCAAAAGCCTCTTAAATTGTGAATTCTGTTTCAGCCTTTCCTTAAATCAGGAACCCATTTTTTTCATTTCCCTGTACAGCTATGACTGCTTTGTGTTAATGAGTTTTAGGTATTGCTACTGGAATGATTTCTGAGCCCACTCTGTATGCTTTTTAGTATTTTGAATTGCCAACATATTTGATTGCTACTCACGTTTACAAAATAAGAAGAAAAACTAGGAACAATCTTAATAAAAATGATTTTTATTAAGAAATGACATTGGGACAAAAATAGAACTCTTATTCTAAAGATGCAATGCTCTTAAGGTTTAAACTATTGTTAGTCTCTGAGGTCCTTCAATTGTTTTAAAATAGCCAGGTTCCAAATTGTTCCTCCACACAGGATTTTTTTGACCCTGTAAATCTTGTATATGGATTGCTGGAATTCGTTGTACTAAGATTATTTAGACTTTTGGCATATTTAAGTTGTGAACCCTAAGCTTGTTAAGGTATTGTAGTTGTGGTGCTATAGAAAAAAAAATCTAAGTTTATGCCTGGGGAACATTTTCACTTACAGCTGATATATATTGAGCTTAACTATTCATGGTTCTATAGATGAGCAACACTTAATTCTTTAGAAACATCAGATGTGCTAATTAAACCAGCAATAACTGAATAGCCAAGTGAGGATTTGTCTCACTGAAGATCTTAATTTAACATCCTAGCAAGTGACCATTCCATATAGGATATAACATAAAAAAACGCTTCCAAAATGCAAACTCTGTTCTCTTTAATGTATTGTGGCATCATGCCTGCACACATGTACATAGCTATATTATGTGTATGCACCCAAAGGTACTATCATTCTCGTTGGTTTTATTTTGCCATGTCAGTAATTTCTGATTACATTTTATAGGTACGCCTTCAAGTTCAAAGTGTGGAGAAGCCGCTCTACCGTGGGACTGTACATTGTTTCCAGTCTATCATAAAGCAAGAATCTGTAAGTAACTTCCTGAATTAATGTGCATGATGGGCATTTAAGTGGAGGAGGAGCTATTTAAATAAAAGGAATGTGGTCCCCCTTTTATAGTACTGGAACTGGAACTGCAAAGCCACCTGATAGTTTGAAGGTACCCAGGCCATCTGTCAAAAATGGCCTCCTCCAGGACATAATAAGGATCATATATAAAGCCCCAAAGATGCTGTAGCAGTTCAACAAACTACCATAACTTTTGCTTCATTTTGTTTGATTATTTTAGACATAGTTTAATTATTATTTAAAACTATTTATACCAATATTTATTGCTGAGACTATAATCCCACCAAGACTTTTGTTTGCAACAGGTTAAAAAAAATCTAATTAAAAATAGTCATAGAGGAGGTTAAAACATTCAGGGGCAGGTTGATTTAAATAGATTCCAAGTCAGTGCTATTCTTATTTTTGTAAAATAGACATAGATGGATGCATTTTAATTTTACATACCTCATTTTTTTCTCTTGCTGCTGGTCACCCATTCGCTTTTTCACAAACTGAAGTGATCAAGCCTTTACTACATTCTTTTAAACTGCTTTTTCTAATAATTAAACTTTAGCAGTGAGTGTCAACGGTTGACCAGCTTTAGCAAGAGACAGAAAAACATTTAAGAAAATAAAGTTTTTTTTAAAAAAAGTAGGCCAACGGCAAGTGAGCATGCTTAGTAAATAGGGAATGTTGGGTTTCTCCGGGAAAAAAGAAGACCCCACTTAAAACATTTACATTTCTGTGATCCAATTTATACATGATTATTTGAAAATAAGGCACCCGGAGTGTAATAGGACTTATTCTTAGGTAAGTATATACACATTGCAGTGTTGGACACACATGGTGTCCAATTGAATACAGTAACTGGTATTTTTTATTGTGAGAATGTGAACTAACATCTCCCTGCACCTTCTGAAAGCAGTTGTGTCCCATGAATGTCTCAGAATCACATAATAGATACAAAGCACAGGTCTATGATCTTGGGAAGAAGTGGAGATCCTTTAAGGCATTGTGGCAACTCGGGAGCTTTGCATCAGCATGGATGGATGCTATGTACATATTCAAAAGATAAATTCCGAAACATTTGACAAAACTATAAGCACTCTCACTCTCACTAGAAAAGATAATAGTACAGGACAGTAAAATCCACAACAAGCCACAAACAATAACAATAGCAGCAGCACTAGTGGCACAGATCTTACTGTGGCTGACAATCTCCGAAGGTTTCACTGTCATCCAGAGCCATGAGAAGGGGACATTCCTCCGTAGTTCCATCCATATTTAAGTTTAGTTTAATGATACAAACTGGGTGGATGTTTGATACTCCTAGCAGGTAGCGAATAAATGCAAATTCACTCATACCTAGTTGTAGCAGAAGTATTGAAGTGTAGGAATATTGCAGTAATAACTGGCACAACTTTAGAGTATATCAAGAGATATGCATATTACTGTAGACCAGGGGTGTCAAACTCGATTTCATTGAGGGTCACATCAGGCTTGTGGTAACCTCAGGGGGCTGGATGCGTGTGGCCTCAGTGGATGTGGCTGGGGTAGGCGTGGCTGGGGGGGGCATGGCCAGCTTCCTGCCTCATCATTACTTCCTTCTTTCCTCCCTCCCTCCCTCATTTCCATCTTGTGTTTTCCTCCGCACTCAAGAAGGGATATGGGGAGGGGAAAAGATTGGCAGAGCTGCTGGTGGCCATGCTTACTGTGCCTGTGGCTTTCCCACGCAGGGCAGATCATGGGTGGTCCTAGGGAAAGGGAAGTTGCACGAGCTGCAAGGCTGGACCAGCAAACAGCCATGGAGGCGCCGGTGGTGGGTGCGGCGCTGATCTATAACTAGATGGTGGCCTTAGATCCACGGGGCAGCCCTTGAGCCAGCTGGGTGCCATGTCACTGCCTCGACCCCGCCCCTTGGCCATGCGCACAGGAGGTGGCAAGTGCCCAGAGGGCAGGGCTGAGACAGCAGTTCTAAGGCTGACTGCATTCCAGCCTGGGATGGCGGCCATCAAGTTACAGATTAGCGCCTGGCTGGCCTGGGCCAGGGCTGAGGCACTAGTCCTTTGCTGTCTCAAGGGCAGCCCACACGGGCCAGATCTAGCCACATTGCAGGCTGGATTCAGCCCGCAGGCCTTGAGTTTGACATCCCTGCTGTAGACCATGCATATGAATGTGTTCCTGTTTTAGGGCAGAATGCTTAATTTCATTCGTATCCATCTCTGCCTCAAAGTTTTGGAAGGCTTGGGAAAAACACTGAATTATTTCTATTCATGCCCACAAACAAAGCTCACATAAGATTGATGATTTTCTTCCTGCTTTGCTATTGATCTCAGTTCCTCGTTTGCGAGATGAAAACTTCAGGATTCATATAAAAAGGAACCTCAGGTTTCACATAGCTATATAAAGATGTGCATTTGATTCCTAAAGGGATGTGCTAGGCAGAAACAGTCCAGTCTCCACTGTTAATAATGCCAGCAGTTGGTGGTAACTGTTGCTGATTCATCTCCTGATTATTATTAATTATTAATTAATAATTATTATTATTTTGTTAGAACATGAATCCAATCCAGATTAGGGAGATGGAATTGGTGATAATTTGCTTTGTTCATATTCTGATATTAAATAAGTAGCTGTCAAGTGTAAAAAAACGTAATATAGGCAGAATTTCCCAACCTTTGGGGGTTGGTGGCCTGGAGTGGGGGAGGGGCAGGCACCTTTATGAATGAATGCCTGATGCAAATGGGTTTGGGATCCCCTGATATAGGGTAAGAAATAGGAGAACTTTTGAAAACAATAGCTGCATATTGAAATGTGTGAACTTGGGGATTGTGGAGTATCTTTGGCATTTGGAGGTTGCACACATTCACTTTTTTTGCTGCTGAAGAAAAAGCAGATCTTTGGGATGGGATGTTGGGGTATGGCAAGTTGTTGCTGCCATAGTCTAGGAGTGCCATGCCTAAAGGATAATTCAGATCTAACTATTGCAAAACAAAAAATTGCAGAATGTTAATAGCTTTATTATACGTTGCTTGAGAAAAGTCTTTAAATTCCTGGTCATCATCTATATGTGTGCTTTGTTTTCATCTAGGCTTTTGGACTTTATAAAGGTATTGGGTCGCCTATGATGGGTCTCACCTTCATTAATGCCCTTGTCTTTGGCGTTCAAGGGAATGCTCTCCGTGCTCTTGGAAAGGACACACCTGTACATCAGTTCCTTGCAGGTTCAGCAGCAGGCGCCATTCAATGTGTGATCTGCTGTCCTATGGAACTGGCTAAGACACGGATGCAGCTGCAAGGAACAGGGGAATACAAGTTGAAGTCCAAGAACTACAAAAACTCTTTGGACTGCTTGGTGAAGATCTACCGAAAGGAGGGTCTAAAAGGCATCAACAAGGGAATGGTTTCCACGTTTCTGAGAGAGACCCCCAGCTTCGGTTTCTACTTTTTAACGTATGACTGCCTAACAAGGTATCTGGGGTGTGAAGCGGAAGATAGTTACATTGTTCCCAAACTGCTTCTGGCAGGAGGCATGTCTGGCATAGTCTCCTGGCTCTCTACATACCCTGTGGATGTAATCAAGTCCCGCCTTCAGGCTGATGGAGTTGGAGGAGTCGTACGGTACCAGGGTATTCTGGACTGCATTAGAAAAAGCTACCGCGATGAAGGCCCAAGGGTGTTCACAAGGGGTCTTACTTCCACCTTGCTTCGTGCTTTTCCTGTTAATGCTGCAACGTTTGCCACTGTTACGATATTCCTTACATATATGAGGTCAGAGGATGGCCAGATCAGAGGCGATTTAAGTGGATGTGAGGCTGGTCCAGTCATCCAACAACCTTCGAGTTTTTAAATTGACTGGAAGATAAAAGTTGTACCTGTTACATGTAAGATGTCATCATTTTTTTAAAAAAAGATTATTTGGATACCAAGAGTATACATTTTGGCCTGTATAAAGCATCTTTTTAAAAATCTCATTTATAAAAGCAGCTTAATGCTTTAGGAAGACTCTGAGTTGACTAGAAATTCAGGCAATAAAAGGATTTGTCCTTTTGAACATGTGCTCAAACCACATCTGCTGGATTTTCCAGTGTAGCCTTGACTTTAATTCCCACAATCCCCAGCCAGCACATTATTAAGGAAATCCAATGCAGTCACTAGCTAAAGTCAGTTTCAACGTATCTCAGACAGCTCAAAATGGCGACTACATCTATCAGCCCTGAGGCTATATTCCTAATCAGATTCTATCTGTGTTCAAACAGGAAGAGAAGAAATGGGGCCTTGAACAGATAATGAAGGCTTGTATGCACAGATGCATACGTCTCTCAACACACATTAAAAGGTCTGGATGGATTCTCTGTTCTAATTATTGCTCAATCTGACCACAATATTTTATTTAGAGCAATTGTCCTGGTAAATGTAGAGTTAAAAGAACACCTATTTGTTTCATTTTCCTGCACTTTATCCTAGGAGAGCTTATGTTTTTCCAAATAATTTTAGCTCATAATTTATAACCATCTGATCAGTGGCCTTCCTGATGGGAACTGATGGAGATGAACAACTGGAGAACTACAAGCCTTTCCAGACTCTGTATTTTAACAACCTGTTGCAAGTCATTCTGTAGATGATGTAAGCTACACTTTATCATTCTTGTTAATTAGCAGTACTTGTCAGGAAGCCTGCTGCTTCCTGCTAATTGTGAATATTTTAGTACAGTATATGAACAGCCTGTTTTATTATTTGATCAGTATCTCAATAATACTGTTCAGTATGTAGATGCTTTCCCTGCTATTTTTAGATTATGGCTTGTTTTTCTGTGCTACTATTTGCATTTGGCTTTTAATTTTTTTAAATTGTATGCAGTTGCATCTTGTAAATATTTAAACGTATTTTAGTTACTATGTTTTGAGTTGGAAACTAGAGTATATCTAGAAACCTTGTTACAACCCAAATGTAGACCTGGGCTGTCAAACTTGCAGCCCACGGGCCGGATGTATCATGCATTGGCCACAGCCACGGCTGGTTTAGCGAAAGAAAAAAAAGTAGTGTGATACGTCACGTGACAATGTGAGTTTGACACCCCTGAATTAACTATTGTTTTTAGGGTGACAGTGATAGATGTGCCTAAATTATCATTTCTCCATTACCAGGGTATATGCGCATAATTATGGTCTATGTGTAATAAGATAAAGGATGAAAGTATGTTTCAAAGGATTTAACAGAAGTGTGTTTTAGAGAATTCAATAATGAAAAAAGTCAAGCTCGGTAGTTTTGGAAATTTTGGTGAACAAGAGATCTGACAAACTATTAAGCCTATTTCATAGCATCCTTAAATAAGA
Organism: Pseudonaja textilis; assembly: GCF_049901715.1. NCBI lineage: Eukaryota > Metazoa > Chordata > Lepidosauria > Squamata > Elapidae > Pseudonaja > Pseudonaja textilis. The sequence continues at coordinate 297,543,102 of NC_141990.1, read as the reverse complement.
ATGCTGTAACATTATCTCACTGACATCAGCAATATATTAAGTTTTAATTAGGTTTTATTAACAAAGGTTTAAGGTTGCAGTGCTATACACACTTATCTGGATGATTAAACTCCAATTGGGCTGATTTCTGAACAGCAAAAAATACCATTGGCCTAGTCATAATATCTCTCAAGATATAAGAGCCATCTGGCCAGTCAAACATCTGTTCCACATCACTGACTGAAGAAAAAAAATCTTACACTAAATCAGAATTTTGGCATCTCCTTTTGTAGTAATGAAGTCTCTAGGGATTGCCTATAAGTATTAAGAAATCTTAATTAGCTTAATTAGTAATTAGCTTGACATTGAAAGTTTTGTTCCTGTCCATATCCACCTCACTTAAAGATCTGATCATAATTAATAAAACTGTTGTGGGCAGGAAAAAAACATTTCTGTAATTTTATGCCAGTGTTTTCACATTGGCTTGAATTGGATGCATTGGAGGTAAGTTTGAACATGCAAAGTATTTTTCCAAATTAATTGAGGAAAATCAAGTTCAACCCATTTGTTGTTGTAATGCAAATTGAAGCCATTCAGCACAGTACTACAGGCTTGGGCACAATGTCTGCTCTGGTTAATTTCCTCACAAACTCTCCCACAATAACAATGTGTAAATGTGCTCATTCAACAGTTGGACAAAAAGATGATGTGAAATTCCTCAAGTTGAAAGCATGGATTAACTCTTTTTAACTCAAAGCATGGATTAATTTACCCGTTCAAGAAATAAAGTATATAATGCGAGATTGCCAAGCAGCAAGAACTTGGTGTAACAATTAGACTGAAACTTAAAAGCTGAAGAAACAGGATGTAAGACAACTTTCTCATCACCTCTAAGGACACCTTGGCATTCAACCAACTATTTGGCACATAGAGGGGTCATTAAAGACCCTTATAAATGCTTTAAATTGCAGTTATACCATTGACTTGGCCCTACAATATATACATTGTTTAAACACCATGTTTCTCACATGCTTTTAAGTTCTTCCTATTCTATTTCCATTGCCGTGAAGAATGTGCAAGCCCAATGAAAAAAAAAGTATCACTTGCAGATTTAACTTTGGATCAGAGCCTACATAATTATGGGTCCAAAACATCAATTGAAGACCATTATTATAGCTGTTGAATAGACAAGAGGAAGAAAAACAGGTAGAAAAACTAGCAATGTGATATATAACAGAGGCTCGTATGTAGAAAGTACCATTAACTAACTGCAGTGGAAGATATTTTTGCGGACAGGTGCAATATGTCTGTTTAAACTCTTTAATAAAAAATCCAGCCAATTATTTTAATAATAATTATGCTGGAGAAACCTATAAAACTGGATTGCTGCTTCTATACATGCAGGTATAGTGGATGTTTTGACACTACTTGCAGGGACATTCAAATTGAATGTGAAATCCAAGTTGTTTGTTGTGCAACGACACTATCTTTTTTTTGTACAGTATTCTGTAACTGTTGTACATAAAAGTAATAAATCTTTTTTTTAAATGTAGTTTTTTCTTTGATGGAACTAAGGTCACCTATACTAAATCAAGTATGAGCAACTTGTGGACACAGAAACCCCTCTGATAAGAATTTACAAAAACTGTTATGGTTCCTGCAGAGTGAAAAACATACATACCGTAATACAAATCCTAATAAACAAAGTTCAAAAATCTAGAAAATTCCCCATCTATCCTTCCCATTTGGCAACTCTTGAGCCTTCAATGTTAGATGTTGCCCTTGACCTGCAAAAAGATTGCCCACCTTCGTACCAAGCCAAGATCCCTTTATGGTGAAGCATTTTTGTAAATCAAGAGCTAGAAGAGAAACTACATATGGTTCATCATGTGGCAATACACTCCACTAGGTATCCCAAGGTCTACAAAGGTGCCTTGTCTGAGGTAGAGTTTAAATACCAATCATCATGCTATGGGAAGTAAAAGATTTTATATTTTAAAGATATTTAGCAGATATGGATCTAATGGTTGCAGAAGATCATTTGCAGTCTTTTAATTCCTTTTCTCCAAAATATTCCTGAACAACGAGGGCTGAAAAATACAGAATTTCAATACCAAAGTGGCAGAAAATCAGTAGAGAAAGTAGCACTGATTTCAAGAGATTTGCTTTTGTGTTACTAGTCTATATACTGCTGAGCAGGAACATGACAAAACTGCATTGCAGAGTTACTGGCTTCTGTTCATTAACCAAATTAGTAACCTGCATCCAAGTTATGTAATCCTCCACTCAGTACATTCTACATTCTCTTGTCATCAAGTATTATTTACAGAACATGGCAGGCAATTCAGCAAAAATACTTATGCAATGGAAAATGCTTTCTCAAGTTTACACAAAGTTACAAATACAGGAACATCACAACATACTGCTCTGCTTGTAGTTTCATACTCATTTTTTACATGTGAAATAAGTATAAAAGCCTTGAGCAGTATATTTCTAAGTACATTCAAAGTTAAAGTTGGTTTCAATTGGAGTAGCTTAAAACATTTTCTTTTAGAAGAATTAAGGTATTGAGTGTTGAGTGTGCTGGTATTATATTTCAGACTTTTGGGGATGGAAGACAGCTTTGCAAAAAGTAGATGATGTTTGTGGCTAAGAACAGGCAGTCCTGGGCTCCATCAACCTTTGAACAGAGGATACGAGATCATCCAATCATATGGTTGCTGCTCATGAGGAGATTGCAAAGCATCAGTCTCCGGAGGATGGGATAACCAGAAGCCAAGGGAATTTGCCATATTTGCTCCAGCCACTATCAGGGTCTTCCAAAGAGTACTAAAATCATTTTCCCCTTGCTAATTACATTTAGAAATTGCCTATTGATTGTTTTAAGAAGTTAGGTTTCTTCAAAATATCAAGGCTTGAAACACTGAGGGCCTTAAATCCTTGATACAAGAAAATAAAGATGCCTCTATATGACCTTTAGTTTAGTTTAGTTTACTTTACTTGTCATTGCACCTCATACAACGAAATCAAACACCATCTTCAGTGCACATCATGACCATGAAAATAAACACAAACACACATCCTTCACCCTTCACACAGTGAACCAAAAACCCACAACACCACACCAAAAAAAGTTTAAGCAGCAAAAAGCAAGATAGGACTTTGGCTGTTGAAAGTTTTAAATGGATTAGAAAATGTAATATTGGATTTTGAATATTAAGACATTGACAATAATTTTAAAGAATAAATTTCATGGGAAAGAAAAACTTTTCTATATTGAAAATGTAACAAGACAAGCAACTTATAATGGCAATCTGTTCCCAAAAGATGTTACAGAAAAAGATATGTAATAAACAAACATAAATAAAATCTTAAGAATTTTATCATTAGGTGTTAAAAAGATTTGGACGAGGCTTTAAAAATTAAAAAAATAAACATGACAATCCCAGAGAACAATTGGAATAATTTGTTCTTGTTAAAAAGAAGAATTCATAAAAGTTGTTAAAATTCTGAAGAAATTTGAAAAAGGATTATTTGGATCAAAGAGCAAGATTGTCATAAAAAGAAAGAACCCAAAATTGGTTTATGATTAGAGTTAAAATGGAACATTGGCTGTTTTTTGTTTTGCTATATTATTTGCTGACATCTGGACAGTGAAAATGTTGTGCATTGGATTTGTTTTGTTTTCATGGTCTTTAAATCTTTTTCTCTACCATTACTTTATGTACCCAAATCTGACATCAGTTAAATTGGGTTTCTATCAGACTGACCTTTCATTTAAAGTAAGGAATTTTTGTGAGCTCATTTTCATTAAAGGATAAAATATCCCTGTTTGTCATTGTCAAACTTGCCTATAGTTAAGAGATTGTGGGATGAAGAACTTTATATCTGTTAAGAGCTTATGCAAAGCTAGTGAAATTGTAAAAGATAACAGATAATCAGAGTTGGAAGGGACCTTGTAGGTCATCTAATCCAACCACCCGCCCAAGCGGGAGATCCTACACCATTTCTGACAGATGGGAGTCCAATCTCTTCTTGAAAGTCTCAAGCGATGGCACTCCCACAACTTCCGAGGGCAAGCTGTTCCATTGGTTGATTGTTCTCACTGTCAGAAAGTTTTTCCTTATTTCCAGGTTAAATCTCTCCTTGTTCAGTTTCCATCCATTATTCCTTGTCTGGCCTACAGACGCTTTAGAAAACAGCTTGACCTCTTCCTCTCCATGGCAGCCCCTCAAATATTGGATGGAACATTGCTATCATGTCTCCCCTGGTCCTTCTCTTCACTAAACTAGACTAGCCTTATACTTGTGATGAGGATGGGAAGTTTTTCTTCCTTATCTTGCAGTTTTTCTTCCTTATCTTAGTTTTATTGTCATTGATTAATTAAAACTTAATGTGCTGCTATAGCATTTGGCATTCTATGAAAGGAGCAAGTAATGGAGAGGATTAAATTATAATTTGGCTCTACTATGCAGTGCTTAAAGTACTCATTCAGGTTTGACAAGACAGCATTTAGACTTACTGGGAAGTATTTTTCTGGCCACCAACAGGAAACAATCAACTTTCCTCTAGCTAAGATTTCTTCTTGTTCTATAGAATAAACTTCCTACAGTCTCAAGTACTGACTTTAGGGGATCGTGGGTTAGCTCTTCCTTTAGTGTATATTTCACTGTAACAACCAAAATTGAAACTAAGCTGTATGGAAATGGAAGAACAATGTATAAATTTAGCATAACATAGTAAAGTAACTTGCACCACAATCCTTGACCTCATAATCTTCTCCTAGAGTGGAATTGTTTCAACTTCTGCTGATGGGAGACACTTTGGTAAGGTCCACTTATGTTCTGTCACCAGAACACCAGAGATAAAGTAGATAACACAAAAGGGACATACAAAAGGCAATATTCCCAGGAAAGATCCGTGTCATACTTCCATGTGAAAATCCATGTCAGAGGATACAGAATTATCTATTTTATGTTTTATATATATGGTTCTGCCCTGGAAGCCACCCTACATGTTTATTTCCTACAGCAAAAACCTATTGACATAACCATCGTGAAGCAGGAAGAGTGCTGCCTCTTCTTGGTGCCACGCATCTAATTGTGTATTGGAACATTTGTATTGCCTGATTCCTACATTGTAAGATTAACAATTATTGGCCCTTTGTCACCTAATGTAAGTATTCTGATCGTTCTGAATTCATTTAGCTCAACCTAAGTGCATTCAATAGGTGGGGTAGAATTCCCAACCAGGAGTTGGGAAGCATATTCTCCTCCTGCAAAGTGGAATTTGGAAAATAACCAAGGGCATGAAAAGATCTAAAACCTTCTTTCCACACATAGGTCTCTTAACGTCGAATGAGTCATTATCCCCTAAAGTTTAGATAGAATTTGTACTTCCTCATCTGGTCTGATGGTATCTTTAAGCTTACTTGTACTTCCTTTTGCTCTTCTTTTTAGAATAGAATAGAATTCTTTATTGGTCAGGTGTGATTGGACACACAAGGAATTTCTCTTGGTGCAAATGCTCTCGATGAACATAAAAAATACATTCGTCAAGAGTCAAGAATCATAAGGTACAACACTTAATGATAGTCATAGGGTACAATAAGCAATCAAATCATACTAGGAAGCAGTCTATATAAATCATAAGGATACAAGCGACAAAATTACAGTCATACGGAACCTTGTCCTCTGCTGTATTTTGAACTCCAGCCAAGGTTCTGCCGCTCCTTCCTCTACAATAACACAATATAAGTACAAGTGGGATCTTCTAGATATGCTATGGTCTTGAAACAGGAGAGTGGGTGCCATCGCAGAAGCCCAAAGTCGTAATTCTTGTCTACAGTAGCCATATCAATTTCTTAAAGTTTAGCCTTATGAATGTAGGATCCACCAAGGCCTTGAGCATCACGAGGCCATCTCACACACCTTTATGCCCTCCTTAGGGGTGTCCTTTCATATCCATTCTGTTTTGGGGGTTAATCCAGTGGATTTGCCCTTTGGGAAAAGGGAGGCTGGGTGATACTGCCTTATTCTTCCTAACCACTAGTCTGCAGCACTTCTCGCATCTCTGATTACTTCAGGTACCTTGTTTCCCCCAAAATAAGACCCAGATCCAGTCTTATTTGAGGGGAGGGGCTCTAAAAAAAGCAGTAGAGCTTATTTTGGGGGAAATACAATTTCAAAGTGACCAGCCAAGTTGGCGCCCCACCCTCCTGAAGCATGCACAGCAAGAATGCGGGGGTGGGGAGGGCAATGTTGTCTGGCAGCAGCTGCAGTCTGCTAACCCTTTGAATGGAGCATTCTGGGGTTGCAAAGCCTATGCAGCACAGGTTGAGTTAATTACCTGTCCAAGCACCAGAGGGTGGCAGAGGTGCGGGGGGGAGGCATGTAATCTGGAAGTGCTGAGAGGCCCGTAGGCAAGTCGAGAGTTGGTGAGACAGAGTGAGTTAGCAGCCATGGGAGGCTTATCTTCATGTCTCTCAGCTTGCCTCAGTCTGTGTGGAGCATCCAGATCGCCTACCTCCGCCCCCCCGTGCCTGCACATGAAGACAAGCCTTCCACGGCTGACCACCTGCTCTGACCCACCAACTCTCAGTTTTCTTGCAATGTTTGGATCGCCTGCTTGGACCAGGTAATCAATTCACCTGCACTGTGCAGGCTGTGGCTGGACAGTCAGCTCTCGGTCCCTCACTGCCTTCAGTGCTGGCCATGCCCCTGGGCCAATGATGATCTTCACTAGGACTTATTTTTGATGTAGGACTTATATTGGGCACACTTAAAAAAATCAGACTAGGGCTTATTTTCAGAGGTCTTATATTCAGGGAAACACAGTATTCGGGAGTGAAGAAGGCATGTTGTTTTGCCTCCTGTTCTGGAAGCAGACACTTCCCTAACTGACCTCAGCTTCCTGGCTGCCTCATTATTCTTAGTCCTCTTTCTCAGAGGAGTCTTCAAATCTTCTGTTCATGTGCTACAAAATCAGTGTCTTGATTGCTGCTATTTGCTCACCTCTAGTGCATTCTTCTCTTGTTTTGGAACCAGACATATACTTGATTATCCTTATTTTCCCATTGGCCAAATGGACTTTACTCACCTTCTGGGGGCTTCTCCAACTCACTCCTGAAACTCACTTGGCTGTGGCCTTGTTGGCATGCCAGTCAGCTCACAAGAGCTGTTTCAGAGCATCTCAGGTCCCAAAATAGAGCAAACAGGGAAAGTCTTCTTCTACAGACTATTCCCTAACGGGACACGGTATCATCTTAAGTTTTGCCTTCTAGCTAGAAGTTAATAAGCTTCCAAAATTATCCTCATCTTTGGAAATTTAGGAAATTCTCAAAATCCTGTATAAAAAAAGTCTAGATATAAAATAGATCTGTTTGAGAATTACTACAGAATTATACCAAAACATAAAATAGTTACTTTCTACTTCCTAATCTTCCTTAAGAACAATCTATTATATTCAGAATCCATTTTTCAATAAAATTAACATTTAATTATAACATCCAGCAGAGTTCTACAACCTCCCATCAGTTCCATGGTCTGGTTCCAAATGGTTCAAGATCCACTAGTGGGCTACGGCTTGGGGGTTGGGGATCCCTGCCATACAGGAAATGCAAGCTCTAAAATTAGGGTTTTTTGTTTGCACTGGACACAACTTTGGCATTTTAGACTGAACCCATAATTGATCATGTCTTAGTTTAGACATACTTCACCTCTATTCTTGTTTGTGCAAGATCAGTACAACCATTTGACTTGATCCAATTGTGTAACAGCATTAATTTGAAGAGATGTCCATTTGAAGACCATATCCTTTCCACTAAAAAAGCAGTAATGGTGCCAGAATTGTGGACAAAAGGAAGACAATGAAAATTATCCAAAACAAGTTTTTTTAATGTGAAGAATGTATTTCCTTAACCCAGAAGCTCAGTTGGCTTATAAATTTGGTGTTTTTTAACAAAAGACATGCCCTGCATAGAAAAGCTATTTTACTGTAATTCAATCCAAAATATTCTAATGCTAAGCTTTCATCTGAGATCTCTCATTTACATTGATATTATGTTAGAATTCACAAGCCCAGTGCATCACATCATACAATTGATTCAACTGATATCATCTTACCTTGAAGTAACAGCATTCCATGAATTACCCTGTCCCACCATTCACTGATTGCAGGGAATATGGGTATATTCCACAATATCTGCTAAGAAAGAATGATCTGTTTTTTCTCTTGCAAGATCTGTTTTTGAAGGTGGAGACCCTGTGGAGCATTATCTGAGAGGTGGAAAGTAGACTAAAAGGAATGGGAAATCCCACAGCAAATGTTTGCTTACATAATCCTGGAAGGAATCCAATAAAACTTGAAATTTTACTTCAGGAAAACCCATTATTATCTGGATAAACCAGAACTCCATACTCATTTAATGGAATGCTACGCAGAAGACAAGCACACTAACATTTTTTTAAATAAAAAAATCTAATTGAATGCAAAAACAAGTAAAGGTAACTTGAGTTTTATTTATCTTCTAATTTCTGGGAGGTTAAAGAACTATAATTTGTTTTGGACAACAGAAGAAAATAGGCTGTGCTTACAGATAATTTTCTGCCATATTCTTCAGGACCACTGTTTTATTGTTGCCCACTCTATTACACGGGATGTACATATCAGGTGTTGTTAAAAGGTCAGTGCCTGTACAATACATTCTACAACCGAGCACCACTTTCCTTAACTGAACAGGCAAAGAGAAAGTACACAGAACATCAGCATCTGGCAGTATTTTTCCCAAAAAAAGAGACTAAAATGGGTTTAAGTTGATTAACACTATTAAATCACATCTAATATTTGTTACTACATGATTTCATTACAGCTATACGATACAATTATACAAAATGTGTTAACATCAAAGAATACAACCAAAAAAAAATTTATGATAGCAAACAAAACCTATATAACTTTTTTTAATCTTTACAGGAAAATACTTTTGAAGTATGCATGTAACTGCCCATTCTTTTAAAGAAAATCTACTGCAAGCAAAGTTATCAACCTCCAGAAAAAAATCACACATAGCATTACTAAGCATATCCCCAAAAAGTGTACAATATGCACACTTTGAAAATACAAAATTAAAAAATTGTAAGCAACAGGTGAGCATCATATTTATAACAATGTGAAAAGTCCAATTTTAGCACTGTTTGTAGAAAGAACTCTTTGATGCAAGTCCATGAATTGTCTGTCTCTTCCAGGTAGGATCACACTTTACAAAAACACCATGCTCTTGAAACCAAATTACAGAGCAAAATGGAGCATTGGAGCAATGCTGCCTTAAAGTTTATTTTGCTACTTTATCAAAAACAAGTCCCTTGGCATGTAAGGTTCATTTTTTGTGTGTTTTTTAAAATTCTTTCCTAGAAACAATATACAAAGGGGGAAGCTTATTTATTTTCAACCATTCTCCTGTAAGGTAAAAGATGTTTTGAGTTCAAGAGCTTTGTTCTTGCAGTTTCACTGGTTGTTTTTGGCCTTAGCATGTGTTAAGATATGAGATTTCAGATTAGTTGACTGAGCAAACTTCTTATTACAGCCATCAAAAGGGCACACATAGGGCCTATCTCCAGTATGAATTCGCACATGTGTGCGTAAATTGAAGTCCAGTGAAAAGCGTTTGCCACAGCCTTCAAATGTGCACTGGTGAAAAGAAAACACAAAAAATTAGCAACTTGTCTACAGATCTTCATTTGCAATATTAGATTTACATGAAATAAAGATTCTATTCCGTACAGTTCCAAATCAGGTTATTAATAAGTGAGTTCCATGAAATTGGAAATGTTCACAAGTGCTGTTGAACAGTAAAGAATTATATAACTATATCCTCTTTGCTGAGAGATTACAAGATGTTCTCTGAGATGGTACTACTTTGTAGAATTCACTTCCAAGATAGATATATTTCATTTAAATCAGTTCATTTAAATCAGAACACGTGTACAAGACTTTTCTACAGTCCGATGTTTTAAAAGATTCTGAAGATGGTCTATTTATACTTCTATTTGTCAAAATAGTCAGAAAGTATTGAGAATTTACTTCTTTTTGCAACCTAATGTAGGCAATACTATAATATATATATATACACACACACACACACACACATACACACACAGAGTATTCAGCTTTCTTCAGGTATTTTCCCACGTCATTATAGTTGTGCTTTTAAAGTTGTAGCAACGTTTTGGCAGAATCTCATCTGCCATCATCAGGCTTCTGTATTGTTTTCGTCTGTGAGTCAGACTTTCACAGCAGTTTCAGTTTTAAATTTGGGGCTAGCCTACTGCTGTGCCAGAATGGTTTTTTTTTTCTTCATTCTGATTGGTTGGGAGTCTTGGTCTGTGTTTATTGGTCTTGGAGTTTGCTATGTTCTGCTTGATTGGTGTTTCTAATATCTTCTGTCTGTTTTGTGGCTTTTTTTGTCTTGATTGGCTGATAGGAAGCTAGGTTTCATCTGGGTGCTTGGTTGGGGTGTGTTTGAGCTGGAAGTATCAGGGGGGATCTGTTTGTGCCCAGGTGTTTGCCTGGCTTGTGTGGAGATTTGTTTGTGAGTGCAGGCTTCCAAATAATTGAGAATCTGGTGGAATCATCTCTTCTATTCATGCTTTCAAGTCTTTTTTCAATCTCTATGGCTTCTCTGATAATTCTGTGGCTGGGGTTTTCTATAGTGGTTAGGGTTTTGGTGCCATTGAAGTCGATGCTATGACCTGTTGCTTTCATGTGTTGGACTAGTGAGGAAGTGTGTTCCAGCTTTTTGACTGCATTTTTGTGTTCATCCAGGCAGGTACTTATTCTTCTATTGGTCTGTCCAATGTATGTGGTCGGGCATGATGCACAGGGGACTTCATATATGCCTTGGTTTTCCAGGTCAATTTTATCTTTGGGGTTTCTTAGGATGGCTGCTATTTTTCTGTCTGTTTTGAAGGCAGTCTTGATGTGATACCTGTGTAGTATCTTACTGATTTTGTCTGTAGTACCTCTTATGTAGGGCAGGACAGCTGTTCCATAGATCTGTTCCATAGGTCTGTCCACTAAAGGCCTCCACTACAGGAAACACAATGTTGCCAGCCAATCAAGACAAAAAAAGCCACAAAACAGACAGAAGATATTAGAAACACCAATCAAGCAGAACACAGCAAACTCCAAGACCAATAAACACAGACCAAGACTCCAAACCAATCAGGATGAAGAAAAAAAAAACCATTTTGGCACAGCAGTAGGCTAGCCCCAAATTTAAAACTGAAACCACTGTAAAAGCCTGACTCACAGATGAACACTATACAGAAGCCTGATGATGGCAGATGAGATTCTGCTGAAACGTTGCTACAACTTTAAAAGCACAACTACAATGACGTGGGAAAATACCCGAACAAAGCTGAATACCATACAAGTACCAGCGGAAACTTAACACACACAGACACACATATATATATACACACAGATCTTGGAGTACCGTGAAAATCTATGAAACACACACACACACACAATCAGCCTATCTACTATCTCTCACTACATGGGTGGTAGCCCTTATTTAAGTAGGGGAAGAAGATATTATTTAGAAAACATTAACTGGAATTTGATATATTTTAAACCATACAAAGCAAAATACTAACTTAAATTACCAATGAAGATTATCACAAGCATTTTAACATCTTACTATAATCATACAGTGATCATCTATGTACAAAAGTAAATGTTCAAGTAGCTTCTTTGTATTTAAATGTTACTTTTTTAAAAAAGCATACTTTAATAGGAGAAATGGTCATGTGCCAGACATACTGACTACAATATACTTTAAATATTTCTCCAATTATCTTCTAAATACCCAATTTAGTTTCTGAACAAATTCCTTCCAGTACTTCAATGATTTTATCTATCCCCAAAATTATCTAGCTTCAGAAATAAAGCAAATTCAGAATATAAACCAAATAGAAACTAACTAGATTCTCATTACAATGTCATGATTGTGTCATCTACAATAGTTGAAATAGTTACCTGAAAGGGTTTTTCTCCAGTATGAACTAATTGATGCCTCTTTAGCTTTGAGCTCTCAACAAAGGCCTTTCCACATTCTGCACAGACGTGTACCCGAGGCCCATGAGTGTGTAGATGCTTTCTCATGGCCGAATTATCCCTGAACATCTTTGTGCAGCCCTTCAAAACAACACAAGTAAACTTTTTAATTGTTAAGGCAGGCCCAAATATCAGAATTATCATCATCTTAATCTATATATACTGACCAGACTTACAATTATACAGAACCAAAATATGGTTTGATTTTGGTATACTGCAAAGCCCAAGCACGGCCATTGCTGCCTATTGGACTTAATGCTGTATGAAGGGAGATTGTTAGGAAAAATCTCTTCTTTCTTGAAGATAGGAATTAGAATTTTTTATATACTACAACAGTGATGGTGAACCTTTTGGGTTAGGCATTTCAAAAATTTAGAAAATGCCTTACATAAGTCTGATAATGTGTCAGTGCCCCCCAAAGAGAAACAATTCTTTAAATATTCATTTATTTTAAAAAATACAGTCAAATCATGTATGGTGCTATGTATTATACAAAGAAACATTAAATAACACAAAAATGAAATGCAAGTAAGACAAACACAATTGGGGGAGGGGTGTGGAAAGAATGGAGCATACTTTTGAACATGGTAGCCAGGTGTCAGGGCATGTCACCCAAAACACTGTGTCCACCTTTGACATGTCATAGGTTCATCATGACTGTAACATGCCATAAGATAAATTTAAACCACACCGCAAAACATTTATGAAACTCCTATATTAAAAGGGTTCTTACTGAAATAAATTGCTCAAAATGGCTTCACTCACTTTATGAGGACATGCTATCGTTCTTGGTGCATCATCTTCTTTGATTTTTCTTGGCTTCATTCTTACAAGAAAAAAAAGCATTGATTGTTGAATAGCAGACAAGTTAATATAGAAGTACCCTTGTTATAAATTACTATACTATAATGCTATTGCTTCTTGATGAACTGCTTTTAACTGCTTTAATTAATGAATTTAACAATTTACAATTCAGATTCTATTAAAGAAGAAAAAGCTGCCAAGTTTGGTTCACTTAAAACTCAGAAGTATACACAGAGGAACAATATATGATTTGAGGACAGTAGGACCGACATAGAATTAACTGCAGAAAGGATTACTTAGCAAGTGATTGAAAAACTAGGCAGCAGTTTCTAATTTGTTGAGCTTGTTTTAATATTAACCACCAACATCTCTTGGTGGACATTAATATCAGATATATTATTGGAAATAATTAAAAGCCTGAGAATTTGAGACCTTTCAAAGACCAACAACAAATTGTCTCCTAACCAGAAGTGTAATCTAGAGACTGGGGCAGCTAGAAGGGATTTAAACCCAAGTTGCGATACTGTAAAATTATGCTGTGAAATTATTGCCAGCAAACTCTCCAGGTGGATCCCAATGAGACTGGAATTGTATAAAAATATACATTTTCTTCAATAATGTGAACAAGCCCAAACAGTCCACTGTAGTTTTCCCCACAAACGAAATGACAATATTTTTTAGTATAGATTCAATATATTTGAGTTCTGACCAGTGGATGTTTTTAGAGAAAGGGATTTGGGAATGGCATGATTAGTCTCTTTAGCCACTAGTTAATACAGACTATATCTAGCCAACAAGATTTCTACCAAATATAGAGCTCATAGTAAATCTCAGGATTGTGAACTGATAAATTCAGGAGAAAATAAGAGCCAGAAAACAGCACCATGACACAGAGGGCTGAAGTATACATACTAATTTGTACCAACCAGCTCATTCTTGGGCTACAATCTATAAAACATCATTATTTTTGAAAGTAGATATGGTTTCAATTTATTTTTGAAAGGCAAGTAGTGTCAGCTACTCTTTCAAAATCCAGCCAGCAAATATTAATTTTTAACATCCTTGAACTATTCTGAACCTTCTGTGAATATTAAGGTGATTATCCCTGTATTGAAATTATATATCTGCATTTATCCAATTCAGTTATTTTAATTGAGAACAGAAAAATCATATAGCCAGGAATAGGAATAATCATTTGTGAAAAAGAATAAAATCTAGGAGTTTTATAATACCAACCTTGCAAATTCAGCCAATTGTTTAGGATCAGAAAGGTCAATCCCAGGTATTCCTCCAGGTGGTAGCTTCTTTCCCGTCATGTATTCAGAGTAGTCAGGAGGGGAGTTCTCGCCAATGATCTGTTCTTCCACCACAGTCTCATGGTCAATGTCTTTTTTGTCATCTGCAATGATTAGAGAAAACTGAATTTTGATTTAACATCCACGAAGGACGACATTGATAACGTGAAAAATGTTTCTTAGACAAAGTTTGTATTAAGAAACAAATTCAGTTATTTTTTAGATAAAAATGCAGAATTTACACTTAATAAGTATAATTAATCATATATAAGTATATTATTTATTCATTTTTAAAAACTAATTTTCTTAAAAACATGCATTATGAATTATTACACATAACATTTGACACATAATTCTTCCATATGCACTGTAACTAAAGCGAGACATCTTTTGCAGAAAAGCTTTTGTAAGATAGCACAATAATCTGTATATTATAATCTCTATTTATCTTAATTCAATCATACATTTATAAAGCATTTTCCCTCTTAACTTGAAAAATGTCTAAATACTTGCTATGTAATTAACAAGAAAACCCCCAGTCTGGCAAGATATGAATAAAACAACACATACGTACTTACTATAATTAGGCCAACTTAATATCCATTGCAGCAACTTTTCCAAATATATTTGAGCAAAATTTCTCTGGTAATTTCTCTTCCTTTTATTTTAGCTATCAATACTGCAAATTTATTGTTTATTTTTTCTAATAAACATATTTAAATAATAATTCCACCAATAAATTTAATACAATCCTATGCCTTTCATAGTTCAAGAAGAAAAACAGTTTGCAGTTGGATGGATGGATAAAGATTTTAATGGAACACAGTGTAGAACCCAACAAAGAATATATTATGACTTTCATTTCCAGCTTTGTTTTCTGCCATTATGATTTCATTATTCCCCTTGGTTTTGAATTAGTCAGGATACACTCACTTAGGTCACTAATTTTAAACAGCCATTTCCCCTCTATTATGAATGTGCAAATAAACCATTTCTTTTATTTCCATATGGATGAAGAGACTAAACTTTGTCCCTAGTTCAAATCTGCTTTCTAGGCAAATTTATAACCCAATTACTTGAGATACAGAACCCATACTAATGCGAATGTGTCAGAATAGTTCTTATGAAATATTTACAAATTATATTTACATGGCTGCCCACCTGATAGAATGTGATTCTGGGCAGTGTATCATAAAATCATAACAATATTAAAATATAACAATTAAAAACATTGAAGTTATTATTAAAAAGGCTGAGAGCATTGGATATTATGAACAGTGAAGCCACATCAGCAGATCACTATTCCTTTAAGACTCAGGCTTGTTGACAGCCACATTTTGGGGGATTTCTGGAAGGATGGCAGAGAAAGGGCCAATCTCACCTGGGGAGGGGATGATATTCCACAGGGCGGATGCCACAGTAGAGAAGGCGCATCACCTGGCTCCTGTCAGATGGGACCCACAACATATCTCTTCTGCTGGATCTAATGGGATGGATAGATGTATCGGGAAGAGGCAGTCTCTCAAATAACCTTGCCTACTACTAGTGTTTTAAATCCACCTTAAATCAGATCCAGAAACTGGCAACCAATACAGCTTGCAGAGCAGAGGTGCAACATGGGCCATTCTAGGAGCATACACAACTACTTGCATCACTGATTCTCTGCCACCTGAAGCTTCCAGATACACTTCAAGGGTAGCCGTATGTAGAATGTGTTACAACAGTTCACACAGAAAATTACTGGGAAATAACTAACCATGAATAGAGCTTTCCCATCAAGAAACAAGAGTAACTGGAGCACAACATACTTTGCTTAACAACTGAATTGCTTAGCAATGTTAAGCCGAGGATGACCTGTGGGTTCATGTTTCCTGAGCCTGGGTCATTTTCCATTTGTCACTGTACCTTCTGATGACCATTTCCACCATAATATGACCTACCCAGTCTCATGAAAGCTGAAACATTACCCAATCCAACCCTTCTGATGCCCAAGGCCAGAGGTCTTCTCATCTTGTCCAAAGAGGGAAGGCTAAGTCCTCTGAGGAACTATAGTCCTAGCTCTCAGTGCCATCAAGATATATAGTCATCCCTCCTCCAGCTGTACTCCTCAGAGTCCTCAGGGATCCCTACCATGCACACCCATCCTTTCCCTTGTTCTCAACCCAGGGGAGATAATCAGTTTCTCCCTGGGAAAAATCATAGTTCACAATCCTTGAGAAATGAGGCCTATGTGTCAAGTCATTGACAATCATTGCCAGAGATTGCATCCTCTATGTAGATTTGAGCTTTGCCCACAAAAAGAAAACATAAGCCAACTTTCTTTTATCAATAGTTCTCAGACTTGGAGAATGCATACTAAAGCTTCGACCAATCTCAATAACCCTACATCTATGCACTTTTTAATTGGAGCTTGAAAGTGTGGGCATTGTCAAAGAAAACTGGAGTCTGAAGCAGAGCTGCAGGAATTAATCATTTTTGACACCACATTTTGGTTTTATAGGACATATCAAAGTCACTGGTCAAGAATTATTCCTGCACTGTGATGAGAAGATAGGGAGAGGAATAGAGGTAGAGATAGAAATAGAGAATCTACAGCAAGTAAATACATATTTAAATTGGAAGAAAGATGTTAAGTTTAACTTTATGCCATGTGGAAGCTGAAGTTGTGAAGTAAAATTCAAATAGGCAGATGGTGGTATAAATTTCCTTTGTGTTGTGCTTTGTCCAACCATACCAAGTACAGGAATTCAAATGAAATAATTTTTGGCAGATGGCTATCACACTTCTGTTAGAATATATCCAATAAATGGAAGCCAATCCCCTGGCTAACTGCTCAACTATTCTTGCTTTTAGGAGGATTTTTTAAATTTTTTAAATCTATCTGCCTTCTCGTAACTTAAATCTATTATTTCATGTTCTACACTCTGTAATGATAAAAGAACAAGTCCAGGCCTTCCTCTGTATGATATCCTCAGAGATATGTGAAGAGTGGTATCATATTCCCATATTCTCAGTCTTTTCACAAAACTAAACCTTTTCAGCTACTTCAAGTATCTCTTCAAGGACTTAAAATTCAGTTCCCCAATAATCCTCATTATCTTTTTCTGAATTTGTTTAGATTTTCTGAATACTTTCTAAAAGTATGAAGCATAATAGTTAAAAAATAATTAAGCCCTTCATTAAAAATGTTTCAAATACATAATAACTGAATACATAAAACTATCACACCTATTTTATTGTCATCTATACTTCTACCAATATTTCCTTCTTTTCCATTAATGTTATTAATATAATGATGAAAGAATACAGAATCTAAGATTGAATTCATGGCCTTCTTCATACCTCTGAGCAAATGACGACTACATTGCTAGCCACTCTTTTTCATGCAGTTTTCAAGTAACTTTTATTTCCATTTAATTGTCTATGTATTGTTCTACATGCATGATTGGAGTGAAGAAATTTGGTTGTAGGACCTTCAGTGCCATGACCTTGTGTAAGGTAACATAAATGCAAATGGTACAGGAAGTCTAACTAGTTACCAACAATATTATAATCTACTGGCATCCAAATTATAATGCCTGGAGTCTATGAAATATATGTATGGAAAGTCAGAAAATAGTTATGGCATCTGACAGGTTCATATATTATAGCCGATTTGACTATTTGGGTATCCAAAAGCTGCAATATTTACTGCAGAGTAGTTAATATATTCTAGCAAAATCCAACAAAATACCAAACAAGCTCAAATATCTGTGCAGCTATCCTCAATCTTCAGGTTCAGAGCTGATCTCTACTTATGAATCTCTACACAATGGGAAGATTATAATATAATGTAATATATAATACCAAGCCTAACATGTTTATATGTACATAGTGTGACACATACATAGACATATATATTAGCTATGCTGGTCTATGACAATTGTGATTTCATCTGAAACAGCCAGTCCTCAGTTAATGCCTGTCCTATTTAATGGCCATTCAAATTTACAACTAGCATTGAAAAAAATAGTTTTATGAATAGTCCTTGAACCTATGATGATTGCAGCATCCGTCTATCACAGGGGTCTTCAAACTTGACAGCTTTAAGACTTGTGGACTTCAATCCCCAGAATTCCTCCTTGAATCATGTTAGCTCAGGAATTCTGGGAGTTGAAGTCCATAAGTCTTAAACTTGCCAAGTTTGAAGACCCTTGCTCTATTACATGATCACTATTTGCAACCTTCAAAGCTAGTTTCCAACAAGCAGTCAGTCAGGAAGCCAGCAGAAATCACAAGCTGTGGTTGCATGACATTACATTTAATGACTGTGGGTGATTCACTAAATGGCCATGGAAGAACTTGCATCACAGGTGTGTGCAACCATCTTCCACTTAATGTCACCTAGCAATGGAGTTGCCAACCCCAATTGTGGTTGTTTAGTGAGGACTACGTGTCATTTCAGCATATTCAACAAATGATCATTTTAAAATCATAACTTAGTATTACTGTACATACAAAACAAGCAAATTTTGGAATGCCCAGAACATCAAGGGTTGAACCAGAGCAATCTGCCCCAATTCTAACAGCTATATAGTGTTCCTATTCTGATCTTGGTAATCTTAAAATAAGAGCATGAAAACTCCTAACTAGGTCACAATATTAAGATGAAAACTTGGCTAAATAGACAATACAGAGCAAGATTCCTGTATATTCAATAGTCAGGTAATATAATGTTTTGGTACATCAAAAATAAGTCTTCATGTACTAGTAAAAATTTATTCCAATGTTCCTGAACTGGTAACATGAACTGATATAATGGTGGCGTTAAAATAACAATTATTTTAATACCACCATTATAAAAGCATGAATCATTCAATCAGAATACTGCTAACCTAACTGTCTGTAACATATAATTACAAAAAGCAGCAGTTTAGAGAAACAGATCAAACAACTAATTGATATCAGAATTTGGTAACTGTGAAATGAGTATTTGCAAATAGTTTAATAAGCAAGGTATAGAATTAAACAAATTACTGACTTGAAGAATTTCAGAAATTCAGAGTAAAAATAACAGATTGTACTTGCTTTTAATTCAATTTTCTACATGATATCTAGTTTTATAATTCTATATACCAGACTTCTGCAAGTATTCTCCAGACAAATTAGCTATGCTGACTAATAGCTATGAGAACTGTACTTAACATTTGGAAGATCGAGTAAAGTTGCTTGAACCTGTTTAAGAGGTATAACAAAATCTGTGGCAGATGGCATACATTTTGCAAATGATTATATATTCCGAATATTAACTGAATATTCAGAATATTAACAGAATTCTATGAAATCACTCAATGTAATTATTTGAAAATGTAACAATACAGCAATTAAATTAATAATAAATTATTATACCATTTACACTTTCTTCCAATGGATCTAAATCCTTTAAAACTAAAAAAAACCTATTGGTTTTATAAATATTTGTTATCAATAAATCAATTTGATACACAGAGGTCAATAAATGAATAAAGAACTAGAGGTTCCTATATTATTTAGACCACAGGAATATGTCTTAAATTCTATAGTTAAGACTTAAATGGATTTAAAATTATAACTAAAAGAACAAAAAAGATAATCAGAATTTATTCTCTGTGTAAAAGAGGCCTCTGTGTAAAAACAGCACTTTGCTGGAGATGTATTAAGTATAATACTTTAAAACTTTTTTCCTGCAACGTCCTATATCAAGGCCAGATGCATCACGCACAGGCCATGCACAGTCCTGCGAATGGAAAAAACATCATGAAATGTCACATATGGAAATGTGACACCGTGAGTTTGACACCCATGTCCTATACTTAACATGTTTTGGGGAGAAAGCAGTGGATTATATGAATATAACTGTAACAAAAGCTAATATTTTCAAAGGATAAAATTCTTATATGAACTATATCAGTGGTTGCCAACCAGTGGTTCGTGGTCCATGAGAAAATTTTGGTGGCCTGCAGGGAAATGTCACCCCCAAAGCAATTAATCCAGGCTGCGTGGGAACACAAGGCTGCACTGCCCACATGGCCCGCGGGAACACAAGGTTTGCAACGCTTGCATTGTGAACAACACAAGGTAGTAAGGGGAGGGGGAAAGAGCGGAGTGGGGGAACTTGTCCCACTCCCCCACGTGCCTGGCCTGGCCACTGGGCTGTTTCTTTCCGCTGCTTCTGCTTTTGGCTGCACGCAAGGAAAGCAGCAAAAGTCTTTCTTTCTCTCCCCCAAACTCCACCAGAAATGAGTCTTTGGGATCCTGCAAGGCATCCTGCTCCAAGAGGCTGCGCCGGCAAAGACTAATTTCTGGCAGAGTTTGGGGAAGAGGAAGAAAGACTTCTGCTGCTTTCCTTGCATGAAGCCAAAAGTCTCTCTCCCCGGAGAATGGAGCTGCAGACGGTATCCTGTGATCCCAAATAAAGAACGCTCGATTGGTTAGAAAATGGGCTGGGGAATTTTCCTGCAGACTTTTTTGGGATTTTCCCAGGGTCTCTGCAGACACCAATGTCAGCAAGCCACCGTCAGTTAAAATTCACACTAGTGGTCCGCGGGATTTAAAATTATGAGTTTGGTGGTCCCTAAAGTCTAAAAGGCTCACGATGCCTGAACTATATAGTAATCTATAAAATTTAACAACAGGAGAACATAAAGTAATCCCTTGTGAATTTACTATGGCTAAAACACTGAAAGCATTGGAAAGACAAATATATGGATCTGTTTAATTTAAAATCTGATTGTATTTTCCACTTATGAGTGGATTGCTTATGGACATAGACTTTGTATAGACAAGTATAATAAAATATGGGATTCATCTATACAGTAGGTTAAAAATGGTCACATAAATATATAAGAAATGTATAATGTATTTGAACAGTAGGATTAGTCAAGTATATAGAATAACTTTATTGTTATAGAATTATTTTATTGTATTTTTTTCACTATTCTTAGAGCACTTTTCTTTCCTTTTGACAATGTTTACATAGTATCTCCATTACTGTTACCATTGTTTTGTTCTTGTTCTCAATTAAAAAGCAATAAAATATAAATTTACAATTCTATTTATGCTTATTCAGCAAAACCTCTGGTTATTTTCTGGATTGGAAGGCCCTGTTCGCTGTCATAACCTCTTCACCTGCCATATGGATTACTACCATGCACTCTATAAGGGATTCCCCTTGAAAAGTATTTGGAAGCTTCAATAGGTGCAGAATGCAACTGCACAAGTAGTAGTAGACGGTATCAATTATTAAGCATATAAAACAGCGTGTACTACATTGGTTGCCAGTGTGTTTCTGAGTGCAATTCAGGGTGCTGCTTGTCACCTAAAAGCCCTTCATGGCTTAAAGTGCATGACCTGAAGGTCCATCTTTTCCTAGTTGTTTCTAACCATCCACTTGGGCAGGATCCAGATCCCATTGTTAGGTGGTAGGGCCCAGGAGATGTGCTTTCTCTACTGTAGACCCTTCACCTTATGGAACGTTGTCCCTCCAGAGATTAGAATGACCCTGACCCTGACCTTTTTTGCAAAGCATTAAAGACCTGGTTCTGTGCCACAGCCTGGGGCACTGAAGGTGTAAAGCAGGGATGCCAAACTCAAGGCTCATGGGCCGGATCCAGCCTGTGGGGTGCTTAGATCCAGCCCATGGGGCTTCCCTGGAAACAGCAAAGGACCAGCAGTGCCTCTGCCAGCAAAAACTGAGCTTTGGAGGGCCGCACATGCGGCCTCCATCCCAAGCTGTTTTTACTGGCAGAGGGCTGCAGGAGGCCGTCATGATTGAAAATGGAGCTTGGGAGCCTGTTTTTGCTGGCAGAGCGCTTAGGCCACCACAGCCTCCCCAACACAAGTGATGTCAAGTTGGCCATGCCCACCCATTCACCCTGTGGTCAAACACAACCCTGATGTGGCCCTCAGTGAAATCAAGTTTGGCACCCCTGGTAAAAAGGGTCCTATCTCATGGCTGTGCTAACAACCAACAAATACAGTAGTATCTTCCTTGGCTGCTATGTGTTTTATTTTTTGTACTTAAGTTTTTAATTAAAGATTATTTGCTACCCAGTGTCACTTGCTGAAATGGGTAGCCATACACATAAATAAAACTAAGCAAACAAAACAGATGATATATTTTCATTGGCAAGTATATCTTGTGAATTATCAGTTTTTGCTTTCAAAAGTAAGCAATTTCATTTAGTGTTAGATGAAACTATTACTGGCTTCTAAGCAACCCAAAACTAAAGCATAAAGTGAATTTACTTTGTAGAATTTAGTAATGACATAGGCCTCTCCAGAAAGACATGAATTTCAAAAAGGAAATTTTTACTATTACATTATTTTATTCTAGGATTATATCAACACATCAATCATTACATTTTGACTTTTCAAACTATATATTGTCTCTGAAACAAAATGTTGACTTTCAAATACTGATCTTAAAAAAATTATTAAAACATCATAAGATGTTCTAATCAACCCAACAGGCACAATATGCTCAGAAAATAGATTTCCTGCACTAAATAAGCTGCTTGTTTTGTGTATCTGCTAAGTGTATGAAAATTCAATGCCTTTTATACACTGCTGAGAATTGCAATAAAACTAATTTTTTAAATTAACCTTAATTTTATTCCCTTAAAAAGCATTTTTACAGAAAATCATCTAAGTTCTAAAAACCTGCAGGGTCTCCACAACTGTCATGCAGCAACTATATTCATCTGATTATATGATGGCAATTCCTTCTAAAGCTGTCCAAAAGAGCTTTTAATGTGGGGAGGGGGGGGTGTTGTGGTAATCTAGAACTGGAATGATTAAATTCTATATTCTTGCTGTGTCATGTGTGAAAAACATGTACCAATTAATAGTTCTCAAGTCAAAGACCTAAAACCGATATCTAGAGGTAGAGGATTTGTCTCTTTTCTCCCAAGGTGGACAGTATTTAACACATATTAAAAATAACCAAAATCACTATTTTAGGATATTTTCGAGCCCCTAGTTATTTAAAGACAAAGTACATGTCATGTAAATAGTACAGAAAAACTTTATTTCTTATGAAGAGTTCAAACAGAATGCAGTGAAACCAGGCACTGTTCTAACACTACGAGTGCTGAGAGCTTTAAAAGTATAACCTACCCTACCGAGTGCAATGGACTTCGTCCCCTTACTTTACTTCTCATTCTGACCAGAGACAGAGTTGCTGTCCAAAGGTTTGAGGAAGGGAAAGTGGGAGGGAAAAGAGAAAAGGAAGATGCCAGGAGGAAAAGGAAATGAGGAGGGATGTGCGAAGCAAACCGCCGCGAAGGCATGACTGCTGATGGGATAGGAACAAGAACATTTAGAAGGGGCATCCAAAGGAAGACTTGAAAGAAGAAGACCGCCTGTTGAGAATACTTAGAAGGAACTATATATATTGTGAAGCCCGCCAGGATAAAAACTTAAGGGGGCGCCAAGAGATGTCGAGAAGCAGCAGAGGTTAAATAAAATCAAATCCGACTCAGTTGTGAGGACAGAAGAGAAGAAAAAGCAACCGCCAGAGACGAAGGCTGCGCGTTCTAAAGCGACGGCGAACGAGAAAGAAACAGAGCGGGAAAGGCGAAAGAACGGGCTGCCGAGGTTGCCGCGCGCGCGCCCCCGCCCGCCCCGCCCCCAACCTCCCTCCTTCTCCTCCCTCCTACTGCAGAAACTACGCCATTGCGGCCTAGTCCAGGAATCAGTCAGTGAGGGAGGGAGGGCGCGCGCGCCGTATCCCCTCCCCCTCTCTGCCTGTCCCAGCGGCCATCTTGGCGGGGCTGCCGCCATCTTTCTTTCCCTTTTCCCCCCCGCCGGAGGGAGCCGGGCAATCAGGCAGGAGCAGCGCAGACCCCGCCATCTTTTCGGGGGAAGCCGCCATACTTGCCCTGGCGAGATGAACATGGCGGCGCCCATCACACACATCCAAACATGGCCTCCCTTCAAAACAAAACGGGGCAAAGAAGCCTGCCGGACACCGTCCGGGGCTCCCCAAACCTTCCCCAGTCCCCGCCGCAACGTGCCGGACCCGTCCCAGCCGCTCTACTTACCCGAGGCCCACATGGTGACCGAAAACTCCCCCTCCAGGGTCTTGATCTGCACCTGCTTCTGTTCCCATTTCCTGGCGCCGCCGCCCCCTTCGGCTCCGCCGCCGCCTCCCGTCAAATAACTCTTCTTACTGCTCTTCTTGCCGCTCCCGCCGCCTTTCTTCACCCGGCCACCGCCAGAGGAGGAACCTCCGCCCGAGCCGCCTTTACTGCCCGCGGCCGCGACGGTGACCAGAGTTTGCTCGATGTACTCATCCTCGCCGGCCGGAGCCGGCACTGGAATGAGAATCTGGTCCTCGAAGCCGTCATCGGCCCGCAAACCGTCCGAATCGTCGCCTCCTACCACCTCCTCGCGAGTCTGCACTAGGATCACCTCCTGATGGTGCGGGTGGTGGTGCAGGTGGAGCTGGCCCCCGCCGGCCCCAACTCCGCCGCCACTCGGGTCGCCGTCGGTGACCAGCGGCTGCAAGGCGATCATGGGCGGGTGGTGGTGATGGTGGTGGTGGTGGTGGTGGTGACGGCGGTGGGGCGGGTGATGAGGGCCGCAGTCCTCGCAACACTCATCGTCCTCGTCGTCGTCCTCGTCCTCCTCGCCGCCCACCACAGTGGTCTCAATAGTCTCCACTGGGATGGTCTCGACCTCGATCTCGTGCAGTTCCACGATCTCGGCGGGCATTTCCGAGCCGTCTGTGGCAATATACAGGGTATCTCCTGAGGCCATGGTGGCTGAGCCGCCAGTGGCGGCGGCGGCGGGCCTAAGCCTAGCACAGGCCCTCGGGTCCGCTCCTCTGCCCGACGTAGGTGGGACTCAGGCTTCTCTGGCTTCCCTTCCTTCTCTTCCGCCGTCGCCTCCTCCCCCTTCCACACAAACACCACCAGTTCTTCGTTAGGAGGGTGGGAGGGAGGCAAGCAGGCAGCAGCCTCAGCCACCTCCAAATCCCGCTTGCGCCGCCTCGCGAGACTCGCCGAGAGATGCAGACACCCTGGTTCTTCCTCACCCGCCATCCACACCCGCGGAGGCCGCGGTAGCCGCCGAGACACGCCCCCTCGTAGCCCTGGGCCAATCGCAACCCTCGGCTCGATTTAAGGACAACTCTCCTCGAGCAAACACTCCGGCTTCACCAACTGGCAAACGGGCCGGTTACTTCGGGACCGCCCCTTTTCTTCCTGAGCGCGACCTATCACCATGAGGTTGAACAGATCAGTCCTGCCCTGCCGATTCCATTTAGCTTATCGTTGGCTTCTTAGAGAGAGAAGGGAGGGAGAAAGAAAGAGTGTGAGAGAGAGCCGTTGCTCCTGTGGTCACGCCCACTCCTGTAAACGAGCCGTGAGAGAAAGTTCCTGTCGGCTTTGGCGGGTGGCGGTCTCTTCCGCTGCCTTTTGCATTGGGAGGTTCGGGAACGTTTTTTGTTTTCTCTTCGGGTCCTGAGAGCTTTTGTGGCTGGGTTGGTTGCTTTACTCGGGGGAACAAGACGGGTCGCCTCGACCTACCTGGGAACTTTAAAAGAGTGAAAGTTGACTCGCCTTCAGCTTCCAGGTTGTTGTTTTACGTAGGCGCGAGAGAAAAATGCAGTATAGCCCCTGTCCGTTTTCTGTCCCGAACTTATATTTGGTTCGTCCAGATTATTTTTTATTTCTGCCGAAGTTGTAGCGGTCCTGTTGAATCTCACTTTTGATGATCCCAAACAAATGGGTTTGCGCAACACTCTACAGAGGCTTAGTTTGTGGCTCCTTGTGTTGTGTGTACTGAACAACCGCGGTTCCTTAATGGACTGCAGCTCAGTTAACGACGATTTACACGTGGCGCGAAGAGAGGTTTCTTTTTCCGTGAAAAAAAAAAAAGTGGAGGGGGATTGATGTCCCGCAGCCCGTCCCTCCTCCGACCACCCGGAGAACCGACGCAGGGTTTCCTTAAGCTCCCTATTTTGCTGTTTATTCGGGCTCTTCGTTTTCCTCTGAGCTGACGGGGTTCCCACTCTGTTACTCGATGTGTTGCCGTCTGGTAGGGCCATGCCTCTTGTAAGCTTTTCATACAGAATGTCATTTTCTCTTTTGGGTATAGTGCAATTAATGTTGCAACCTGGGTGGTTAATGCAGCGAGCACCCCATCTCGCTGAGTGCAACTCATTAAATGTTTACAGCAAGAACTCCTTTCTTCACTTTTACTTTTTGTTGTTGTTGAAACCTTAATAGAAACAATTTGGCCTAGTGGTTAAGGCATTTGGCTAGACACCGGGAGACTTGAGTTTTAGTCCTGCCTTGGGAATGAAAGTCAGCTGGATAACTTTGGCCCAGTCACACTCACTCAGCCCAATTCACTTGGCAAGATTGTTGTTGTGGGGGAAAATAGGAATAGTAATCTGAATGTTGACTGACTTGAGTTACTTATAAAATAAGAAAGATGAGATTTTAAAAAATATAACAAATTAATTTGGCCCATTTTACTGTGTGCGTTTAATTTCCAATAAAAACTCAGTGCAATGTATGTGTCAATTTTTTGTTTGAAATCTGTGAATCTTTCCTGCAAATATTAAGGTAAGCGGATGAATATGAATATATGTTAAGACTTAAAGAGATCTTAAGTGAAAGCAAAGGATCATACCTGTTTATGAATAGGATGGCAAATCACTAGGAAATGTTTACTTATTAAATTTATATAGTTGAACAACTCACCCACAGTGATTCCACAACTGCAAGCTAGAATGTAAATTTAAAAAAAATATCAGAAGAAGGCAATGGCAAATAATTCCTTATATTAGCAAGAAAGCAAACTGAATGGGCAAAGTCCCCCAGGAGCTGAGTTTGACTTCAGGAAGATTCTAACTTTTTAGTTATCTTCCATAATTTTGAAATAGAAATATATGTTATTGCAATTGCAATCTTCTTCCAGAGTATGTTATAAACAGTAATATCATGTAATTCTAATTCTTAGCTCAAATTTCCAACTCAATAATCAAAATACATAATAAGACAAAGGTGAGAACAATAAAGCTTAAATTCCAGTTCTTACCACCTCTTGCTTGGATAAAATATTGGTAAATAGTGGAATGCATTAAGGAGAACAGAGTGAATAGCAGAGATTCCTGAACAGAGACAATGGAACAGCTCTGTTTTTCTTTATGTTCTGTGTTATAAGCAATATTTAAGTGCCTTTGAGCATGTCAACCATTAGAAATAGAATAGGATAGAATTATTTATTGGCCAAGTGTGATTGGACTCTAATTAATCTCAAAAGAGGAATCTTTCAAATCTATTCTTGTACTAGCTAGCGAAATAAGAGTGAAGATTTAGATGCAAGGCTGTGCCAGGGGCAGCCTGTTAGTTAACAGGGTGAAAGTACAGGAAATGGTGATCTCATGAATTTCAGAAGTAGTCACTGGCCTGTTTGTTCAAGCACTCCCACAATGTTTGAGCAAGGGATGTGAGGGTAGATACCCTTGAACATGGAGTGGCTAGATGATGAAGGTCACTGGATTTGAGATAATGCAATATTGAGGTCATGTTAGAGACACTATTTACCTAAAATGGGCTCAGGAACTTCCAGTATGGAAAAGGGATCTCTTACTTTATCTTGTTTTATTGTATAAGCCCTAGTGGGAATGTCCAGAGACATTCTGGAGTCAGAATGTTGAATTGAATTGTTTACACAAGACACTTTGTATCACACAAATATTTCTTTGTAAGTAGTTCTACAGCTTAGAACACATAGCTCTAACATGCATTGTGTAACTCCTCCAGCTATGACGTTTCATACTTTAGCAGTAATTATTGAGTGATCACTGAGAAAGTCCATTGGAACTATGTTTCAAGAGGGATGAACACTGCCTTAATTTCATTATCCTTAGTATAAGTTAACAGATAATCAGAGTTGGAAGGGACCTTGTAGGTCAACTAGTCCCACCCCCACCCAAGCGGGAGACCCTACACCATTTCTGACAAATGGCAGTCCAACCTCTTCTCGAAGGTCTCAAGTGATGGTGCTCCCACAACTTCCGAGGGCAAGCTGTTCCATTGGTTGATTGTTCTCACTGTCAGAAAGTTTCTCCTTATTTCCTGGTTAAATCTCTCCTTGTTCAGTTTCCATCCATTATTCCTTGTCTGGCCTACAGGTGCTTTAGAAAATAGATTGACCCCTTCCTCTCTATGGCAGCCCCTCAAATATTGGAAGACCACTATGATGTCTCCCCTGGTCCTCTTCACTAGACTAGCCAAGCCCAGTTCCTGTAACCATTCTTCATATGCCTTAGTCTCCAGTCCCCTAATCATCCTGGTTGCTCTTCTCTGTACTTTTTCAAGAGTCTCAACATCTTTTTTATAATGTGGTGACCAAAATTGGATGCAGTACTCTAGGTGTGGTCTTACTAAGGCTTTATAGAGTGGTATTAGTACATCACTTGATCTTGATTGTATCCCTCTGTTAATGCAACTTAGCATTGCATTAGCTTTTCGGGCTGCTGCTGCGCACTGCTGGCTCATAGTTAGCTGGTTGTTCACTAAGGCTCCAAGATCCCTCAATCACGTTATCTGATTATGCTTTATAAACTATCAACCTCCCCTGTTATGTTGTTCTAACTATTAAGTTTTGCAAGGATCAATCCTCTCTCAATTTCTGACTACAATTATTAAATGATAATATTTATCCAAGATAGCAGACTATTTTAGATGAAATTGATTCTAGTTCTTAATATTTATACAGAGATTAGTTTTCCAGCACATGTTAACTAAAAAGGTAAACTGATTCCCTCAGCATACCTATGATTCATTCAACTGTCAACCTGGCAAACAACTGTACATTAAGAGATGTGGTAGTACTCATTTCTTGTGAGCAGCAAGAAATACCATGTTTCCCCAAAAATAAGACTTATGCCAAAAATAAGCCCTAGCTTGAATTATTTACATGTGCACCTAATATAAGCCCCTCCCCCAAATAATTCCTAGTTAAGATCACGGCCACTCTGTCCCATTCTCTGGTTGTACCCTAGCATAAAAAGCTTGGGTGGGGGGAGGAGCTGTCTGGGGCGCCCCACATTTGCTTACCTTAGGATCATTGCAAGTCAGGCCTTCCACACCCCAACACCTGTTGCACCACTACTCTACTTTTGCAGCCGCTTGTGGCTGGATGCCACATGGCACATCGAGGCAGTGCCACCGCTCCCAGACGGATGCCATGTTGTGTGTCACTTGCAACAGGACATATGGTGCATCATGCCAGTGCTATTGCTTGCAGCAGGAAACCACATGCTGTGCCAATGCCACCGCTCGTGCATGCAATGATGTGATAGGTCACGTGGTATCCTGTGAGTGGTGACACCAGTGCAATGTGGCATCTGGGCACGAGGACAGCAAGCAGCTGCAGAAGTCAGTAGCAAGTGATGGAGCATGAGAGGCTTAGCTGCAGTGGTTCTAAGATAAGCGGGTAAGACAAGATATTCCTTATATGATGTGGCCATTGTCAGTTTCCGGTTTCTATCCCAAAGCTTTAGACATTTATCCAAATCTATATTATATCCCAAATTTTGGGCCCATACTGTCATTGTCTCTTTAACTTGTTCTTCCATTTTATAAAAGAGGACTTCCGGTTGCGGCGCTGTGGTGGTGCGATGAGGAAAAACGGTCGGTCTCCGGCTTTTCAGCCCCAATCTGTGCGTCTGGTGGCCTCTCAAGGGGCACACAGATCTTGGAGGGATCAGTCAAAATCCGACGAAGCCTAAGGTGGAAGCGAATGGAAAGTGACTGCTGCGCTGTAGGGAAAGCTCAAGTGAGTGATCGGCCATTAGAAGCTGACCGAAGCCACAGTGAGCACTTCGTATGAGAAAGAAAAAATAGCGACAGCAGTATTGACATTCAACTAAACTAAAAACGATAGTGTAGAGGCAAAGAGTGATTTTTGGTGAGGAGCGAACTGAGAGCAGATCGGCAGAACTGTAAGTCTCGGAGTGTGGGTGGAAGCCCAGCAGAGAAACAGTGATCCGGCAGGGAGAGCATTGGATTTAAAATAAGATGCTAAAGCCGAAGGGATTGTGTTACCTAGTAGCATTGCATTGGATTTTTGAGTATCAGAGAGAGAGAGACTGAAAGACGGAGAAAATGGGACTAACAATAGAGGATATAAGTGTGGAGATGATCAGAAGAAATAAGATACAGCTAAAAGAGTTGGACTAAGTTGGACTGAATAATGAGACAATCATCTTGATTTCATGCAATAGTGGGTGACAAAGCAAAAGACTCATTACTAGGAACGCAGCACTAGATCCATAGAAAGGAAAAGAAAAAGTTGAATAAGTGCTACTGTTGAATGTTAAATGAATTGATGATTTAGATTAATGAATTGTTTTAGATCTAAGTGTATAATATATTATCTGATTAACTAGTTAATTAATTTTGGGAATTAATTTGGGACAAGAATGATTCATGTTTAACATGTTTAGTAGAAGGAACTGATTAATTGTGAATATCAGAACTAATGAACTAAGTATTAATAAGGAATTGAAGAATATTTAAGAATCATAGAAAACTTTTAGAATAACTTTTTTAGTAGATTCTTCCTTGGAATTTAATATTCCACTATTGCTTTGCAGTATTAATAATGTAAAACCTCAGACCATTTGCTAGAGAAAAACTAGTCTAACAACCTGAAATAGTACACACAGAAACAATGATAAAGTGGATAGAAATTGTGGATGGTAAATTGGGAAGAATTATATAATAAAGTAAGAAATATGACAACCATAACAACCACCTTAAAAGGAAAGAAACCAATTTCAAATTCATTGATATCCATCACATCCCTGGGATAGAAAACAATAGAAGAACTGCTGGCTGTGGATAAAATGAGTAACTCTGCAAGTGTGCAAACAATGCAAGCGACTCTGATATCTATCCAGGAAATGATGTTGAAAGTGCAAGAGAAAATGTCAGCAAATCACATCGATTTGAAGACAGAAATGGGAGAGATGAAGGACAACATCCAGAAACTTGATGGAAAAATAGAAACAATACAACAAACAATGGAAAAGAATGAACAGAAAATTAAGAGCATAGAGGTAAAAGCGGAACAAACAGAAAAGGAAATGGAAGCAATGGGCAGGAGAGTGATGGAAATGAACAGAGACCTAGAAGACTCAATAATTCAACTTGAGTTGGAGCACGCACAATTCTATTTGCGATTCCAAAACATGCAAGAAACCAAAGAAGAAGATCTAGGAGCCATGATGGCACAAGTACTCGCAGAAGCATTAGAGCGAGACCAGCAAGAAATTACAAGAGAATTAGATGAGGTCTACAGGGTACATACGAATTATGCAAGAAGGAACAAGTTGCCAAGAGAAGTGCATGTAAGATTTGCACAGAAAAATGTGAGAGATATTGTCTACAAGATGACAAAAGATGAACCAATGGCATTTAAGGACAAAGAAATAGTGACTTTAAAGCAAATTCCAAGATGTGTAAGGGAACTTAGAAAAAAGTATAAATTTTTAGCATCACTCCTAAACAAACAGTGTATTTGGTTCAGATGGTTGGTGCTGGAGGGAATGCTTGTGACCTGGCAGAAGAGAAGAATATGAATCGATACCATCGATAAAACACAGGACTTGTATGAACAGCTAGCAGGAGTAGAAGAAGAAACAAGCAGTAAGGAAGAACTGGAAAGTAAGAGGAGATAAAGAAGAAAGAGATGGACCAAGAAGAGAAGGACTGCGAACAGAGAGGACCAATAGTCAAGGACCAGCAAGGACCAATAGAAGACCAAGACAGACATTATTAATAAGATGGAAGAAGAAATGAGATTACTTTCACTAAATATCAATGGATTGAATTCCCCGACCAAGCGAAAGCAAATATTAACAACATTAACAAAACAGAATGTTGATATTATATGCCTTCAAGAAGTGCAAAAAATCCAAAAAAATCAGAGTAAATATTTGGAATTCCCCAAATTAGGAGAATTGTATGTAGCATTGGCAAATCAAAAGAAAAGAGGGATAGCTATGTATATAAAAAAAGGAATGAATGCAAAACAAATTTACGTGGAAGAATGGGGCAGAATCCTAATGGTACAATTGGAGATATCGCAAAAACAAGTATTGTTAGTGGGAATATATGCACTGAATATGAATAAAAAAACGTTCTATCAAAAATTATATGATAAAATAGTGGAGACAGGACAGGCTAATATATGCTTGGTCGGGGATTTAATGACATAGTGGATAGTGAAAAAGATTATATTGGCAAAGAATGAAAAAGAAAAAAGAACTGTCTACCAAAACCATTCTTTGACTTTGTACAAGAAACTAATCTAGAGGTTATATGGTAGAAAAG
This sequence comes from Pseudonaja textilis, assembly GCF_049901715.1. NCBI lineage: Eukaryota > Metazoa > Chordata > Lepidosauria > Squamata > Elapidae > Pseudonaja > Pseudonaja textilis. The sequence goes on along the minus strand of NC_141990.1, from coordinate 297,510,533 downwards.
ACACCCAAATGAAAAAGAGTATACATTCTATTCAAACCCCCACCAATCATGGTCCCGAATCAATATGGTGTGGACAAATAAGACAATTGGAAATGTAATATCCAAAATAGAAATAATGCCCAATATATGGGCAGACCACACTCCGTTAAAAATCACCTGGAAAGGACAAAGAAAACAAGAAATGAGATGAACGCTAAACACACAAGCCCTAAAAGAAAAAGAATATATACAAAAAATGAAAAATGAATTGGAAATAAGAAAGAATGAAGACTAGACATAAATTAAACTTAACATTCCAAGAAGAAAGAGCACAAAACCTAAAATCTATAAGACAAAACTTTTTTGAATCAGTTAACAAACCAGATAGATGGCTAGCCCATAAACAAAAAGTAGAAAAGGAAAAAAAATCCAACAACTGAAAGACAAAGAAGGAAACATCTGTTGCCAAATGAAGGGAAAAAAAACATATTGCGTTAAGCTATTTTGGTGAGCTATACAAACAAGAAGAAATTTTGGAAGAAAAGATAATACAATATTTAGAGGAAAACGGTTTGAATTCAATTTCAGAAGAACAAAAAGAAATAATAAATGGAGAAATAACATCAACGGGGCTTAAAAGCGCAATAGAAAAGCAGAAAAACAACAAAACTCTGGGACCAGATGGGTTTCCTAGTGAAATATATAAAGAGATATATGAAACATTTGATTTAATATTATTAGAGATCTACAATGAGGCATTACTAAAAGCAAAATTAGCAAAATACTGGTCTGAGGCATATGTCACTCTAATTCTGAAGGAGGGTACCGATCAACAAGTACCATATAATATATATCTATTTATAATTTAAAAGTTGTTTGAGTAAGTGGAATCTATATCAACCATTGCAGTTCCATTAAAAATCAAACTCACATTGTCATGGCGGCATCACGTGACGTATCAGGACTTTTCCCCCCTTCACTAAAATGGGTGTGGGTGTGGCCAGCACATGATGCATCTGGCCCGCAGGCTAGGAGTTTGACAACCCTGCATTATAACTAAATTGTAGAGTTGGATTGCAGACAAAATTACAAGTTATTCTTGAGTTCTATTTCTTTTAGGTATTTCATGGCAATATACACTGCTCAAAAAAATAAAGGGAACACTTAAACAATGTAACTCCAAGTCAATCACACTTCTGTGAAATCAAACTGTCCACTTAGGTAGCAACACTGATTGACAATCAATTTCACATGCTGTTGTGCAAATGGAATAGACAACAGGTGGGAAGCATAGGCAGTTAGCAAGACATCCCCAATAAAGGAGTGGTTCTGCAGGTGGTGACCACAGACCACTTCCCAGTTCCTATGCTTTCTGGCTGATGGTTTGGTCACTTTTGAAAGCTGGCGGTGCTGTCATTCTAGTGGTAGCATGAGACGGAGTCTACAACCCACACAAGTGGCTCGGGTAGTGCAGCTCATCCAGGATGGCACATCAATGCGAGCTGTGGCAAGAAGGTTTGCTGTGTCTGTCAGCGTAGTGTCCAGAGCATGGAGGCGCTACCAGGAAACAGGCCAGTACATCAGGAGACATGGAGGAGGCTGTAGGAGGGCAACAACCCAGCATCAGGACCGCTACCTCCACCTTTGTGCAAGGAGGGACAGGAGGAGCACTGCCAGAGCTCTGCAAAATGACCTCCAGCAGGCCACAAGTGCTGCTCAAACGGTCAGAAACAGATTCCATGAGGGTGGTATGAGGGCCCGACGTCCACAGATGGGGGTTGTGCTTACAGCCCAACACCGTGCAGGACGTTTGGCATTTGCCAGAAAACACCAAGATTGGCAAATTTGCCAGTGGCACCCTGTGCTCTTCACAGATGAAAGCAGGTTCACACTGAGCACATGTGACAGACATGACAAGGTCTGGAGATGCTGTGGAGAACGTTCTGCTGCCTGCAACATCCTCCAGCATGACCGGTTTGGCAGTGGGTCAGTAATGGTGTGGGGTAGCATTTCTTTAGGGGGACGCACAGCCCTCTATGTGCTCGCCAGAGGTAGCCTGACTGCCATTAGGTACCGAGATGAGATCCTCAGACCCCTCATGAGACCATATGCTGGTGCGGTTGGCCCTGGGTTTCTCCTAATGTGAGACAATGCTAGACCTTATGTGGCTGGAGTGTGTCAGCAGTTCCTGCAAGATGAAGGCATTAATGCTATGGACTGGCCCGCCCATTCCCTAGACCTGAATCCAATTGAACACATATGGGACACCATGTCTCGCTCCATCCAGCAACGCCACATTGCACCACAGACTGTCCAGGAGTTGGGGGATGCTTTAGTCCAGGTGTGGGAGGAGATGCCTCAGGAGACCATCCGCCACCTCATCAGGAGCATGCCCAGGTGTTGTAGGGAGGTCATACAGGCACGTGGAGGCCACACACACTACTGAGCCTCATTTTGACTTGTTTTAAGGACATTACATCAAAGTTGGATCAGCCTGTAGTGTTTTTCTCCACTTGAATTTTGAGTGTAACTCCAAATCCAGACCTCCATGGGTTGCTCAATTTGATTTCCATTGCTAATTTTTGTGTGATTTTGTTGTCACCACATTCAACTATGTAATGAACAAAGTATTTACTAAGAATATTTCATTCATTCAGATCAAGGATGTCTTATTTTTGTGTTCCCTTTATTTTTTTGAGCAGTGTATTTATTAGCCTTACACTAGAAGGTCTCATCAAATTTGAACTGACCAGCATATATTGTTATAATCATGATCTCTCATATTTTGTTTCCTACCACATTATCTCACAAAACCGGATGATGTGAAGTTCAGTATGAAAGAAATAGGTTTAGAATGAAGATAAAACAGATTTTAAAGAAATACAGTGTGATAGATTGACTTGATTACCGGCAAGAGTGAAACTGCAGTCTTAAACAAAATGTATTAACTTGAAAAGAACGCCATTAAATTATTTCTGAATTTCTGTTTATACTAGCCATGCAAATCTGTTAAAGATGTGACTATGAAAAGGTGTTGCAGGCCCTAGGTAATTATATTATTTATATGGCCACTAATTTCATAATAGTGTTTGTGAGTGATATACAAGGATTAAAACAACAGTTACAAGCAATGACTTATTATAGCATCCTAGTTAAGTAATATATCCCAATCAGAAAAACCATGGCAACAGTAAGCCTTGGGCCAAATGCCTAAAGAAACAGCCAGGTCTTCAGAGCTTGACTCCAGGCTAAGAGGGTCAGGGTCAGAGAACAGAACAGAGGAATACTGTTCTGTAAGGCAGATGCTGCTATTCAAGAGATCTATCGCCCGTGTTCATCCAGATGACATGATAGAAGGGGATCTGGAATATGTCCCTCTGTGAAATCTGGTGAGACAAGCAGGATCAATGGGAGTGAGGTGGCTTTGCAAATAGGTTGGCCCTATGTCACTTATAGCTTTATAGGATATAATCAGCACTTTGAATATTTGCACTCTCATCCCCTCCAAAGTACTTTCTGGAGATCAAAGCGGGTATTACACACATTTGTTAGAAGTACCATCAGTTTGGAATTGTAGCTTTCATGGGATTATAATGACCAGCCGTGACTTTATGTGTCTATCATAGATCCAGCTGAGTTTAAAATGTACTGTAGCTGCTATGAATATATGTGTAAACTGAAAAGTTGACTACATTTGCAGAGTTAGGCAAAATTAAGCTTTCTGGGGGGGAGTGGGGGAGATATCTTTATTTTTTTTTGTCATTTTGCTTATTTGCACTTGTTGCAGTTAGATTTTTGAATCTATGATTCCACAAATCATAACATGATATTTTAGATGAGTGCTGCCCAATGTGTTTTGTAAATCACGGCACATGACTTAAAATACTGTGCTAAATCCAGCTAAGATTGTTTATTCAACAATGGCTAAAGCAAACTATAGCTCAGTGTAAGCTTTCCTAACTTTTCCAAGTAAAAGATTGATCTAACTTTGAATTGGCATGTCAGGAGGACTCAAGAAAATAGTAGATTTTTAATGACAAAAAGGGAAAAAAGGATTACATGACAAAAGTAATCATAGTAGATTTTTGTCACATTAAAATTGCAGTTGGTAACTATTTTTGGAAGTTTCTGAGAACCACTACTAAGGTGTTCCAAGATAGGCTACATGTCAAATTTATTTTAGAAGTATTTTTATCCTATGTTTGGTTGCCTTAACTATTATTATGTATAAAATCTGTATTGTTCTATTGTTTTATTCCTGTGCTCCTCTTTCAGAGAACTGCAATCAGTAAATTAAACATCTGCAGTCTGAGGTACAATTCCAAACTGATCCGAAAACTATCTGAAAATGACTGACAAGTATTATGTAAAGATTGTAATTATCTGTAATTATCTGACTAAGCTGTAAAACAGCAATGCAATTAAAAAGGTAAGCAATTTGTAACAAAAAGTGTGTGACTGATGGATATAAGCTTTTAATAATGAAAATCTGGAGTAATATTTTTGCAAATATGCTTTTTTAACTTTGCACTTTTTTTTTTTATCACTTTGAGTCAGTGTTCACTTCTGGTAACTAATCCCTGCAATTTTCTTGGCAAGGTGTACAAAGTATTTTGCCATTGTCTGCTTCCTAGGCCAGCATGACTTATCCAGACAGGACAAGAAATCATGGTCACCTGCTTTATAGCCTGATATATTTAACCACTGCATGTGGTCCTCCATTTATGACCACAATTGGGAACAGAATCTTGGTCATTTAGTGAAATGGTCATTAAATTAGATACCACATGACCATTGCACTCAAGAACTGCAATCCTCGTTCTCCACTTGAAGTCATTAAGCTACCACACAAGTAAACCATAATAGAGAGGGTTCAGGCTTCCCACCACATTTAGGAAGCTTGGGGCTCTCTCTCCACTTCACTAGGGAGAATGACTGTAAGAACACAGGAGGTCACCAGCGTTTCCCCCTCACCCCCAGATGGGAAAATACTAGCAAATGCCAGTGTTCTGGCATAAAAACTCAAAATGCTGATGTTGAGTAGCAATTTCCTCTAGAGCCTTTCTGGCCTTTTGGCGGAAAGGGGAAAATGCTAGCAAATGCCAGCACTCTGAAATTTTGATATTCACTAGCATTTTTACCAGATTTGAGGTCCATTATTTCAGTGTGTGGAAGGACTTCTCCTTGGAGGGGAGGAGAAATTCCTGGGTACACTGGGAGATAATACACCTTCAATCCAGCACCCTTTCCACTTTTCTGACCCAGCCGAAGTCTCTGAGAGCAAACACAGATGAACTCAATAACTCAAACTTTCATGGCTTTAATCTACAAATAAACCTCTTTGTAGATAACAGATGGCTTGCAGCCAATTAGTCGAATTAGAAAAAACCTTGGCAGAAGTCTTCACATAAATCAGAGTCTGTAATCACACACTGAGTCCTTCCAACGTCTTTTGCCTTTTTGCAAAGGCAAAAACTGTTTGAAACCAGGCTTATATTCCCTGGAGGGATGGGCCATTAATTAGCATTCTTACTCCCGAGTAGCCTGTGCTGCTCTTCCATGAATCATCCTGCTCTCACTTACACCTAGCACAGGCTGCTGGGGAACGTCCTCCTCATTGCTGCCGGCTAACTAGAACATCCACTGGCAACTTTCCCTGCTGGCTTCCCCCTTGATTTCTGGGAAAGCCAGTAGAAAAGATTGCAAATGGCAGATAATTTGGCAACTGGTCATAAATGCGGACAGGTTGCCAAATACTAGAAATTCAATCATTTAACCAGCCTGCCCCTAGTCCTCAGGATGATGTTTTATAATGACGAGGTCATTATAAAATGACTGGAGGTGCTTTTATGGGCTTTAAAGCACCAATTGTAGGGCCATTGTGACTGCGAACAGTTGTTAAATGACCAGTTATAAGTTGAGGATCACCTATACACTAAATTGTCTCTCCAATCCCAGGGGTGGGATACTACAGGTTCACACCTATTTGATAGAACTGGTTGTTAACATTCTAAGCAATTTGGAGAACTGGTTGTTGGATTACTGGCCTAATCCTGTAAGGAAGGCAGGAAGGAAACATTCTGGTGTTGCTTACAGAAACTGCCTCTCCGTTAACCCTTATTACATTCTTGGCAGGACTAGACTTCCTGTCTCAGGAGCTTCTCTGGAGTTTTTTCCCCCTCCTTTGCTGGTACTTTGCTTGTGTGGAGTGGCCATTTAAAATTACAACGGCACTGAAAAAAGTGACGTATGACCATTTTTCACACTTACGACTGTTGCAGCATCCCCACAATCATGAGAGGCCAGACGAGGAGATGCGTACCTCGATGTGAGTGATGTTGAGTTAGCCACGCCCAGTCAGTCACATGGCCACCAAGCCATGCCCATCAACTAAGCCATGCCCACAGAGCTGGTTGTTAAAAAAATTGAATCCCACTCCTGTCCAATCCTAAATATAAATCCCCAAAATAAATTATGTAAAGAAATTTTTTAGTAATGGCAAGTAAATAAGGTTAAAATAAGAGATACATATAATGGTATTAATTGGCCCCAGGTTACTCAGTGGTGGTGCTTTACATAGCATAGAACTTTTTCTTATATGTGACACTTCACAGAACACAGTCCTTCTGTCATAATAAAAGCTGCCAGCATAAAGATGCATTATCATTTTCATCATACATCTTCCATTCATTGTCCCTGGCTAATAGTTTGTACTATAGAAAACAGCAGGATAAAGCTACATTAGTCATGGTCTTATCTAGACTGTGGTAGCACAGGGGTTAGAATGCAGCATTTCAGGCTAATTCTGCCAACTGCTAACAGTTTGATTCTCACCGGCTCAAGGTTGACTCAGCCCTTCCATCCTTCCAAGGTGGACAAAATGAGGACCAGGTTGTTGCGGGCAATATGCTGATTCTGTAAACAGCTTACCGAGGGCTGTAAAGCACTGTGAAGTGATATACAAGTCTAAGTGCTTTTGCTGTCTAAGACCATGCCAGTCTAATGGGGAAAGACAAGAAAGAGAGGGTAGCCAGGCTCTTGTGGTGATGCTGTAAATTGTTAGGGAAGAAAGAAGAATTCCTGTTGAAATGTTGGTTAAAAAAATAAAAACAAGAGGAGTCTACTAGTACTTTTTCAACTAGCAAATTTTCTAAAAGGAAAGATGCTACCAGACTCCTGATACTTTTAGCATCATGGACAAACCTGGCTCTTGACCAACAATAATGAAATAAGTTGATATTTATGTCACTTACCACTAGATGTCAGACTTTCACTAATTAAATATACAGCCTGGAGCAATCTGTTGTACTTGGCAAAAGAAAATCATTCTTTTTCTTGCTGTTTTGTAGCATAGAATTGGAAAATATGTCTGAATCCAGCCTCCTGCTTAGTGCATGAATCCAAGACAATGCATCCTAGTTTTCTTTTTTCTTTTTGTAAATTTTTAAAAAGTTTTATACATCTTTTCTTTCCAGATTGTAACACTTGTACACAGTCATATTTTCATTTCCATTAATCTTATATAATATTAACTCATTATCTATTTCACTCATCTTTAAATAAATTTGCAATTCATATTTCAATTCATTAGTTCAATATCAATATCATTTCATCCATAGATAAGTTTTTAATTCTTTATCCCCTATTATTTCCATTTTCAGCTTACCATCTATTTTATTTTATATTACACATAATTATTGTCCTTAATTTTCTCTAAGCCGATATATAATAAACAATCTAAAAAGAGTAAAAATATAATAAAACCAATATATTTAGGATCCACATGGTATTTTCCATTCCCCTACTTCAATAATAATAAAATATTCTCATTGTACAATTCTAATATCCATTAAATAATCAACTGTATATATCCCTGCCAGTAAATCACTAACATAACTTCTTAATATCTCTCATTTTCTCTTCACTTTACTTATAATCATTAATAATCATTTTTAATTCATTTCCATTCCCTTATTTTAATCCTCAAAGAAAGAAAAGGGTTCATAACAATACATTTTATATACAGTTCCCCCAGCAACTAAGACTAACCTGAGCACAACCAAGCCTCCACCTGAACAGAACACTCCTCCAGCCAATCAGAACACGGCCAACCTCCCAACCAATCAGAACACAGCCAAACCCCCTACCAATGAGAACACACCCCCACCCAATCAAACACAGCCAAGCCCCCACCCAATCAAGTCACACCCCCACTAGCAGTTAAAAGGAAGAAGCAGCTGCAAGCTCACATCACTCTGAGAAGCACAGAGCCGAAGACACAAGCCTGAAGATGATGAATGAGACTTCATTGAAACGTTGCCTAGATACTTCCAATCTTACGAGGGAGAAAACCTGAATAACGAAAGATCCATATGTATATGTATATGTATTCTTAAGTTTTCGCAGGTACTTACATGTATGGTATTCAGGTATTTTCCCATGTCATTATGGCACAACTTTAAAAGCACAACTATATGACGTGGGAAAATACCCAAACAAAGCTGAATACCAGACGAACACAATACAGAAGCCTGATGATGGCAGATGAGATTCTGCCAAAATGTTGCTACAACTTTAAAAGCACAACTATAATGATGTGGGAAAATACCCAAACAAAGCTGAATACCATACATGTAAGCACCCGCAAAAACTTAAGAAAACATATATATATATATATGTAATTATACATTTCTAAGGTATTTCCCAACAAGTTTTAAACTCAGTACCAATATATATTCCATGTGGTATCCCCCTTATAGAATCCCTAACCCTTATCTCTGAATTTTTCGGCTTTATTATTTCTTTTAATTTTAGCCAACTTTCCCTTTTCTAAATTTCCCTGATCTTCCTTCTTTCCTTCTAACATTTCGCCCATCTTCTCCCCCCACTTTCCTGTTCTCTTTTTTGAACTTTCTTCTTGTATAATTTTTTCTTCTTTTGTTTGATCCTTTTGTTCTGGGGTTCTTTTTATTTTATTTATCTTTTGATTCATAACAGTTATGAGTCCAGTAAATTTCCATAAGATTTTGTAGGAAAAAAATCTTTGACTATCAGATGGCGCTCTGTATCACTTTTCATTTTTCAAAGTTCTTTTCTCCTTTAATTATATTAAACATTAATTTCCAACCATTTCCATGATTAATTTTCTTAATAATAACCAATTCCAGGCAAGTCCAGCATTTTATCCAATGGCTGATTAATGCCAATTTATATTATTCAAAATTTAGTCTCTAATTTCGTTGTAACTGTCGGGCTTCGTGAAACGACTCGCTCGACAGCATTGGAAGATTAAGGGCTTGAGGGAGATGAAACGAAAACAAACATTGCTACCAGATGACGTCTTCATGCCGACTAGTTTAGATTGATGAGAGGGGAATACATACACTTCATTACATACCCCAATCGGCAATGCAGCATTAACGACGAGGAACATCATACTAATAAATTCATAAAGACAGCTTTTGGCAGGGTGGGTAAGTAAATCATGAGAGAGCAACTGCAGGAACGGGAGGAGTAAGGGGTAGTTGGGAATCATGGCTTAGTTAGCACCGTAGAATTATAGTGTTAATAGGGTAATTGGGACATGAGTGCAGGGCAGAGATAGATAGAGATTAGGTGGGTGGGTGAAGGGATAAATTACACTGAAAGATGATTTATTTCAGTGCTAACCTTGTTCAGTTTAACTGTGCTTGCCGGTTACTGTACTAGGAACAATTTAAAAAGTCACCATCCAGTGGGCTGCAGTCCACTGGTGGGGTGTGAGAAAATTTTGGTGGGCCACAGAGAAATCTCACCCCCAGAGCACTCCCCCAAAGCAATTAATCCAGGCTGTGCAGAAACACAAGGCCCACATGGCCTGCGGGAACCCTCCCCACCCATTCACTCCTTTCCTGCTAAATTGCTATTTTTCCTTTTCCTGACCATCAGCTGTTCTACTGTGCCGGGAGATTTAGATTAGCTAGGAAGCAGGAAATGGTTGGATTTCTTGCTTTCTAGCTAGTCTTTAGATCAGTGGTTCCCAAACTTTTTCAGTCCACCGCCCCCTTGGTACTACAAACTCATTCTTGGTGCCTCCCACCCAGGGATGGGATTCAAATTTCTGTGGGCATGGCCTAATTTGAGGGCATGGCTTGCTGGTCATGTGACTGGCTGGCATGGCTTGCTGGCTGGGTGTGGCTTGCTGCTCACATGACCGGGTAGGTGTGGTTTGGTGGTCATGTGACTGGGTGGGCATGGCCAGATGACTGGCAAACCATGACTGCCAACCCCACAGGTCCACCCCATTCAGCCTGCTGCACTGGAGAGATCTGCTCAAGCAAGTCCAAGCGAAGCAGTGCACCAAGTCAATGGGGTGAGCCTGAGAGGGGGAAAGAGAGAGAGAGAAAAGAAAGAGAGAGAGAAAGAGAGAAGGAAGAAAAGAAAGAGAAAAGAGAAAGAAAGAAAAAGGGACAGACAAAGAAAGGGGGGAATGGAAGGAAGGGACAGAAAGAAAAAGAAATAAAGAAGAAGGGAGGGAGGGAGGAGAAAGATAATGAAATATCTATTCTAGTCCAATCACCTGCTCCAGCAGGGTTAGAAGGGAGTGTGTGTGTGTGTGTGTTCTTGTAATTTACCAGTACATTTTGGTTTTGCCTTCTTCAGAATTGGCACTGTAATACATTGGGGAAAAGTAATTTTTAGGGTGGAGATCTGGTCCAATGGATCCTGTTTAAAGCCTCAGCAAAATGTGAGAGTTTCTTGATAGTCTTGACCATGTTTCGTCCACAAAACCTTTAATAGAAACCAAAGATGTTTCAATGTGGAAAAGGGCCTCAGTCTAAACTAGGCCTCATTTCAATCTGATGCATCAGGTCTCTCTCTCTCTCTCTCTTTCTCTCTCTCTCTCTCCCTCCCTCCCTCTCTCTTTCCCAGACTGGCTTTGCTCTACTTTCCCGATGTGCCTGTGGGGCCAGCACTTCGATCATGGATGGATGGATGGATAGGGAGAGAGAGAGACAGGTAGGTAGGTAGATATATTAGTAGATAGGTAGGTAGGCAGGTAGGCAGACAGACAGACCTTTTGGGTGGATGGATGGATATGTAGGTAGGTAGATAGGTAGATAAGTAGATAGATAGATAGATAGATAGATAGATAGATAGATAGATAGATAGATAGATAGATAGATAGATAGATAGATAGATAGATAGATAGATAGATAGATCTATATTGGTAGATAGGTGGGTAGACAGAAAGACAGGCAGACAGACCTTTTGGATGGGTGGATGGATGGATAGATAGATAGACAGACAGACATGCGATGGTGGCGGCACTTTGGGAAAGTAAAGCAAAGCTGCCACTGCATTCGAGGCGCCGGCTCCGGAGCGGTGCAACAGCCATTGGAGCCTCGAACACTCCCCTGCCACCTTTTAGTGCTCCTCTGCCAGCCCCCTTGGGGCGCTAAGAGATGGCGGGGGGGTGTTCGAGGCGCCGGAACCACAAGCTCACCCCATTGACTGTTGCACCAGAGCGGTGCAAGGGGCTCAATGAGGTGAGCCTGTGGAGCCAGTGCATCAAACGTAGCAGTGGCATGTTGTGAAAGTAGAGCAAAGCTGCCTGCCTGGGCTTCCTCAACCCTGCCCTGATCCAGCAGAGAGGGAACAGCACCGCCCTCTACAACGTGAGTGCCCTGGGAGGGGGGCAGCTTGGGAGGCTGATCCCTGGTGGGAGGGGCAGCCTGTGAACTTGCTGCCAGGCACAGCAATTACAAAGAGGGGCAGGCTTGGCTGGGCGGGATCCTGGATATTGGGCATGTGGTCAAAGCCCCCCTTCCTCTGCCTCCCCCTAGGTGATCCACAGATGCCATTGACTGTTTCACCGGAGCAGTGCATTGGAGCTGCCGCATTCGAGGCACCAGTGCCGAAGCGGTGCAATAGTCAGTGGGGTGACCCTGTGGGGCCAGTGCCTCGAACACCCCGTGCTGCCTCTTAGCCCCCCCTGCCAGCCCCATTGCCTCTTAGCACCCCCCTAAGGCATCCCATCACCCTCCAGGGGGCAGTACCACCCACTTTGGGAACCACTGCTTAGATCCTCGGCTCTGCTTAGGACTGAAGGTTCTATTATTCAGTGCAGACTCATGGCAAGCAAATTTTATGTGACAGATTGAGCTAGCTGATGGCACATAGATAGATCACTGAATGATTCTGTGAGCAACTCAATCTGCCTGCCTGCTTGGCCTAATTTTCGGTAAAAGTTGTTCTCTTTTTTTATAAAAAAATCAATATTTACATACATGGTGTGTTGTGAGTTAATTTTGTGAGTTTGCTTGCAAGCAAATTTTATGTGACAGACTAAGCTAGTCGATGGCAGTTAGATAGATCACTGAATGATTCTGTGAGCAACTCAATCTGCCTGCCTGCTTTGCCTGATTTTGGGTAAAAGTTGCTCTTTTTTAAATAAAAATTTCAACAGGAGCTCACTCCATTACACAGTGCTAGGGATTTGAACCGCCGAACTGTCAACCTTTCTGATCGACAAGTTCAGCATCTTAGTCACTGAGCCACCATGTCCCTTTACTTTGCTTCTCTTACATAATGGCTATTAGAATTGTTATATTCTGTTGTAGGTTACTCCTGTTTTTTCATTTTGGGCTACCTGGTCTTTTGTTTTACATTAAGATGTTTTAGAGGCCTTTGGTTAGTTTGTGTGTTATGGTGATACTACATGGTTGTAATAGTCTCTTGGTTGTTTCTGAAATGTTTTTGAAGTATGTCAGCATTGTAGCTTTTCATAGCTTGTGTTGGTTTGTGTATAGTGGATTGAATGATCAGGCTTTTAGATAAAATTCTATGGAAATCCATGTTGTTGGAAGATGTATAGGTGGTCTACTTTCTTTTCCTGGTGTTCTGGTTTTTCTGGTTGCTGCAATGCATTTGTACTCATCTCAGTCCTGTTCTTACACAGCTCCTCTTGTGGGAAGTTGGGTTGTTACTTCGATAATGGAGCACTTCCTTAGTATGGGTGATTTTTTAAATAGACTTGTGTTCATCAGCAAACAACATCCAGGCAAGCAGGGATTAATACTAGGATTTACCACGAGATATACAATCAATCAGTAAACAATAACCCAATCAAGGAACCAGCAACTCGGACAAGTAATCAAGAAGTAGACAAGAGCTTAATCAAGTAACTGCCTAGGACAGGGGCGTTAAACTCACATCGTCATGGTGGTGTCACATGATGTATTGGGACATTTTTCCCCTTTGCTGAACCAGGTGTTGGCATGGCCAGCTTGTGACTTATCCAGCCCACAGACCGAAAGTTTAACAGCCCTGGCCTAGAAGAAAACAACACCCCTCACCAACATTGAGAGGGCAAGCTACTTTACACAAACAGAAAGCAAACCCCACTTATTTCTAAGATTTTATCTAGTCTGGTAATGAAATATCTGCAAGCAAACAATCAAATTCAAAGAACCTTATGTCAGCCTGATGTCATCCGTGGGCTGCTGATGTTGTCATTAAGCTGCTGCAAGCCTGCAGGTGTAAATCGCATAGGACCAACAGCTAGGAGCGAGTTCCCCTTGAGAAGACTAACTGAGCCTGCCAATCAGGGCGTGCCTGGATAATTGGTTGGGGCATGTCAGGATAATGGGGCAGGGCACATCACGTGTATAAAGGTGGTGGGATGGGCTAGTGATTAGCCCTGACCTTAATCTCTGTTAGTTTTCATTGTCTAGCAGCTGGTCAGTTAAGTACCGGCACACATTCCAGAGGAAGATACACTGCTTACATCAATCAAACCCTGTTGTGGCTGTTCTTTCTTTTCAGCATGTGATGGAACCTGACAGGAAGTCAAGGCTCTTTACATTAAACCCAGACTATGGCAGAAGGAATAGATACCGAGTTGGAGGCTGCGGAGTTGGAAGTGGCTGAGGTTATCCCTCCTGTTCTGGACGTGCAGCCTGCAGTGGAGAGGGTAGTTTGAGCCAAGGAGAAAGTGACTTCCAAGCCAGCCATAGCATCTCAAGCCGAACAAACATTGGATACAGGTCAGATGGCTGTGGGGGGTAAGGAGTGGAGCCAGCATTTTTCAGAGGAGGCAGGACTTGGAGCTTATTCCCCCTCCTATGCTCACTCCCTATGGTAGCAGATATGGCCAATGAATTACTGGGGATGCCAGAAGATCTTCCACTGCTGTTGGCAGCCAGACCTTGGATATTTTGAGGGCACAGTTTGGAGAAGTCAGTTTCAGAGAAAGAGGACCATGGTTTATAAGGGATATGGAGCAGTTGGGAAGGCAGTTCTTGGAAACATCATTTTTGGGGAGGGTTGGCAGTGCCCAGACAAGTAGCCCAAGCCTGCCATATCCAGGACAAGGACATTCCCAAGATGATCCTGCATGGCACTCAGGTGACGCACAGAGGGATTTGAGAAGGGTCTATGATAGTAGAACACCAACATCTTCGTGGGGAATGGCTGGTCTCGGACCTAGACCTGTGGGGCCTTGGGATCCTCCATGCCTCCAGGTGGGATTTGATGGTAACCCAGACAAAATGGCATTATTTTTGGGACAAGTGCTTAACCGTATTGACCAGTATGATCATCTCTACATATCACAGTGGACAATTGTGATGGCAGTGGCAGACGTTATGGAAGGTGAAGCTGCTGATTGGGTGGCTGACTTGTATGGGGAACACTGCTGAAAATTGGAGGATGTGGACTTATTCCTGGATGCTCTTAGTGAGATTTGAAGACCATACCTGAGCCCAGCGAGTTGAAGGGGAAATATTTGAGGTCGGGCAAAGGGGCAGGCCTGTAGTTGACTATATAAGAGAATTTGGGAGGCTAGCAGGCAAATTAAGTGACAGGAAAGAGAGGCTCCTGGTGCGTCAATTCAAGGCTGGTCTGGTCTGGGCATCGAGGCAGGCATGCGTATATCATGGCCTTCCACCACCCCTGGTAGCATGGTTTCAGGTGTCCATGGAGCTGAAACCCGAAGTGAAAGAGGACAAGGCGAGGGGGGGTGGATTCCCAGACCTCGTAGATCCCCTGAAAGACCAGCTCCTGCCAGGCCTTTGGGTCAACCTGTACATCCACCTACCACCCCCTTCAAGCAGCAAGCTGGTCGTTCCCCAATGCTGTGTTTCAGATGTGGAAGACCTGGTCATCAGGCAGTGAACTGCTCAGAAGCAATGACAATAGCTGCTGTGGGCTCGTTAGCAGCTAGTTTAGGTAAACACTCGCACAACAAACCTCCAGAAAATGTATGGAGTGTGCTACAGCTACATCCGTCAAGCCCGGTTGCTGAATCCGGGCCAGTGAAGCCTGGCCCTGGTGTGGATCTTGACATGAGTGAGGGCGAAGGTGAAGGGGAGGCGGATCCCATGGTGAGTCTGATGGTCCAACCCTTCTGGATCCAAGTTCAGGTGATGACTCGTAAATCCTACGACTGCAAGGCACTGATAGATACCAGTTGCACGCATTGTCTTATGAGTCTTGGCACTACAAACAGGATAGGGGTGAACACTCACAGGCTTTCACTTCCTATCACAGGCTTTCACATCCCATGTGGCTCAAACAGATGGATGGTTCTTTTAAAAAAAAGTTTTTATTTTTTAAGACAAACATGTACAAACAATGCATAAAAACATAAAACCATCTTCCATTTTATATATATACAGTAGTGTGTCAGTTGGTTACGAATCTTATGTGCAATCCTTTCATAGTCGTTACTCACAGTTGTCAAACTAACATATGCTTATATATTTATCAATTATTAATCATCCATGACTAAACTATTTATTCCATCATTTTACACGAGATATCCCAAATTTTATTTTAAAATTTATATTGTGCTTTCATCCAATGGTTATATATGTCTACATTATATTTTATATCAATCTACTAAACTTCTATATGAAAATTATCTATTCTGTTACATTACCGTATCTTTTTACAGATGGATGGTTCTTTATTGGGTGGCTGCATATTACTGAGCATGTCCTCTTGGAAATAGGTCCACATAAGGAACTCATTCATTTCATTGTTGTCCCAATGGTCCAGGAGGACCATTGGGTCTCACCTGGCTTGATAAATGGGGCCCTACTATTTGGTGGGGTGGTCGTTGTAGGCACTTACAAATAGGACCTGGGCCAAAACCTCCTATGCATGAGACAGATAATCAACCTCAGATCCATGGGGCTTCTGTGGAAAACATTGTGGCAAACCTTAGGGTAGAGGAGTCAACAGGGCACCAATCCTATTCAGTGGAGTACTTGGATCTAGCAGCAGTATTCGATGAGAGTGTGATGTTTTGCCACCTCATCTCTCAATGGATTGCAGTATTGAAATTGTACCAGGGGCAAAATTTCTGAAGCCCAAGACGTACTCTATGATGCCTCAATAGCTAGCTGAAATGTGACAATACATTGAGAAGAATTTACGATGGGGATTCATCCAACTAGCCAGATTACAGATAGCTGCACTGTTCTGTTTAGGGAAAAGAAGGATGGCGGGCTGCATCTCTGTGTGGATTTCTGGGAGATAAATGCTGTGTGGGTGTAACATATGTACCCCCTACCATTGATGATGGACATGCTCACCCATTTAGCAGAAGGTCACATTTTTTACCAAGCTAGACCTTTGGGAAGCATATTACTGAGTTAGGATAAAGGCTGGGGATGAGTGGAAGACTGCTTTCAATTGTCCATTAGGGAGGTTTCAGTTCAGGGTCATGTCCTTTGGGTTGCAAGGTGCACTGGCTGTGTTTATGCAGCTCATAAATGAGGTACTACAAGAACATTTGTACAAGGGCGTTTTGGTGTATCTGGTTGATATACTCATATACACAAAGATCCTAGAAGAACATGTGCAGTTGGTGCGGAAGGTGCCCCGGAAATTGTTGGATGCACATTTATACGTGAAACTTTCCAAGTGTGAGTTTCACAAAATTCAATTGTACTATCTAGGATTTTGCACCTCACCTGCAGGTATAGAAATGGACCCATCAAAGGTGCAAGCAGTACTAGATTGGCAGGTCCTGTGGACTTGTAAACAGCTTCTTGGGGTTTGCTAATTTTTACCGTCAGTTTATTCCATCTTTTGAGAGTGTAGCTCTACCTTTGACTGAACTATTATGGACAAAACACCTAGTTGGAAAACCACATCCAGGGCAAACATTACAATGGACAGTGCCATGCCAATAAGCATTTGAGAAATTGAAAGCGTTGTTTGCTAAGGAACTGGTATTAAAACATCCCAACCCAAACCTCCCTTTTATAGTACAGGCAGATGCCAATGATGTGGCAGTTGAAGCATTGTTGTTGCAATTGAATGAATTCAGTATCTTACGACCATGTGCCTATACCTCCCGAAAGTTGACCAAGACAGACCACAAATGGGCCATTTGGGAGAAGGAGCCCTTTGCAGTCAAATGGGCTCTAATGACTTGGGGATACCTTTTAGAAGGTGGACAACTGCGTTTTGAGGTTTGGACCGATCTTAAGAACCTGGAAGCTTTACAGACACCCCGTAAGCTGTCGTCCAAACAGGTCCGGTGAGCTTTGTATTTCCGCCAGTTCAATTTTACATTGTGGTACATCCCAGCTGGAAAAAAACTTCTTAGCTGATACTTTGTCGCATAAACCACAATATGCGGGGGCACAGGATGAGGAGGTGCAAGCAGTAATCCCCACCATGGAATGCAAAGGACAAATTCAGAAGGCAGAAATTTTTTTGGGGAAACCCATTCCTAGAATCAATATACCACGGGCTATTAAAGGAGCACTGGAGACAGATTCTTGGTTCAAAGAGCATAGGCAAATACTTAGCATGAGAGATGGACTCGCTTGGAAGGGATTGAAAATATATGTCCCCAGTTCATTATGACTAGAGGTATTGCATAGATGCCATGATGAAAAAGCCACTGGACATTTTGGGCTTGTGAAAACTCTTCACCCGACAAATCAGCAGTTCTGGTGGCCGGGTATGAAAAAAGACTTGGAAGGTTATGTGCAAAGCTGTGTGGTGTGTGCCACCATGAAGAAAAGAATAGGAAAACCACCTGGGTTACTACAACCAGTTGCTATGTTAACCAGACCATTGGAAGAGATTGCCATGAATTTTATAGTTGACCTCCCCAAAAGCCATGGCAACACAGTCATTTGGACCATTATAGACTTATTTTCCAAACAAGCCCATTTTGTTGCCTATCCCGGTTTGCTGTCCACCAGGAAACCAGCCAAATTATTCATTCAGCACACATATCATCTGCATGGTGTGGGAAGAAAAAATAGGCTATTTATCTATCAGATTCAATAAGGCCTTTGGATGATAGCAGACTCCAGAATAAAAGAGACATGAACCAAAGTTTTAGTCAGGATGATTTTAAAATGTACCAGAACTATTTGTAATCCTGCCGAGCTGTTGTTGTGGAATGTGATTTTGCAAAGTATGTAGTTTCAAAAAACCTGAGCAACTTCCATGTGGGCCAGAAAGTCTATTTGTCAACCAAGTATTTAACCCTAAATAATTCCCAGCAAGAAACTGGCACCCAAATACATTGAGCCTTTCCTAATTGAGAAAATCATCAATCTGGTCACAGTGCAACTTAAACTACCAAAGTTTCTGGAGAGAACTCATCCCGTATTCCATTGTAGTCTTTTACGATCAGTAAGGTCAGCTCCCATACGAGGCCCTTCACTCCCAAGTCCTGGTCCTATTATGGTGGGAGGCAAAAAGCATTATGAAGTCCATGAAGTGTTGAACTTCTGGATACATAGGGGCTGATTACAGTATCTAGTGCTATGGAAGGGATGCCCATTGGCTGAGGCCTCCTGGGTAAACAGTACGGTTATGAGGGCACCCCAATTGCAAAATACCATAGGAGGAACCCACATAAGCCGGGAGGGGTTGACTATGCTATTAATGTTTCTTCCTGTATTTCCCGGTCTGCAGATGCCACTTTGTGGTAGAGGAGCCACATGACTTTAACCTCTGTTCGCTTTCATTGTCTAGCAGCTGGTCAGTTAAATACTGGCACACATTCCAGAGAAAGATAAACTGCTTACATCAATCAAACCTTGTTGTGGCTGTTGTTCTTTCTTTTTAGCATGTGATGAAACCTGACACCTTAATTCCAAAGTTGAGAAATTCCTGACTTAAAATTTTTTCTATTGATAAACATATTGGTCTATGATGGCTAAAAATCTGGTAGCATCTTTTTCCAACAAACACATTTTATTCAATTCAATTTTGTTTATGACCAAAAGACCTCAAAGCAAGTTACTGTACAAATACTGTACAAATTTGGCATTGTGTATAACTGTTTAATACATTTTATTAAAAGACCTAACCTTTTGTGAATGACAGAATCCTGGGTGTTTGGGGGCATATTGATAGGAAATGATCATGATGATAAAGAACACAGAAATTTTAAGCTTACACTTTTGTGTATCTGTAACTGGCCATACAAAATTATGGTCTTACACATTTGGCTTTTCTACATGCGAAGGCCCACATATATTTACTGAGTCCAAACGGGGTGAGGTTTTTTTTTCATTGCATACATTTGCATATTTAAGGTCCACTGATGTACACAAGACTTAATTATGAATCAGTACCTTAAGAGTTGCAGAGTTAATCATGGATGTGAAAAAAGAACCAGACTTTGATTGTTAGAAATAGATGTTAGCATTTTTCATTCAAGACGTTTCTGTAAGGGAATGGATAAGATAGCCTCTAACTTTTGCTTTGAAATTTTCATTTTAGAAGAAAAGGGAGAAATAATCTTTCAGATCAAAACCCCTCCCCCATCATTCTGAATTAGTAACATATGTGACATATATACCCTTTCAAACAATATACATTGCAATAAGACCTAAAGATACTTAATTATAATTATTTAACAGTTACTGGATGCAAAAAAGCCAATGATAGTATTGTGAGTTCGTTATCAAAGTTCATCAGAATTGAATGGTGAACATGAATATTAACTATTATATATAGTTATTTGAACATGCTCTGATTAGAAGGATCTTTTCTTTTCAGAAAGGAATGACTAAGGTCACCTAGCTAGTTTTTATGCTTAAGGCAAGATCAGAGTTTCCTGGTCTTTCTAGCACTTCAAGTTCTTAGTAATATCTATTACCTCATGCATCTGTTTGACAGCATTCATATACAATTTACAAATTCATGTTAACTAGACATTATGTACCAATAACGATTTTCTTTCAAAGTTCTCCAAAAGTCATTACGAAGTTAAGCAATCCATGCAATAGGCAAACAGGTGGTCTTGCACAGTTTTGCTGTAATGGTCATGTCCTACACTGCTCAAAAAAATAAAGTGAACACAAAAATAAGGCATCCTAGATCTGAATGAATGAAATATTCTTATTAAATACTTTGTTCATTACATAGTTGAATGTGCTGACAACAAACTCACACAAAATGAAGTTATGACAAAGAAGAGAATACCCAAAACATGGTCAGAAGCATATATCACACTTGTACTGAAGGAGGACACAGACCCACTGCAAGTTAAAAACTACAGACCAATTTAACTATTAAATTCAGATTATAAAATTTTTGCTTCAATTCTGGCAGAAAGACTGAAAAGATATTTAAACAACTTTATTCACCCTGATCAAAATGGATTTCTGCTGAAAAGACAGTGTTATGTCTTGGGAACCGGTTGGGGCTCCAACCGGGTCCGTTCTTTAAGTAGGTTCAACAACCGTTCCTATTGGCTGGCGCCGTTTGACAGCCGGCTATATAAAGCCGGCTGTCAAGCCAAGCCAGCCGTTGTTCGCTAGCTAGTCTGCCCGTTGGCTGGCAGACGCGACAACCACTGTTCCTTCAATAAACTTGTTAATTGCATGCCCTGATCTACGCCTCTCCTTCCTTGCGAAATACAACACTGGCGACGAGGATGGGATGTGAAGGCTAGCCAGGAGCATTTTCCCAAGGAACAGGAGCCTGTCATCGGAAGCCGCAGCCGCTTGCCGTTTTGCTTACCGAGCCTCGGACTCAGAAGCCTGTCATCGGAAGCCACAGCCGCTTGCCGTTTGCTTACTGAGCCTCGGACTCAGCAGCCTGTCATCGCGAAGTGAAAGTGTTAGAGCCGCTCAGGTTAGATCTGCCGCGGTTAGAGAAGGCCGGGCGCTGTCAGTGAAAGTCGCGACGGTTAGAGCACCACGGATAGTGAAAGTCGGGCGCTGAAGCCGCAGCCGCCCGCGCGCGCGGAAAAAAAAGGGCGCGAAAATTCTAACGGCTGTCACTGAACTGCAGCCTCTAGAGCAAGCTATGGCGCTGAGAGCCTCAGCCGCCTCAATCACAAAAGGGCACTAATTACAGTAGCTGTCACTAAGTGAAGTCTCCAAGTGAAATTGCGAGCGCCTCAGCCGCCTCGCCAAAAAAAAAAAAAAATTATAATAAGAAAAAGGGCTCGAATTTTAAAGCGCTGTCAGTACTGCACCACAGCCACAGCCGCCTAACGCTCGCAAAAGAGCACGAAAATTCAAGCGCCTCAGAAAAGCCGAAGTCCTTGAGTGAGAATAGGGCACTGTAGCCACAGCCGCCAACGCCCTCAAGCAGCATCAATCCAAGACAACGAGCTCCCAGTGAGGTAGACCAGTCTACAAAGAGACTGAGGGGTCCAAAATGAATGTCAATTCAGTATTCCCCCCTTTCAAACCTGATGAGGAAAAGTGGGATTCGTATAAGAATCGCTTCAACCACTTTATCGATGCCATTGGACTGGCTGAAGCTTTGGAGCAGAGGAAGAAATCCTACTTCCTCAGCTACTGTGGGGCTGTAGTATACGACACCGCCACAGCACTCCTGGCCCCACGAGAAATCGGGAATGTCCCATGGGCAGAGTTGGTGGAAACGCTATCCAACCACTACTCACCAAAACCGTCTCAGATTGCTAGGCGCTTCGCCTTTAGGATGAGGAAGCAAGCCGAGGGGGAATCCATAAATCGATATATGGCAGCCCTGAGGACAGCAGCTCTACAATGTGAGTTCAAAAACTATTTGGACGACATGCTGCTCGACCAACTCGTCTGTGGGGTGAGGGATCTAAAACTCCAGAGGCGTTTGCTGGCTAGAAGAGACCTCAACCTCCCCCAGGCAGTTGAAGAAGCCTTAGCTGCAGAACTTGCAGCACAGTCCGCAGCTGAGATCCAGGGCACCGCTCCCAGACCCAGCACTTCCTCCGTACACTCTGAAGAAGCGGTTAGTGAGGATGACCCTGCAGAATACTCTGATGTGCATCGCCTCAAACCAACGAGACAGCCGCAGGTAGGAGCGAGGCCAAGAAACAACAGTGGCCCAAAACAAACTCTTTTATGCCTGACCTGTGGAGGTTCCCATTCCTGGGCATCTTGCAGGTTCAGAAACGCCACCTGCCACAACTGCCACAAGAAAGGTCACCTCGCAAGAGTCTGCCAGGCAGCGCGCACCTCTCCACAAAGATCTCTTTCCTCTCCTGTTCCCCGAAGGCATGTAGAAAAATGCCATACTTGTTACCAAGCCAACCACACACTTTACACCCCCAATAAAATTACACTTTCTGTCTTACTAGAAGGTAATCCCTGCCGCATGGAGGTAGACACGGGGTCAGCGCTCTCAATCATATCTTGGGACACGCTTAAGAAGATCCAGCCCAGACTGACAAAGAACCAGCTTCAAAGTGCCATCTCACCTTGAGAGACTACCAAGGAAAGAACATCCCGTCCTCGGGAAAGGCAAGTTTCTCGTGAAATTCCAAACCTTTAAAGGCCATTTGCCTTTAGTGGTTGTTAATGGTGCCCTCCCTAGTCTTTTGGGGTTGGATTGGTTCCCCTCTCTCGGCCTTAGTATAAAAGGAGTCCATGCTGTCTCAACTTCTGATGTTGACTCCTTATTTACAGACTACTCTGACGTTTTTAGTAGTGAGTTAGGCTGCTATAAGGGCACTCCCATCTCCTTCTCAGTAGACCCACAGGCAGTCCCCGTTCGCTTAAAACCACGTAGAGTACCTTTCGCCATCCGCCCCAAATTGGATGCGGAACTAGACAAACTACTAAAACAAGGGGTGATAGAACCCACAGATTTCGCTAAGTGGGAGACCCCAATAGTCACCCCGCTAAAAAAAGACGGTAATCTAAGAATTTGTGCTGACTACAAGACGTCAATCAACCTTTATCTACAGGTTAGCGCATATCCAGTCCCAGTCATTCAGCACCTGTTACACACATTCGAACCTGGCACCATTTTCGCCAAACTGGACATGTCACAGGCATACCAACAGTTCCCCGTGGATAACCAAACAGCTGACTTACAGACCATAGTTACACACAGAGGGGCATTCAGATGTAAGCGTCTCCAGTTTGGCGTAAGTGTAGCCCCAGGTATTTTCCAATCACTGATGGAGCGAATCCTCCAAGGTCTCCCCGGCATAGTGCCATATTTCGATGACATCTTAGTCACAGCCAGGGACAGACCCCAACTCATCCAGAGAGTCAGGGCAGTATTAGAGAAGTTCAGGCAGCATGGCCTCAAACTAAAAGCGGGAGAAGTGTACCATCGCCACTAGACAGGTGGACTTTCTAGGCTACAGGCTAGGCGCCTCAGGCATCCACCCGGTGGAATCGAAAGTCAAGGCCATCCACGAGGCGCCCACGCCTACCAACAAAACCGAGTTACAAGCCTTCCTGGGGTTATTGAACTTCTACGCTTCATTTCTCCCACACAAGGCGTCAGTTGCTGAGCCATTGCACAGACTCTTAGACAGAAACACACCATGGCACTGGGGACCCAAAGAAAACCAAGCATTTGTGGCAGTCAAATCTCTACTCACCTCTGAGGCTGTCTTAATACAATTTGACCAACGCCTTCCTTTGGTCCTAGCCGCAGATGCATCCCCTTTTGGGATAGGAGCTGTCTTAAGTCACAGGCTCCCCAATGGCTCCGAGGCACCAATTGCCTTCTTTTCAAGAACCCTTTCAGCGACTGAGCGTAATTACAGCCAGGTTGATAAGGAGGCCTTGGCTGCAGTAGCAGCAGTCAAAAAATTCCACAATTTCTATTCGGACACCAATTCGAACTTATTACTGATCACAAGCCGCTTTTAGGATTATTATCAGGGAAAAGCAAACCCTGCAGATATTGTCGCCTAGAATGACCAGATGGACCTTATTCCTGGCGGCTTACTCGTACAAACTGGTCTATCGTCCCGGAAAAAATCTAAACCACGCGGATGCCCTCAGCCGCTGCCCCTTGCCAGCCCCAGTCGAGGACCCAGCTCCTGTGCATGCCATTTTTGATGTAAACGAACTCAAGCTGCCGGTGACTGCAGGCGACATAGCATCACATTCCAAGAAGGACAGAACAATCGCCCAGGTTCTGGACTGGGTAGGGAGGGTGGCGGAAACTAACTATTCAGTTGATTTCGCCCCATTTAAAACTCGCCAGCTAGAGCTCTCTAAGTTGCAGGGATGCCTATTGTGGGGTACCAGAGTGGTCATACCAACCACCCTTCGCATACCCGTCTTGAAGATGCTGCACGAGGGCCATCCAGGAATTGTGCGGATGAAGGCGTTAGCTCGAAGTTACGTCTGGTGGCCGGGATGGACGATCAGATCGCCAAGTGGGTAAGCTCGTGTCGACCCTGTCAGGAATCTAAGGCAGCCCCGCCAACCGCCACACCCACAAAGTGGGAAAGTGCCAATGCCCCGTGGTCACGGCTTCACATCGACCTGGCCGGGCCAATGCACGGCAAGACCTTCTTGGTGGTCGTGGACGCCTATTCAAAATGGATAGATGTGGCCTTACTTCCCACGACCACCACACAGGCAGTTGTTAAAGCCCTGACTCACCTTTTCGTAACTCACGGACTCCCTGACACACTGGTCTCCGATAATGGCCCCCAGTTCACCTCGAGCGAATTTAGTAGGTATGTCACCAATCTAGGCATCAGACACGTCTTCACGGCCCCCTTCCACCCCGCCAGCAATGGGTTGGCTGAACGGGCAGTCAGATCAGCCAAGGAGGCGTTAGCCAGGTTTGGCCAAGTGGATTGGCATTCTAAACTGTCTCAATTCCTCCTAAGCCAGCATACCACACCGTGCACAGTTACGAACAAATCCCGGCTGAGCTGCTGATGGGGAGACGCCTGAGGACTACCTTAGACAGGCTGCACCCCCACTACTGTCCAGACTCCCCTTTGGGGTCTGACAGTCTGGCCAGGAATTTCGCAGTTCAGGACCTAGTGTTTGCTAGGAACTACGCGGGGGACCCACTGTGGGTGGCCGGGAAAGTCGTGGCTGTCACAGGTCCGAGATCTTATCGGGTCCAACTTGAAGACAGTCGTGTGTGGCGAAGACACCTGGACCAGCTGCGGAGACGACGGAGCAGCCTGACCAGCCCAGACCCGTCTCCACCAGATGAGTCGCGGGCGCCACTCCAAGGTCCAGCTAGTGATCCCCAGAGTGATCACCCTTCACCAACGGAGCAGAGGGAGCAGGCAGTAGACCGGGACTGCCAGCCGGGAGCACCACCGTTTATCCCCAGCGAAGGCAGAGACTTTTCCCTGGCTCTGGTTCCTGCGCCGAGCCCTGTTCGCCCCCCTGCGTACCCTGACCAGGGGTCCGCGAACTTGTCTTCGCCCAATGACTCTCCTGAGTTACGTCGCTCGGGTCGCCAACACAGACCACCGGCGTATCTCAAAGACTATATGTGTTCCCATCTAGGGGGAAGGGGTGTTATGTCTTGGGAACCAGTTGGGGCTCCAACCGGGTCCGTTCTTTAAGTAGGTTCAACAACCGTTCCTATTGGCTGGCGCCGTTTGACAGCCGGCTATATAAAGCCGGCTGTCAAGCCAAGCCAGCCGTTGTTCGCTAGCTAGTCTGCCCGTTGGCTGGCAGACGCGACAACCACTGTTCCTTCAATAAACTTGTTAATTGCATGCCCTGGTCTACGCCTCTCCTTCCATAATTTTAGATACACTGGAATACTATGAAGCACATCCCGAAAAACAAATGGCTCTGGTGTTTTTAGATGCACAAAAAACTTTTGATAATGTGAATTGGCGTTTTATGCTGTTACAATTGGACCAAATGGGCTTTGGTAAAAAATTTACTCAAGCCATAGAAACGATATATCATAAACAAACTGCAAATGTTATGATAAATGGAGAGTTAGGAGACTTTATAGATATAAGAAAAGGGACTAGACAAGGCTGTCCACTGTCGCCTCTGTTGTTTGTGTTAACACTGGAAGTTCTGGATAGGAACATCAGAGAAGAAAAAGTAGAAGAGGGAAAATATTTGTGAGAAATATTTACTATGTTTTTTCCTTGTCAAATTTAAAAGGCCGTTGGATTCCATAAAGGTTGTGAGAGCAATAGAAGTAATGAAGCAGCAGCTAGGCCAGGGGTTGGATGCTACCGGTTCTGCCCAGTTCTATAGAACTGGTAGCTCTGAAGAGCAGCAGACACCGAACCGGTTCTGTGTTTGCTGCTGTTTGGCCCACCTGCTTGCCTAGGCTCTTATCTGTCCTTTATTTCCCGCTTTTTCAACCTCAGCTGCTTTGCGTGGCACAGCTGAGGTTGAAAAAGCAGGAAAAAGGGGGCTTTTCAAACACTGAGCACCCGTGTGCAGTGCTTTTCAGCTGTCCAGGTGGCACAGCTGATGTTTTTTTAACACACATGCAAAATGTAGTCACCGAACCAGTAGTAACATCGGTTGAATCCCACCCCTAAGCTAGGCAAACTGCTGAATAGTCTGAATTATGCTTTGGAAATTATGTAATGTATGCTCTGAAATTGAGCAAATGAATGAGACCTATTGTTAAAAAAACATCAGCTGTAAAAACATCACCTATAACCTATTGTTTACTCTGAACTTACCACATGAAATTTTTTCATAGAACATTCCCAAAGCAGTAATCAATACTGTATTAGCACCAAATGTTCTTTTGGCTAAACACTGAATCCAGGCATACTGGATGGCTGGTTGTTCTCAGGAGCCTAAACGGGGCCTAGCAAGCCTCCCTGGAGCCTCCTGGGAGCAAAAGTAATGGGGGCATTCTTGGCCTAGCAAGCCTCCCTGTAGCCTCTTGGGAGCAAAAACAAGGTGGGGGTGGCGCTGGACCCCCACACCCCATTTTTGCTCCCAAGAGGCTACCTTACACTTACCTGAGAGCCAGACAGGCCTTGTGGGGACTCCTGGGAGGGGAGGGGAGGGGAGGGATGGGCAGGGCCAGCTGTTCTTCAGAACTACCGGTTAGCCGAACTGGATGTAAACTTAACATCTGGTTCACCCGAACCGGCCCAAACCAGTAGAATCCCACTCCTGATGTTCTGTCTGTACTGTGGCTACCTGGACTGTAGATGGGTGTCAGTCCTGTCCCAACATGAATGACCCTCGATTCCATTCAGTATGAAAGGTTTACTTTACTGAAGGCCAAGTGGATCACAGTATAGCCAAGCCAGAACTGAAGTTCATGCACCAAACTTTTAAGGTTAACACTCCCTGTGTTCCTCCCCAGTATCTTTCCTTTGCTGGTCCCTTATTGTCCAATTATATTTGAATAAACTCTTTTGAGAACTGCCTCTTCAACAATGGGCTGGTTGGTGAGCCATTGCATTCCATTCCCAGAGTTTTGACCTTGAACTAGTGTCTCTAAAAGGTATGATGACTCATGAGCTTTCCCCCCTCCCATAGTTCATGGCAGCTAGTGAATGCGAAACCTGAGCATATGATGGCAGTTCTGACAATAGGTTACTCATGAGGACAATGAGATACCCAATTTTCTGGGATACCCAATTTTCTAAGCAATTCTGCAGCTTGATGTGATTGACACAAAGGCCTTTCTATAATCAATGAAACATATTGACTTCTTTTTTAGGGAGGGGTATTCTTTTGGTTTCTCAACTATCCACCATATACTAGCAGTAACATCAAATGTTCCTAATGTGTTAGGGTACTATTTTGCTAGCATGTGAAATTAAGAATATAATGCAATAGTTGCTTGTTTCCTCCTCTGATCCGCCCAGCTGTTCAAAGAACTCTTGTGCTTTATTTAGGTTATCAATTTTCACTCTTTTTTCATTCCAGGATGTCAGAATACCTTCCGGGGTAATCGTTCTAAAAGAAATATTTTTTTATTTAAATAATTAGTGAGGAATCGATAGTCATTCCTCTGTTCTTGGACTCTTCTTGGTATTTGTTTCAGTACTATTATTTCTTTATCTTTATATTTTATTGTCTATTCTCTAGAAATTTGTAAATAATATCTCTGACTTTCCTTCTGGCAAATCTAATATGGACCTCTCGAAGGAGTCTGTGCCATCTCACATAACTGGTATAGCCTCTGTAGATATCATCAAATTCATTTGTCATCTCATCTTTATCTCTTTGAAGGAAATCTGCTAGAAGTTTAGCCATCACCAATGTTAAGTCCTCCTCTCTAGTTTCCTCTACATTCTGAAATCTCAAATAATAAGAGGCTCTATCCATCTCAAGGTGGATTAAGGCCTCTACAGTTTCCTTGTTGTGAATCGTAATTTTATGGTTCATAAGTTCTAGCTTTTTCTCATTTTTTTGGATTGTTGTTCAACTATCTTGATTTTTTTCTTCATTTTTCTTAGTTGATTCCTGGATCAAGCCTATTTTTTCATCCAGATTTCTGATTTCAGTTTTCATTTCCCCTATTTCTGATTTCAGCTCAGTTTTCATTGCTTCCAAGTCTGCTTTACTTTCAATGTGATTTTTGGCCATAGATTCTTAGAGCATTAGCGTCGTATTCTGGATTGCTAATAGGGAGGTTTGCACTGATGGGCTCTGGTTGTGGTAGTCGATTTCTCAGGAGCCAACATTCCTTCAATTGTTTGTTGGGTTGAAACTTCTGGCCTGGATGGTGCCACCATTGGCACAGGTTTTTCCCTGTCTTAGTAGTGGTGATACTTGTCATATCTTTTATAATTTTGGCCTGTTCATCTACTATCCTGTATATACTAGAATTACCATCAATTCTATGATTTTCTAATAAACAGAGTCTCTTAATTATTAATGCTGAAGTTTTCCTAATCAATATCAACCACTATTTTTCAACACAAATACGTATCAGACAATATCACCTTTGATTAACTACTCACCAAATTCCATCACAATCAGTATACACTTTATCAATTTTTAACTCTTAGCAATCTATGTTAGAGAAAAAATACCTATGGTGTTGTTATAATAAATGGTATAAAATTTCATTCCATCACAATAAATCACTGGGAAAAGGGTTAAGTAGGACAATTAATTATCACCTTCCTTTTATCAAAATCAATTAGGGATATCTAAACACATTACTATGTGATATCTTCAATATATAACTCTTAATTATACCGGCACTTCAATACTTAAAATAAGAATTGTGAATTATGAGGGTACCAAAGAAAAGAGTCTATATAAGAAAAATAGGAAATCTAAAGTAATCAGCTACTAAGTAAATCAGTAAATAGAATTATATAAGTTATCTGATACAATGTTCCTTCTATCTATAATATAACAATAAACTAATTAAATATATACCAACGTTCTTGTAGTTCAAAACAATATTTTTCCAGTTACAAGTTTATAAGTCTCTTCATTCGCAATGAAATGGTTTACCAGAGTTTAGATTTCTCAATGGCTGTCTTTAAGAATTGCACAGTCACTCTTCTTTCCGTTTAGGTTCTTGTTAGGTATAACATAGGTCACCTAACGTAGTTTGGGTAAAATAATATATATAAGCTATGATTGTTAGTTTAAGTGTGTGTCACTTTAAATGCAAAGCATGTAATTTTGGGTGTGGTGTGAAACCACCATAAGAGGCAGCAAGACAACCTGATTGATTGCTGATGATTCCCTGACGGTTTGCTGGCAATTACTGACAATTACTGGATTGGATTACGTTGATGGTTTGTTAGCTGCGTCCTTTCCCTACTGAAGAGTTGCTAAAGGAAGAGAGGAGTTTTTGAGTTCTTCATATCTCTCTACTACGAGGAGATATATCACCGGACTGATATTTGTAAGTGTACTGACCTCTCTTTTTCGACACTGGAATTTGCAACTGAATAATCCCTGGACGGACTGAACTAAGTGAATGATATATGGACTTTTTTGACTATGCTTTAACTCTTGCTGGAATACCGTATTTCCCCATGTATAAGCCACCCCTTTTTTCCAAAATTTTCAAGCCCAAAAAGTAGGGGGGTGGCATATACAAAGCAGGTACACTTTTTATACGTGAAAAATGCATAAAATAATAAAGTAGGAATAAACTGGTTTTCCAGCAGTATGCTATACTTTTTTGTAAAAATTGTACGTGATGATACAATTACGAGTGCGAGTACGCGATAGAAATGCATACGCTAGGCATCGGCCTGAATGCTTCGTTCCTACTCTCATTCCGATGCGTAGATTGCTAGCATCGCCCGCACCGCTTTCGGCGTCATGACCGAAGTTGTAGATCTAGACGTCGAATTTTGTTTCTTTGTAAATTTTCTTTCTTCATAACTTGTTTCTCTAATAAAATATTTTTTTCAAAACTTCACAGTCCAAAAATTGGGGGGGGTGGCTTATACAAAGGGGGTGCTTATACATGGGGAAATACGGTAAAACTATTTTAATTGGCACTGTGTATCTGGTTTACTGAGTGTAAGCTACAAAAACGTTTATCTCATGTATTTTGCCTGCCTGCCTGACTGCCCTGCAGATCTTGCTAGGGTGTATCCCTAACACTGGTTATGGGCCCAGCTGCACAGTCAGACTAACCAGGATATAACAGGCTTATATAAAGTGAGAGTTAGTGTAGTTACACAATACTGTAAACAGACAGCTGTGTTTTATTAATTATAGTTTAATATCCAGAGAAAGATGGCACAAGTCAATTTACCAAGTTTGTCTCTAATATCCAAACTGGATGGAACAAACTATGTTTCATGGTCTATGAAATGCAGCCTACTTCTACGCAGAGAAGGTTTCTGGAATATAATTCAAAACCCACCAGAGGTAGATGCTTGGGATCCAGAGGATGAAGATGATGCCCAGAAAATACAAGAATATAAACTGAAAAATGAACAAGCTCTCTGTATAATAGGACTGACACTCAGTGACCAGCAGCTTGTCCATATTCGTGGAGAAGAAACAGCTGCTAAGTGCTGGGAGAATTTAAAGAAGATTTATGTTCGAGACAGTGTAGGAGCTCATATAAATCTTACACGGAAGCTGTTTAGAACACATCTTCAAAAGAATGGAGACATGTTGACTCATATAAACACTATGAAGAGGATTTTTCAGGAGCTGCATGAAAAAGAGCTTATCTTCACTGAACTGCATCAGGTTTATATAATTTTGTCTTCATTAGATGAGAGCTATGACGACTATGTAACTTCATTGGAAGTGCTGCCAAAGGATAACCTTACATTAACTGATATTACTGGCAGATTAATTGAAGAAGCCAGGAGAAGGCTTGAAAGGGATCAACTCAGAAGGGAACAACCACAAGAAGAGGAATTATCTTCGTCAGCCTACACAATTAGAAAATGTTTTAATTGTGGAAGAAAAGGACATTTGGCCAGATTCTGCAAGAAAGAAAAACGCCAAAATGCCAACCAGAATGCAAAAAGGCATCAAAAGGATAAAAAATGCTTAGAGTTAGCCATGTATAGCAACCAAACTGTGAACAATAATAATTTTGGGGTTGTAGATAGTGGAGCATCGCACTGCATAACAAAAGATAAGAAAAGATTTATTAAGATGTCCATGAGTTCACAGCAGATATCATTAGCGAATGGTTGGAAACTGAAGGCAAAAGCTGAAGGTACAGCATATTGTTCTTGCATAAAAGAAAATGTAAAAATGTTATATGTACCACAACTTAAGTTTAATTTGCTTTCAGTTAGAGTTTTGATTAAACTAGGTTATGTAGTTACCTTTAGGGAGAAAACTGCATAATAGAAAAGGAAGGTAAAAAAGTGACTGCAACTTTAAAAGGTGAATTGTATGTGTTAAATGATAATCAATTAGAGGTGGCTAACACAGTGTATAATAACGTTAAACCTCATGATGAATGCATACATTTGTTACACAGACGTTTAGGGCATATAAATTTTAAAATGCTCAAGCAAACGGTTGAACTGTCTAAAGGTATAAAACTGAAGCCTTGCAGTAAGTATTTGCACTGCAATGCTTGCAGTCAAGAAAAAAGCAAGGTAATACCAGCAAATAGAATTAATGGATTTAAAACAAAGGAGCCTCTAGAGGTCGTATTTGCTGATATTATAGGTCCTAAAAAACCAAGTGTGGGAGGTGCTCGTTATATATTAAGTATAATGGATCATTATTCTAGATATGGTTTCTGTTATTTAATGAAGAGTAAAACGGAAACATATCAAAATTTCTTTAATTGGTTGAAGTGTGCAGAGAGAAAAACTAAAAGGAAACTAGTAACTCTTGTAACTGATAATGGTACGGAATTTATAAATAATAAATTCCAAAATAGACTGAAGATGGCAGGTGTAGAACATAAAAAGTCTGCACCATATAGGCCACAACATAATTCCTTCATAGAAAGGCGAGGCCAAACACTGCAGGCAATGGCTCGTACTATGTTGTCGGATTCAGGATTACCTGAGAATTTGTGGGGAGAAGCAATAATGTGTGGTAATCATATATTGAATAATGTTGTTAACTCAACAACAGGTGAATTACCATTCACACGGTGGCATGGTAGAAAACCTGACCTAAGCTATATGCACACATTTGGAGCACCAGCATGGGTGCATATTCCCACACAACTGAGACATAAGGGACAGCATAGGGCTAAAAGATTATATTTTGTAGGTTACAAATCAAACCATAGATCTTACAGGTTCTGGGAAGAGGGCACAACTAAAATTTATTGTAGTGCTAGTGCTCAATTCCTGGAACATGTAGGATGGCACAAATTGGAACAAGATTCGAATAAAAGTGTAATCATAGAAACCTACAGGGGCCCGAGCCACCATACTAGTGATGAGGAAAGTCCAATTAAAGAGAAAGTAAAAGAAGTGAAAATAGAACCAAAACAAGAAGAAATAAGTGAAGAAGAAATAGATAACCAGGAACAGGTGATAGATAAGAGTCCACCTGTGAGTCCTGTTCTACCTAGACGGTCAACATGAGTAAGTAGACCACCTGATAGGTATCAGGCAAGTATGGTGTGCCAGATTAGTAAAATTCCAACTACTGTGGAAGAACTAAAATTGTATCCTGCGAAGGATCAGGAGAACTGGCATACAGCAATGCAAAAGGAACTGAATTCATTAAAACAGATGGGAGTCTATGAGAATGCTAGATTACCTCCAGGGGAAAAGTCCATTGGCTGTAAATGGATATTTAAATTAAAAACAGGTACAAATGGGACTGTTACCCATAAGCCTAGGTTGGTAGCTCAAGGATTTAATCAAACTGCATGTGATTATGATGAAGTGTTTGCACCAAGTCTAAAAGCCACAACCTTGAGAGCAGCTTTAGTGTGGGCAGCTAAGAAAAACTATATCATTAATCATTTAGATATAGAAACTGCCTATCTGCATGCACCATTGCAGCACACTATATACCTAAAGAAACCTGTAGGGATTAAGGATGATAAAACTAATAATGACTGTTGGAAGCTTAAAAAGAGTCTCTATGGATTAAAACAATCTGGTTATGAATGGAACCAATATATTGTTAAGGAGTTAAACAATATAGGGTTTAAAGCAGGTTTAGCTGATCCATGTTTATTTAAAAGAGAGAAAAATGGAATAGTGTCATTATTATTGTTGTTTACAGATGATATTGCCTTAATTACAAAAACTAATAATGAAGCTACTGAAATAATATCATTATTAGGAAAGAGGATAAAATTAAAGCAATTAGGAGAGATAAAACAGTATCTTGGATTGACAATAAATAAAATCAATAGTGGCTATAAGATATCTCAAGAGGATAAAATTTATCAATTACTAAAAACATATAAGATGGAACTTTGTAAACCAGCAAAAACTCCAATGAGTCAGGAATTTTGCCGCACTGATGCTCAGAGTTCAAAATTCGATAAGACTATCTATCAGTCGTTAATTGGCAGTCTATCGTACATTAGTAATTGGTCAAGGCCAGATATTGCCTATAGCGTTAATCAATTGGCTCGATTCAATGCTGAACCCGCTGAACGACACTGGCAAGCAGCAAAACGTATCTTAAGATATCTTAAAAGGACAATGCACTATGCATTGTATTTGGAGCCAAAAGATGATTTGATTTTAAGTGCATATGCTGATGCAAGTTTTGCAACAGATATAAACACTAGGAAATCAACTTCAGGAATGGCTATACTACTAGGAAAAGCATTGATTGGTTGGAGGTCAATTAGACAGCAACACATAAGTATGTCCACAATGGAAGCAGAATTTTCATGTCTATCTTTATTATGTACTGATTTAATTCTGTATAAACAGTTGTTGTTGGATATGGGATTAACTGTTAATGATTCCATTGTAGTGTATGAGGACAATCAAGCAGCCATACAGATGGCTACAAATATTGCTGTAAAAACGAGATCTAAGCATACAGATCTTAGATATCTGAATGTAAGACAATCTGTAAAAGATGGTTTAATAAGATTGGAATATTGTATGACTGAGCAAAACATTGCTGATCAGTTCACAAGAGGCCAAGGTGCAGTGAAACACAAAGAGAGTTGTGATGACTATGGGTTAAGGTTGTAAATAGATATATATATTATTATATTACCCAAAAGGGGAGAATGTTAGGTATAACATAGGTCACCTAACGTAGTTTGGGTAAAATAATATATATAAGCTATGATTGTTAGTTTAAGTGTGTGTCACTTTAAATGCAAAGCATGTAATTTTGGGTGTGGTGTGAAACCACCATAAGAGGGAGCAACCTGATTGATTGCTGACGATTCCCTGACAGTTTGCTGGCAATTACTGACAATTACTGGATTGGATTACGTTGATGGTTTGTTAGCTGCATCCTTTCCCTACTGAAGAGTTGCTAAAGGAAGAGAGGAGTTTTTGAGTTCTTCATATCTCTCTACTGCGAGGAGATATATCACCGGACTGATATTTGTAAGTGTACTGACCTCTCTTTTTCGACACTGGAATTTGCAACTGAATAATCCCTGGACGGACTGAACTAAGTGAATGATATATGGACTTTTTTGACTATGCTTTAACTCTTGCTGGAATAAAACTATTTTAATTGGCACTGTGTATCTGGTTTACTGAGTGTAAGCTACAAAAACGTTTATCTCACGTATTTTGCCTGCCTGCCTGACTGCCCTGCAGATCTTGCTAGGGTGTATCCCTAACAGTTCTTATCAGATCGTTTTTTCCCCCCAGTTCACTTGATTTTAACACATTTGTTTCAAGCTGTCAAAAGGAAACAGAACCTTCCAAAAATAACTTCTCAGCTTTCACACCACACTCTGATTTTCCGTCGAGATTCCTCTTATTTTCTTATTTTCACTATTAATTTCACTATTATCCCAGCGTTAGGGGTGGTAGGTGTTCTGTCTCACCTGTGGCCACGAGGTGAGAGTCCAAATTTCCAAAGGAAAATACACAAACAGACAGGACCAGGAACGACAGAGTTAAATTCCTTTGGCTGAAGCAGTCCTTGGCAGTCTTCCAGAAGCTGCCTGCCAAGTCCGATAACGAGCAGAACCATAAATCAGAGGCAAACGCTGCACAGATAATTTGTCCAAACTGCTAACTCAAATAAACAAGTTGACCCGAACGAGGATTCAGAGCTAACACGCCCCCTTATATTCCCTGAGGGGCGTGTCAGTCTCTTTTCTCAGTCCCTGATTTGACATTTCCTTTTACGTTGTATTTCACATTTCTGCCTGCGTCTTTTCCTTGCATCAAACCAACATTCCTCAGCTTGATCCTCAGCCAAGGACTCCGGCACTCTCTCCTGGTTATCTGCCGACACCTGAGGCACAACCAGGGAGGAAGATTCTGGGGAGGAAGATGATTCCAAAACTTCCAGCAAAGCAGGCTCAAACCTCAGAGCCAAATCCTCCTCTTCCTCCTGGCTCACGTCTGTGTCTCCCAGCAAAGCAGGCTCAAACCTCAATGCCAAATCTTCCTCATCACTCGAGCCTGTGTCTTCTAACAGAGCAGGCTCAAACCTCCGAGTCACAACAGGTAGGTTAGAATGCTGCTGCCTATTTCCACTCTCCCCCCTTTTACCCTGGGTTTCCTTAGTCTGCTTGATTGTACTTTCAAACAATCGTCTATCTCAATTGTAATCCAAATACATTGTAATCCAAATAAAGCTTCTGACCTATGTGATCGCCACCCCTTCATCCACTGCCATCTCACTGCTTCCTGCTAGCTAGTTTGTTGCATCTCCAGGTCTGACCAGGCTGACTTCTTTTGCCTTGGACTTCGGGCTCTCTTCTTCAACCTTTTGGGATCGCAACCTCCCAAACTGTCTCCAAGAGTTTCTCCTCACCTTGTCGATCCCTCCAGGACCTGACACCATCACAAACAGCCATCCAGAGGTGAAAATCCCAGCTCAGGAGATCAGAGCAGATTTCTCCTGAACTGCCATGATGCAACGTCACCTAGTCTTCTTCCATTTTTTTCATTCCACCCTCCTTCCAAGTTCAACAGCCCTTAAGGTGAAAAAAGTAACTTCCAAAATCACCCAGGAATGTTAAAACTTAGAAATTAAAAGAAAAAGGATGTGGACATTGCTTGGAACAATGAAAAGGACTTTGTTGCAGAGACCATAGAAGTACAAGCAGTCCTTGACAATTCATTTAGTGGCCATTCAGAGTAAACCATGGTACTGAAAAAAGTGACTTATGACCATTTTCCACACTTACGACCATTGCAGCATCCCCACGGTCACATGATCAAAATTCAGACGCTTGGCAAGTGGTTCATATTTACTATGGTTGTAGTGTCTGGGGATCATGTGATCAGCTTTTGCAACCTTCTGACAAGGAAAGTCAATGGGGAATCCATTTAAGTACCATGTTGCTAACTTAACAAATGCAATTATTCATTTAACAAATGTGGCAAGAAAAGTCGTAAAATGGGGCAAACTCACTTAACAAATGTTTCAACACGTCCCTTTTATCTTCCTTCTTCCTCCTCCTTGTCATTTGGGAAAGTTCCAGAACTTTTTCAATATAATTTGTTTTAGTGAATGCCCCAGTGGTGAGATTCAAATAATTTAACAACCGGTTCACTCAGGGTCATTTTGGCTGTTGTGGGAGGCATGGCCCATCCCCATCCTCCAATTCTATTGCATATGTGAGATGAGCCTCCCGCGATGACCAACCTGTCCCTGGGCAAAGTGGTTGTTAAATTACACACACATCCGCTATCAAAGTGGATCCTGGATGCTACACTGTAATGGAGAAATGGGAAATGGAGCAGCCGGCATGAGGAAAGGAGGAGGATCAGGGAGAAGAAAGAGGGAAAGCAGCCTCCTCCATCCTTCGCACTGGCTGCTCCATTGCCCGTTTCTCCATTGCAGTGCAGCGCAGCACCTGGGATCCACTTTGATAACTGGGTGAGCACAGGGGTGGGATTCAAATTTTTTATCAACCAGTTCTGTGGGCCTGGCTTAGTTGGTGGGCATGTTGGTGGGCAATATTTTATCAATCTTTAGAAATAATTACAATGTTTCCCTCCATTCTTTATTATTGCATTAATTATAAATAAACATACCATTGCATAACAATACAGTTTTATCTCATAGATTATTTACTTAATTCATTTCTAACTCATTACAGTATTCTACATTACAGTATTCTACTGTCACAACACTATTCTTTGTACCTCTGCAGAATCCTCACTTTTAACTTAATTTAGCCATTGTCTCTGTGTTTTCTAGCTGAGCAAATACCTTTAATCCTAGTAGGTTTCCCCTTTTTCTTTATTTCCTGCTTTTGTCCCTCATAAGTTCTTTTCCTTTCTATCTTCCCCCCTTTTTCTCATCCCTTTTTTATACCCTTCTCTCTCTAATTTTCCCTTCTATAGTTTTCTTTTCTGCTTCTCCTTGCTTTTATACTTGTTTTTCAGACTATTTTTCTTTTTGGCTGTTCCCTTTGATCTCAAACTTTTAACTCCTTTCCCCCTTTTTACCACACTTTGCACTATTTGATCACTGAAAATAGCTTCTTGTTTGTCCTGCCCTTCTTCTTGCTCTTGAAGCTTTTCCTTTTGCTCTTCATAATTCAGGATCTCCATTTCAAAAAATTCAAACACGAAGCCATAGGATCTTCCTCCCCTTTCTGCATCTTCTTTCTGTTTTTTAAGACTCATCTTCAATTCCTCCAGGAGTGATGCCATTTTAAACACTTTTGAACAACCACCCAATTGACTTTAAGACAGAAAAAAAAAGAACCAATGCCAAAAACTATTTTTTTTTAAATCACCAAATGATCCCAGACTGTTCCTTCTTGTTTCTTTCCTTTCCTTTCCCTTTCCGTGGGTTACTATATCTTTTAATAAGATTTCAGTTACAATGTATCCTCAGGAGTCTTTTCGAAGTTTCACTGTTAATCCTCTTTATTTTTCCAGGTGGCACTCCATTTTTCCATTATTCCAAGTCCCACCCTTTTGCCTCCACTCTTCTCCTTTTTAGGGCTTTAAAATGACCAAAGAAAAATCTTTATTCTCCTTTTGACACTTAGATTTCAGCTTAAAGTTGCCTATTAGTGTCAAAATAGATTAACATAAATTTCTTTCCATACCATTTGTAATTGTCAATATAAAGGTAAAAAAAGGGGTTTTAACCTCCTTTTCTCTCTGCCACTTAAAAATCTTCTTTCAGAAGTATCCCTCTAAGTACTTTTAGATTCAGAGTACCTTGCTTAAATGTTTTCTGTTGTTTAGCCTGGTCCGTCCCGCTTTCCTCTTTGTCTTCCTCCTACACAATCTTATCCAGTTGGGTTCTTCTTTGAGGTGGCCAATTCTGACCACCGCTACAACTGCCTTCAGGAAAGGGAGTTTGGACCAGCCAAGGAGGAAAGATGCGGCTCCCCTCCCCTCGGCTAGCAATCTCCCCCCTCTTCACCACCTCTATGGGTGGCTTCAGCCCCAAATCCGAAGGATCGGGGCACTCCAATGGCAAGCACATATTGATACCGCGCACGATCACGGATTTCAGCCTGTCGCTGAAGAAACCCAAACCAGAAGCCCAGTTGCTTCTTGAAATGACCTGGATGACTGAGAATGTCCATAGACATTACTTGATTTCTTTTGCCAGAGTTGGTTTATTTTTATTTGCAGGTCTTTGTGTTTTAATATCATCTCCAATTGTTTCCCTTCTCTTCTGCTGTCTCCAAGCACTGCCGCAATCTATTGTTATTAATGTTATTTTCCTAACAAGAATTTAAACTTAGGCATATAATTTTCTGACTCTTCAGGCTAATCAGATCTGAATGATCAATGATATTTCTGCAGCTCCTGCCAGTGCTGGATCAAGAAGCTGAGTACCATGCTTTGATCTGAGCCAGTCTGATAAATGAAGTTTGTATCCTCTTTGAGGTTATCTTTGACATCTTCCTCAGGAGGATTCCTGCAAGATCATATATCTAGATCCCATATGAACTTCCTCTCCTGTTCTGGACTTTTCATAAGATTGTTGCTATGATTTATAAACTGTGCTAATCTGGAGGTTTTGCAGAAGTTGTTTTAATTGTAGCACACTTCTGCATTTTTCTTTCATCAGAATGCAATTGTTTCATATTTTGAGTTCTAGACAAATCATTTAAACCAAGAGCCATACCCACTGTAGGGCATTCCACAACCCACTGGGTCTCACCCCTGATCAAGCAGGACAACATTCTCTCTATCCTTCCGGGGTTCCTACTCCTTCCAAGCTTTTGTGTTGTCTGTCAGCCCAGCCATTTCTTGCTCACTCCCTGGTTGCCTCTTACTAACTCGGAGGTCCCTATAGCCGGCTGGAGAATTCTGGGAGTTGAAGTCCACAAATCTTAAAGTTGCCAAGTTTGGAGACCCCTCAGTTATCTCACTCCACAGTTAGAAAGCTCCTCTTGCCTATGGAGATTCTCAATCATTCAAGTCATGGTTGCCCCAAAGGTGCTTTTTTTTCAACAGGCAACTGGACTTTCTGGTTTTTCTTTGAAGATCTTTCATCTTGAAAGAATTGAAGAAGCTTCTTGGATGCTTCTTTGAAGCAAAATGTCTTCAAAGAAAATCCAGTTGCTTGTAAAAAAAAGCACCTTTGGGACAAATCCCCTCTTGAGATTCTGCACAACCACCCCTCCCCCACGGTCCTCCAGAATTGCCGAACCCAAGCAAGAGCCTGGTGCAGATAAGGAGCAGTGGTTCTAATCAATAAATGTTCACCACCCTCCGCCAAAGGAAGCCAGCGGGCTCCAACCAGCCAGCAAAGGAGGATGCCCTGCCGGCCTTCCTGAATGCAAAAGGGGAGCTTCACTCCATTCTCTTCTACAAAGTCTGTCATCTGCACCTCTATAACTGTCTGGTTTGGTTCTGCAACCCAACAGGACAGGCACAGACTCCAGAGATTAATTACGACTGCAGAAAAAAAACAATTACTACCAACCTACCTTCCATTGAGGACATGTATACTGCACGAGTCAAAAAGAGGACTGTGAAAATATTTACAGACACCTCACATCCCAGATATAAACTGTTTCAACTCCTTCCCTCAAAATGCCTTATAGAGCACTGCACTCCGAACAACTAGACACAAGAACAGTTTTCCCCATAAGGCCATCACTCTGTTAAACAAATAATTCCCTCAACACTGTTCAGTTATTACAAAGTCTGCACTACTATTACTGTTAATCTTCTCATCACTCCTTATCACCCATCTCCTCCCACTTGTGATTGTAGGACTGTAATTTTGTCACTTGTATCCTAAAGATTTTAATTGACTGTTTCCTGGCATGATTTGATTGCTTATTATACCCTATGACTATCATTAAGTGTTGTACCTGATGATTCTTGACTCTCGACGAATGTATCTTTTCTTTTATGTATACTGAGAGCATTTGCATCAAGACAAATTCCTTGTGTGTCCAATCACACTTGGCCAATAAAGTATTCTATTCTATTCTATTCTATTCTATTCTATTCTATTCTATTCTATTCTATTCTATTCTATTCACAAAGCCAGAGTTCGCTAGACGGCTCTGGGAGCTCGGTGGCTGAAGCGGGCGAGCGTGGGGCGGAGTTTGTCTCCAGGCTTCTCCAGGCTAATATAAGGTGCGTCTCCGGAGCGCGCTTATCTGTACAGCACCGGAGGCGAGCCTGCTTAGTGAGAAAGTAGGAATGGGTAACCGGGTCACCCGCGGGGATTTCGAGTGGGTTTACACTGAACAGCCCCATACGCAACGGAGGAAGGAGATTTTGGGTAAGTTAGGATTGAGACATTTCGAAAAAAGGGCGATGCTTCTGGCGAGGTGGAGGCGCTGGTCCACCTTTCTTTTCCCTCTCAAACGCAAAGAGTTGCCGTTTATTCCCAGTTGGTGGTCGGTTCGATCACTTGGGATGGCATAGGAGCGCGGCTGGATTTCCCCCTCCCGTTGCTTCTTGTTCTTTCCACTCCCCGCACCCAACCTCCCCTTGCAAAGTCTGTAGTCGAGTTTGTCTTCTGGTGCCTGTGAGGAGACTTAATAATTTCCTCAGCATCCAGGAGGAATTGCTTTGCCACTTCCCGTTCCAGGACGTCTTTGTAGGTTCCCAATTAGTACAGAAGCCTGGATTCCTTATTCAATTACTGATCAGCTCCAAACCTGCTTAGTTATATATCCTATGATGGGCTAGGTGCTGCCGTTGCGCAGGGTATTTTTTTCTGTTTAGGGTGTGTGTGTGTGTGTGTGAGAGAGAGAGAGAGAGAGAGAGAGAGAGAATGGGAGAGGAGGAAGAGAGGGAGAGAGGGGGAGGGGGGAGGGAGAGGGAGAGAGAGATCTGGGGCATCGAGATAGAGATTTTTAAGGCTTTAAACCGGTTTCCTATGTAGACTGCTTCCTTCACAAATGAATTTTCAACAGGATTGGTCATAGTAAGGATCGGGTGTAAGGGTTTTTGGGGGAGGACTAGCGAAGTCTAGTGGGCGCAATGATTCCTCTAGTTGCACTCATGTTGAACATCAACTAAACAAACCTATTGTTTGTAGTATAATTAAAACAAATACAAAGGAGTGACAACAGAGTCAGAGCTCCTTGGGGCAAGATTTAGAAAGAAAGATCCCCAAATGTAGCAAGGCTGGTTTATTATCAGATTTTGAAAAAAGCAAAACAGCCTATGCATTATCATCTAAGGAACTAATGCCCCATATTTTCTTATCTCCCACCCTCGGCACCTTTCATTAAAACCTTATTTTCAGAGTTTAAAATGAAGCTAATCCTTTCTTCCTTGTTCTACCCTCCCTCTTTTTGGATTATTTTTGTTCCAAATAAGGTCCTTGATACATTTTGAACCCCTAGTCCCATCATGTGAGATGGTTACTGCGATCTAGTTTAGCAACACCAAAGGGACTAGGTGGAACAATGATGAGGCTTGCTACCTTTTAAAAATAATAAGTATTATTTTTATCCAGTCTTCTTCCTCCAGAAAGCTCATTATTTTATGCAGTTTTCTATTCATTTTTTTTTTTTACTGCACAACAGTTCTGAGGGAAGGGATGATTCAGCTGAATAGTATGGTCACTCAGCTAGGGACTAGACCCCCTGGTCCTTCTCTGATACTTCATACTTCCTTTATCTTTCATAGCAAGTTAGATGACTTATGCACTGTGCAATCAAAGACCTTCCAGAACTGGCACCACCCAGATTCTCTTTATTGGCTGAAGGAGGGTTGTATAAATTCCTTTTACTTACTACCCCCCCCCTTTTTTTTTTTTTGTTATTGGAGTCGGTTCTCCAAAGGATATTGTGTAACATTTCTGCCTGGAGCAACTTTGCTGAACTGTATTGCTTCCAAGGGGGCAACTTGTTCCCTTTTAATTCCACTTCCCTTATTTATTAAGCAGAGACCTGTGTCAAATATATTTTGAAATTGGTTGACTTGAATTTAAATTTCTGCATGGCATTTAAGACATATTCTATATCCATTGCGTGCTGGGGACTGGAGTCTAAAACATATAAAGAGCAGTTGCAGGAACTGGGTATGTCTAGCCCAGCGGTTGCCAACCGGTGGGCCGCAAAATTATGAGTTTGCTGGTTCCTTAGGTCCAAAAGGTTGGCAACCCCTGGTCTAGCCTGATGAAAAGAAGGACTAGAGGTGACATGATAGCAGTGTTCCAATATCTCAGGGGCTGCTACAAAGAAAAGGGAGTCAAGCTATTCTCCTTGAGGGCAGGGCAAGAAGCAATGGGTAGAAACTAATCAAGGAGAGAAGCAACTTAGAACTAAGGAGAAATTTCCTGACAGTAGAACAATTAATCACTGGAACAAGTTGCCTCCAGAAGTTGTAAATGCTCCAATACTGGAAGTTTTAAAGAAGAGATTGGATAACCATTTGTTTGAAGTGGTGTAGGGTTTCCTGACTAAGCAGGGGGTTGGACTAGAACAGGGATCACCAACTGTTTGGACCTCAGGGACCACCAAACTCATAATTTTAAATCCCGCGGACCAGAGACCCTGGGGAAATCCCCCCAAAAAAGTCTGCAGGAAAATTCCCCACCCTGTTTTCCTACTGATCGAGCATTCTTTATTTGGGATCACAGGATACCATCTCCAGCTCCATTCCCAGGGTGGGGGGGGGGGGGGGAGAGAGAGAGAGAGAGAGAGAGAGAGAGAGAGAGAGAGAGACTTTTGGCTTCATGCCAGGAAAGCAGCAGAAGTCTTTTTTTCTCTCCCCAAAACTCCACCCAAAATGAGTCTTTGTGAGACTTGTTGCACCAGCGCAGCCTCTTGGAGCAGGATGCCTTGCAGGGTCCCAAAGATTCATTTCTGGTGGAGTTTGGGGGGAGAGAAAGAAAGACTTTTGCTGCTTTCCTTGTGTGCATCCAAAAGCAGAAGCAGCGGAAAGAAACAGCCCAGGCGAGGTGCATGGGGTGAGTGGGGCAAGTTCCTGCCCTCCGCCCTTTCCCCCCTCCCCTCACTACCTTGTATTGTTCACAATGCAAGCAATGCAAGCCTTGTGTTCCCATGGGCCATGTGGGCAGTGAAGCCTTGTGTTCCCATGCAGCCAGGATTAATTGCTTTGGGGGGGGGGGGTGCTTTGGGGGTGACATTTCTCTGTGAACTACCAAAATTTTCTCATGGACCACCAATGGTCCCCAGCCCATTGGTTGGTGACCACTGGACTAGAAGACCACCAAGAACCCTTCCAACTGTGTTATTCTATTCTATTCAATTACTTGTCTCTCTTGGCTATATTGGAAGGCCTTTTTATTTTTACAGGGTTAAGTAAATGTAACAGAGTGTTTGTAATTCTGGAAGGTTCCATTCTGTTTGACTCATGAAATAAGCTAATTTAGAGTTCTCCAAGTATCTCACACACATTCCCATCCCCTTTTGTTGATGGAAGTGGTAGGAGTTTTAATCCACTGTCTCTGGAGGGTGATAGATCAAGGAAGATCAAACTAAATACTTAGGGCTGTGTGTGTTGGATGATTGTGTAATACTCATCTTCTTTGTTCCGTCTCTTGGGGTGTTTTCTTATATTTCCTTCCCAGCATGGCTAACCTGACAATTAAGGAGATAGGAAAGTATATCAGACTTCATCACTTCATCATTAGCTCAGACCAAGAAGCATCTACTTCAAGATGTAAAGGAAACTTCCCATAGAGTCCATAACAACCAAACAGTCACTTCTTGCCCAGAATACCCATTCCTCATCCCAGGCAG
The DNA here is from genome assembly GCF_049901715.1 of Pseudonaja textilis. NCBI lineage: Eukaryota > Metazoa > Chordata > Lepidosauria > Squamata > Elapidae > Pseudonaja > Pseudonaja textilis. Next base: position 297,465,698 of record NC_141990.1, on the reverse strand, counting down.
TAGCTAGGATTTTATGCCCTAAAACCATGCATATTCCTTACTGGATAGTTTTGAAGTTCTCCCTGCGTTTTAGGGGATTTCCTCCATGTGATTTATTATTAATTATTGTTAATCTAATTGAATTCCATAACTCTGCCTTCTAAAGACCCCAAATTATGCTGCTTATTTTTGGCATCTGCTCAGCTCCTCCCAGAGGATGGTAGAGGACAGGAAGGCCTGGAGGAACATTGTCCATGGGGTCTCAATGGGTCAGACCTAGCTTCACAACTAACAACAACAACTCCTTCCAACTGTCACATTCAACTGCCCACTCGGTAGCTTTTATTTAGGTTAGAACATAACCTGTATATTTTGTAGTGAACAGTAACCTGGTGTGATAGATATTCCGGATGGTTGTAATCATTGTCAGAATTGGCCGGATGCTGGATGCCTTAATTATGTAATTAGTTAATGTATGACATGCATAAATACAGCCCTGGCTGCAGATGAAGCCAGAGCTGACTTTAAACTATTATGCTTCGTTGTTACCCGCTGTTTTGGAATGAAAAAAGAATAAAACCTCACTACTTGTTCAGTGTGAGTGGTCTTTTTCATCATTAAATCTGGAAGAACAGCTGAGAAAAGCATTATGATCTCTAGTCTAGATAGCCCTGGTCAATATAGATGTGTTTATGTCTCTTTGTTGGTTGGTTCATGCCTCTTTATTCTGGGGCCTGCTATCATCCAAAGGCCTTATTGAATCTGATAGATCAATAACCTATATTTTTGTTTTCCCACAGTCCTAAACATATTCACCTTCCAAATTCACCAAAATATTTGAGCTTCCTCAAATAAAGTATCTGTCCTTCCAAAGAGCAGGGTTGATTTCCTTTAGAATTGACTTATTTAATTTCCTTATAGTCCAGGTAGCTCTCAAGAGTCTTCTCCAACACCACAATTTGAACGCATCAATTCTTTGGCGCTCAGGCTTCTTAATGGTCCAACTATCACAGCCATACATTACTACTGGGAAAACCATAGCTTTGACTGTATGAATCTTTGCCAGCAAGGTAATGTCTCTGCTTTTTAGTATGCTATCTAAGCTTGCCATAGCTTTCCTTGCAATGAGCAAACATCTTTTAATTTCATGGCTGCAGTTGCCATCTGCAATGATCTTGAAACCCAGGAAAATAAAAGCTGTGTGAGAAGTAAAAAAGAAGAAATAATTATTCCTTAAAAGAAAAATGTAAGAGGATCAACATATTTCTCTTCTATACATTTCTCTTCTATATAACCTTAAAAACTCTGGTGAAATGTTAACACAGACAGAAATGCTGACAAGATGAAATCCATTCAGCATTAGCTTCCTCCATTTGAGGATAGTTGTCATGATGATCCAGAAGAGAAGCCAGTTAATGTAAACAGAGCAGGATGTAACCACTGTTGAACAAATGATAAGCATGTTACTATGACTAGATTGTGAACCCAGGCATCATCCTAAAAATCATCTGAGAATTATCCAATTCTCATTTTAACCAATGAGGCAGTGATGAAGGTGGGAGGTTTTGGGATCTTGAGTGTATAAAACTCTGTACAATCATTTGTCTCGTTGCCCTTGTGCCTCTACCCAGAAGAGAGTGTTACAGAAGAGGACAAGGTGCTGGCTTTTGCAAAAGTCAATAAAGCTCTGGAAATTGTTCATGAACTCTCCTGTTGATTCAAAACTGAGAATTTATAATCTCACAATTGGCACCCAATGTGGGGCTCGAAGACTTTGCTCTCTGGAGAGAGTGGATTGTTTGCACTGGGAGATGCCACACTGCTGTTTCAGCATCCGGAGTAAGACAGCTGCCTTCTCCAGAGGAGAGCTCTTCACTAAAAGGAACTGTCAGGGAGACCTGAACAACCAGGGAGGTATTGCCCGAGCAGGGAAGTCCATTGCTTGCACAGGTGAGTAGGTGTTGGGTACTGAGTAGTCACACTGGTGGATGTTTCTCCTTGAATGAATGACAGTGATGTATTGGATGTGTTATATATAACATAATCACTTGGGATTGGTTGGTCCGCAACGGTGGGAAATTAAACAGCCATCACTGGCTATAGCCGTGAGCAGCCCGAATGTAAAAGGAGGTGCCGCGGCAACAGCACACAGTTCTTTTTTTTTTGAAACAAATTTTATTAATTTTAAAGATAAACAAAACAATCATTAAACATTGAAAACATAAAAACTCTTTCCATTGTAAATCTTTACAAGGCAGGTAAAACATTATTTATATCGCATAATTCTAATTTACCCCATTTCCATATAAACACATAAATATCTTTTAACAAATTTCTCATTATTTCTCTTTACTCTTATTCAATTACATTTCTTTTCTATATTTATCTATTATATAGTCATCATATTTATATTTCCCTCTGACTTGTTTGCAATTATTCTCATCTGACATTCCTCCAAGGTTTTATTAATTCTCAATCAAACATACACACACAAAACACAAAAACATAAAACTTCTTTTTAGAAAGTAGCTTGGCCCCAGATTGCCTCTCTTTGTATGGACTTCAATTACATTCATGCTCATCTTATATACCATTACCAATCTTATTTACCATTCTATATCTTCTATATAACTCCTCCCCGCTTTTCAACCTTCTTAATTCTATTTTATATATTTCATCTTACTTTAAATCAATATACTTATATCTTTTGTCCATTCTTTTCCAATTAACCATTTATCTCATTCTCAATAATAAAAAGAAAATTTCTCCTGAAATCACTAATCAGAGTATGATGCCTTTCTATCGTTCCCCTAGATTAACATTTAAAATAACCCACCTAGATCCCAATCTGATTCTGCTTAGTACATTCTACCTACTAAATTTTAAGAAAAGAAAAAGAAAAAGAATAAGTCTCTAAAATACTTAAGTACATAATTAAATATTAAAATCTATCATTGAATCATAAACATTTTAATATTTTAATTTATTAAATCTTATAACATTCCAATTTTCTATTTCAAAAACAGGTGCTACAATAATAAATCTATAATAACATCAACACAATAGCCCATTAAACTCTATAATTAAACTAAATATTTTAAACATTTCCTTTAATATTTTATTAAAACTTAAAATCTATCATTATTAAACATTTTAACATTATTAAAGACTTTAATATTTTAATCTTTTATTAAATCTTATAAAATTCTAATTTTTTATTTCTAATACAAATACTACAATACTATCATATGTACTTTGCAGAATATTTTTTTTTAAAGTTATGCATTACCCTTTATCCCTAAAAGAGATTTTCTTTTTCCCATCTTGTTTTATACCTTTGTGGCTTTCCCCCCCCCTTTTCCCTTTCTTTCTTAGCCCACCTAACCTTTTTACCCCCTCCTCTCCTAACCTCCGCTTTTTAAGCTTCCCCTCTCTGTTGTATTCCTCTTTCCTTTTGCTTTCTAACATTGTATTGATTTTGCATCTTATTTTTCTCTTTCTTGGATGTTGTCCTTCCTTTTCCTTCCTCTCTTTCTCTTTTCTTTCTTGATCAAGCTTTTTGGTTCATTAAAATGGCTTCTTCTTCTTCTGCTTCCTCCACCTGTTGTTGAGTTTGCTGGTAAATAGCAAGCGCCATTTCTAAAAAGCAAAAGGCTTCTCCCACAGTGTCCTTGCCTTCTTTCCTTGTTTTTCCATATTGTTTTCTTAGTTCATCAAGAGATAAAGCCATTATAAACCTTTTCTTCTTCTTTTTCTTTTTCCTCTTCTTCTTGTTAAACCAACCAAGATATTTCAAAACTTAAAACAGTTCCCCAAAGTCCCAGAGTCATCAAGCAGTCCAAACAGAGCACAAAGTTCTTCCCTTTGCAATTTCTCTTCCTGGCGTAATATCAGTTAGGAAAAAACCCAATCTGTATTTTAAAGCCTTATTGCAGTTAACTTCTAGTCTCTTAATCTTCAAGGCATCTCCTCCAACAAAATCTTAATATAATTTTTTTTCAGTCCTCTCCCTTCCCACTTGTAACAAAGAGCTTTAAATTTTTACCTTCTACAAAAATGCAGGTTTTTCAGTGTCCATTTGTTAACTCCATAAGAGAGGGAGAGTAACTTTCCCTTTCAGCACTTCCATTCGCCGCTTTAAGAAACCTCCACTGGTAACAATATATCATCCAAAAGATCGTGGCTTTCAGGATATTAAATGTATCTTTAAAGTCCCGGTTCAGCCAAAAAACTTTCACTTTATAACTTTCTCCTTCTTCCTCCTGCACAGTCTTGTCCAGCTGCCGGCTTCTTTGTGGCGGCCATTACAGACCGCCGCTCCACTGCCTTGAGAAAAGGGGGTTTTGCCAGCTGGGCAGGGGGTCTGCGATACCCCCCAACCCCTATCCGGATCGCCCCTGTCTTCGGCTGCCTCTACAGGGCAGCCTTATCCTCCAGACCCGTCGGGATCAGAGGCACCAAGACAGCTAGCACAGCAGGGATCGTGCAGAGTCGCAAATCCCTGCCATCGCCGAAGCCTGGCAAACCAGAAGAACAGCACACAGTTCTGTTACAGAAATAAAGAGATCATTATTGAGCTGACTGTCTCATGTCTCATTACCTAAGACCTAACACTGGCGATGAGGATGGGATACTGAGACAGCAACAGAACCAGCAAGAAGCATGTGGCACCGAACCGAACAAAATGGCCGGAACAAACACGCCATCCGCACCGTTCGATCCTACAACTGAGGATTGGGAATCATATGTCGACCAATTCCATATGTTCCTTGAAGGGAATGATCTCATGAACATTTCAGAGCAAAGAAAGAGAGCGGTTTTCCTCACACACTGTGGACCTCCATCTTTAAAATGGCCAAAGCATTGTTGGCACCAAATGATGTGAAGATGATGGCCTGGCCAGATCTAGAAAGGATCCTGCAGGCTCACTACACACCACCAGTGCCCTGGCTCATCAAACAACATGAATTCTACTGAAGGGACCAAAAAGAAGGTGAGAGCATCAGTGATTCATTGCAACCCTGAGAGACATTGCCAGAGCATATGAGTTCCTGAACATCGACAAGGCGATGAGAGACCATGTAGTCCTCGGGCTGCAAGAACTGACATTGCAGAGCTGACTTCTGACTAAGCCCAAAATAACCCTCAAAGAAGCAATTGAGGAAGCGACCGCAGTGGAAGTGTCACAGAAAGCGGCAGCCACCATGAGCTAGATGAATAGGGCACCACAGGCATCACCAAAAGACACTACCACTCACCATGAGGAAGTTGAGTCCGAGTCGGAAAGTGATGAGGACAATGAGGGGGTAAACCAACTCCGTTCAGAAAGAAACACAAAGAACTGAAATGGAAGAAGAAAGGAATTTTGGTGTACCTGGTGCAAAGGAAACCATCCGCGATAGGAATGCTGTTTCCTCAATGACATTTGCCAATGATGCAACTGGCGGGGACACATTGCAAGGGCCTGCAGAGCATCAAAGAACTACTCTCCCAGACAGAGACAAGGCACACCCCCACAGAACAGAGAAAAGCAATCAGAGAACCAATGAAGCCAATCCAACAGGAACCAGTGAGGAAAAGAAGCAACAAAAGGGAGAGGCGAGACACACCAGATGATGACAGTGGGCCACTCCAACATAACAAACATCCAGAAAGTCCATGTCCAGGTTACGATAAAAGGTCAGAATTGTCAGATGGAAGTGGATTCAGGATCATACCTATCCTGGGACACCATAAATCGACTGTTTCCAAGAATAAGCAGAAATCAGCTTAAAAGACAGACCTTAACATTAAAGGACTATCAAAGGAACAAAATTCCCATGATAGGCATAGGAAAATTCAAGGTGACATTTAAAAACTACTCTGGAGTCCTGCCATTGACCATAGTAGACCGGGACCAGCCTAGCCTGCTGGGGTCGAGTGGTTTGAGCTGCTTGGAATTGAAGTCACCAGGAGACCAAGACTGAGTGGGAGGAGACCCTGATGGAAGAATTCCAAGATGTTTTCGATGGAGAACTAGGCAAGTACATGGGGTCCCCGATCTCCTTTAACCTAGACCCAACCATAGCCCCCATAAGACTTAAAGCGAGGCGGGTTCCTTTCGCGCTCAAACCTAAAATTGATGAGCAGTTAGATAAGCTCATCGTACAAGGGATTTTAGAACCAATTGATCATACGAAGTGGGAAACACCTATTGTCATGCCAGTAAAGCCAGACAGGTCCGTGCGCATCTGTGGGGACTACAAGGCAACCCTTAACCACGCCCTACAACAAAGCGCATACTCCATCCCAGTGGTACAACACCTATTGTATTCCCTAGGGTGGGGAAAAATATTCACAAAACTTGACCTCACACAAGCCTACCAGCAATTACCGGTAGACGCAGACACAGAAGTCCAGATGATCGTAATGCATAGAGGTGTAAGTGTAACAGATTACAATTTGGAATCAGTGTTGCCCCAGGGCTATTCCAGAGCCTAATGGAACAATTGTTGCAAGGGATTAAAGGGGTGGTGCCTTACTTCGATGATGTCCTCGTATCGGCCAAGGACAAAAGACAATTGCACAAATGCTTAAGGGAAGTCTTAAGTAAATTTAAGGAAGTGGGGCTGAAGGTAAAAAAAGAGAAGTGCCAATTAACCGCCACCAAAGTAGAATTCCTGGGCTATCTGATAGACAGGGAAGGAATTCACCCAACCGAGAGCAAGATCAGAGCAATCAAAGAAACCCCCAGGCCCACGAATAAAACTGACCTACAAGCTTTCCTGGGACTTGTTAACTTTTGTAACATATTCCTACCACAGAAAGTGATAATTGCAGAGCCACTACACAGACTGCTTGACAAGAAAGCGGCATGGTCCTAGGGGCAATGGTAGGAAACAGCATTCTGCAGAATAAAAAACCTAATCACATTGGACAGCATATTAGTCCAGTACAGCGAGACACTTCCAGTAACCCTAACCTGTGATGCATCACCTTTCGAGGTCGGCGTCATCCTCAGCCATGTGTTAACTGATGGAAAAGAGACCCCCATAGCCTTCTACTCCAAAACACTATTGAAGCTGGAGCAGAACTACAGCCAACTAGAGAAAGAAGCATTAGCTGCTGTCACTGGAGTGAAATGATTCCACGAATACATCTATGAGAGGAAATTCACCCTAATTACAGATCACAAGGCACTTCTGGGCCTCATCGCAGGAAACAAAGCCACCCCAAACATACTATCATCTAGAATAATGCGTTGGTCAGAATTCCTAGCCACCTAAGACTACAAATTGATACACTGAGCTGGAAAAGACATAAACCATGCAGACGCACTCAGTCGATGCCCTTTACCCAACATAGAAAAAGACCCAGCTCCAACCACATTTACTCTTCTAATAGAGAATCTAGAAGAAGCACTGGCAACAGCAGCAGACATCGCGAAGGCAACAGCAAGAGACAAAACCCTGGCATGAATATTGAATTCAGTAGGGAAAGGTTGGCCAGAGACTGAAACCACCGATGAAATCAAACCATTCCAAAACAGACAAACGGAACTCTCAATTCTGAAAGGGTGTGTACTATGGGGGGATCGGGTGATCATGCCTGAGATTTTAAGGGAAAACATACAAGAAATGTTACATGAGGGACACCCGGGGATTGTAAGGATGAAATTTCTGGCTAGGACCTATGTATGGTGGCCAGGGATGGACAAGGAAATAGAAGACTGGGTGTCAACTTGTAAACGTCAAGAATCTAGGCCAGCACCTCCCGCAGCACACACACATGAGTGGGAAATGCCAAGGTTGACATTGATTTTGCGGGACCAGTAAAGGGACACACATTCCTAATAGTGGTGGATGCATATTCCAAATGGTTGGAAGTAAGCATCATGCAATCCACCACCACAGAAGCCGTAATTAGACAGTTTAGGAAGCTATTTGCTACCCACCGATTGTCAGATTTAATTGTATCTGACAATGGGCCCCAGTTCACAGCAAACCAATTTGAAAGGTTCTTAGCACAGAATGGAATAAGACACGCACTAACAGCACCAGGACACTAACAGCACCAGGACACATGAATGGATGGGTGGAACGCATGGTACGTTACACAAAGGAAACCCTACAAAAGCTAGGGCCCAGGGACACACAAGAAAAGATAGATAAACTGTTAAACATACAACATATAATGCCCAGTTGAATAACAAAGAACAGCCCCGCCGAACTACTCATGGGAAGGAAGCTGAGATCAACCCTAGATAGATTACACCTCACATATAACCCAGATAAACCAGTAGACTCATCCAGTAAATGCTGGACATTTCAAACAGGGGACCTAGGGTACGCTAAGAATCTAACAGGGGGGGCCTTGTGGATACCCGCAAAAGTGACCCAGAGTGGTCCCGCAAAAGTCTTACAGAGTGGATACAACAGATGGGCGAAGCTGGAGGAGGCACATAGACCAGCTCAGAAACCGAGGAACGAGGGGCGACACAGATAGAACCAAAGAGGAAGGGGGAGACCCCTCACACAGGCACAACACAACCAGAGAGGAGGGGGGAGACCCCTCACAAACAAGGACACAACAGAACAAAACCTGACAACTAACAACACACAACCCAAACAAGTAAGAATAGCTCTGAACGGAATACGCAAACACGTACCTGAATCCCTAGGGCAGGACAGCATAGCCAGGCAGGAACAGGCCTGAGAAGAAGCCAAAAGGGTGGCCCCTTGCGGGAACAAAATGACCACCACAACCAGAAATTTCCAGGAGGTTCCAAAGGGAAGAACAGGAGAAACGTAAATCCACCCGAACAGTTCAGAGACCAAACAGCGACTAAGTTGCGCAGGTCCAGTCGCACCCATAAAAGCCCCACCTACTTACGTGATTACATACGGTAGGTGAAGACAGATTGGGTGGACCGGACCAAGAGGGGAGGGGTGTTATGTATTAACATACTCACTTGGGATTGGTTGGCCCTTGGCGGCAGGAAATTGAACAGCTGTCACTGGCTACAGCCGTGAGCAGCCCGAATGTAAAAGGAGCTGCTGTGGCTGCAGCACACAGTCCTGTTAGAGAAATAAAGAGATCGTTATGGAGCTGACTCCATCTCATGTCTCATTACCCGCGACCTAACAGCTTGCACTAGAGGAAAGTGCTGACGTGTATTAAGCTTTCCTCTATGTTGTCATATCCAGGCAACCGGATTGGCCAGAGGTTAGACATGTAGAGTGGTGACTGAAGGTACAAGTATTCAAGGAGAAACTGAGTAAAGTCTTGGGTGATGATGGAGGCCCGAAATGGAAAAGTTGTTAAGGATCCTGGGAATAATAAGGGATAAGAAAATACCTTCTATTCCCCCACATCTCTCCATTAAGGGAATTGTTGAGTTAATGGAGAATAATGGCTAAGTCCATATGCTAAACAATTGAATAAAATGACAATGATTGAATACACAGGCTGGAATTAGTTTAGTGCAGTGATTCCCAAACTTTTTCAGTCCACCACCCCCTTGGTGCTAGAAACTCATCCTCAATGCCCCCCACCCAGGGGTAGGATTTAAATTTCTTAACATTTGGTTCTGTGGGCGTGACTTGGTGGTTATGTGGCTGGCTGGGCATGGCTTGCTGGCTGGGTGTGGCTTGCTGGCTGGGCATGGTTTGGTGGTCATGTGACTGGATGGGCATGGCCAGGTGGCCATGTGACTGGCAAACCAAATATAAGTGGTCCTCACTTAATGGACAGTTGCTTAGTAAGTGTTCTAATTTATGACTGACCTCCCCAGAGCTACTTGATCTGTTTTTGGAGTTTTGACAGCCATGCACACACACACACACACACACACACACACACGCACCCTTATAACCCTGCTGGAACAGGTGGTTGGACTAGATATCTCATTTACTTTCTCTTTCCTCCCTCCCTTTCTTTTTCTTTCTTTCTTTTTCTTTCTGTCCCTTCCTTCCATCCCCCCTCTTTCTTTGTCTATCCTTTTTCTTCCTTTCTCTCTCCCTTTTCCCCCTTTTCTCTTTCTTTTTTCTTGTCTCTTACTTCTCTCTCTCTTTCTTTCTCTTTCTCTCTCTCTCCCTCCCTCCATATCCCATTCACTTTCTCCTCTCTTCCTCTTTCTTTCTTTCTTTCTTTCTTTCTTTCTTTCTTTCTTTCTTTCTTTCTTTCTTTCTTTCTTTCTTTCTTTCTTTCTTTCTCATTCCCTCTCTTTCTATTTTCTCTCTTTCTCTTTCCCTCTCTATATTTCTTTCTGTCCTTTCCTTCCATCCCCCTTTCTTCATCTATCCCTTTTCTTCCTTTCTCTTCCTTTTTCTCTCCCTTTTTCTTTCTTACTTTCTTATTTCTTTCTCTCTCTTTTCCTCTTTCTCTCTTCCCCTCTCTCTCTTTCTGTTTCCCTCTTTCTTTCTTTTCTGTCTCTTTCTCTCATTCACTCTTTCTCTCATTCCCTCTCTCTCTATATCCCTTCCTTAACTTATCTACCTATTTTCTGCCCAGGCAGGTGTGGTCTAATCTGTCAAAGGCCTGGGCTAATCCTGCATCACCCTGTTTCCCCTTTCACAGGTCCTGGCCCTTATTTTTCCCATTTCCTCCCCCACAACTACCTCTTTCACAGCTGTGACTTTACCTTCCTCCCACAGCTTGCTGGGCTCCCCACCAGCCCACGTCACCCTTGTCACAAATGCCTGCAGCCACCATGTGTCTTTTTCGGTATGGCTAGATTGTATAAATTAGGCATACTTAATCATCTTGTTTAGCAACAGAATTCTGGGAGCAATTGTGGCTGTAAGTTGAGGACTATCTGTGATATTATTTGATGTAGCAAATAAAAAAGGGTATTTACACTGGTTTAATTGCTGAACCTCATTGATAGAAAACTAGAGACACTGTGGAATGAAATCAATTTTATTTATTTCCTATATTTATAGCACACATTAATTGTATATTACTGAAAGCTGTGTTCTCTCTCCTTTCCCCCCCACAACAACCTTGTTAGGTAAGTTGGCCTAAGAGCGAGTGACCCAGGCAGCTTTAATCCCCAATTGAGCAATTCATGGTTTCCCAGTTTCTAAGTCAAAATTAAAGACAAAGACCACAGAATTTCAGAACTGTTAGCAGAGACAAGCAGTATTGTAACAATATCTGTAAAGACACTGAAAAAAACAGACATGGAAAACCAAGGAAAGTTATCCAAAAGTTCTCTGAACTTAGAAGGAGGTCACAGCCACATCTTCCGACTGAGGCCTGTGCTTGCTTGCTTACTTAATTTCCAAGCGATCATTCCCTCCGCCTCTGCCAGTCTGGGCTGCTTCCTCACGCCTTCCTCCCCCTGGGCGGAGCATAAAAATGGGCGGAACACTTCACTGAAGTTGGGAGTCTCTGAGCGTTTGCAGAGTACCTTCCCTTGCTTGGCCCGATGGAAGTGGACCTTGGGTTGAAGCAAAAAGGGTGAGGTCGGCTGCATCACTGCCCCGGGGAGGTTGACATTACAAAGTTGGATGCCAAAGGGGGCTGGAGAAGGGGCAGAGGGGGCAGCTGCATTAAGGAGCAGGAAGATCTTAGCTACATTTTATTCATTGACTAAGCCAGAATCAAACAGCATGCTAAACTCTAAACCGAATGGCTGGGTTGATATATTCATCCCCTGTTTCTCAACCTTGGCAATTTGTGTGGACTTCAATTCCCACTCTGGCTTTGTTCTACTAACCTTCTCAAAGTGCCACTGCTGTTGCATTCTTTCCTTCTGTCTGTCCATCGATCGATCGATCGATCCATACATACATCCAAAGGTCTGCCTGCCTGCCTGCCTGCCTACCTACCTACCTACCTACCTGCCTGCCTGCCTACCTGTCTGTCTGTCTACCTACCTACCTACCAATATAGATCTACCCACCTACCCACCTACCTACCAATCTACTTACCTACCTACCTACCTACCTACCTACCTACCTACCTACCTGTCTCTTTCTGTTGGTCTGTCTGTCTCTCTCTCTGTCTCTCCATCCATCCATCCATCCATCCATCCATGTTCAAAGTGCCAGCCCTGCGGGCACATTGGGAAAGTAGAGCAAAGCCAGTCTGGGAGGGGGGGGGGAGAGAGAGAGAGAGAGAGAGAGCGACCTGATGTATCAGATTGAAATGAGGCCTAGTTTAGACTGAGGCCCTTTTCCACTTTGAAATATCTTTGCCAGCACATTGAAACATCTTTGGCTTCTATTAAAGGTTTTGTGGACAAAACATGGTCAAGACTATCAGGAAGCTCTCACATTTTGTTGAGGCTTTAAATGGGATCCATTGGACCAGATCTCTACCCTAAAATTACTTTTCCCCAATGTATTAATTACAGTGCCAATTCTGAAGAAGGCAAAACCAAAATGTACTGGTAAATTATGAGGAGAAAACACACACACACACACACATACACTCTCTCCCTTCTAACCCTGCTGGAGCAGGTGATTGGACTAGAATAGATATCTCATTATCTTTCTTCTCCCTCCCTCTCTCCTTCTGTATTTCTTTTTCTTTCTGTCCCTTCCTTCCATCCCCCCTCTTTCTTTGTCCCTTTTTCTTTCTTTCCCTTTTCTCTTTCTTTTCTTCCTTCTCTCTCTCTCTCTCTTTCTCTCTCTCTCTCTTTTCCTTCTCTCTCTTTCCCTCTCTCAGGCTCACCCCATTGACTTGACTTGCTTGGGCAGGTCCCTCCAGTGCAGTGGGCTCAATGGGGTGGACTTGTGGGGCCAGCGCCTAGAATGTGGCAGTGTCGGCATTTTTGAAAAGTAGAGCAAAGCCAGAGGTCGGTAATTTTTTCTGCAAAGAATCACAAAAGCTTCTGGGTTGTACACAGGAAGGGACACACATGTTAATGCAATTCAGCGACATTAAATAAAGAAATACAAATAAAACAAATCAACAAAAATCAGCAAAGCATCTCTGATTAGATTTTATTCACTGCTAGAATCTAATCAGAGATGCTTTGCCAATTCTAGTGCAATGACCTGCTCCAGCAGGGTTAGAAGGGAGTGTGTGTGTATGTGTGTGCATGGCTGTCAAAACTCCCAAAACAGGTCAAGTATCTTTGGGGAGGCCAGTCATAAATTAGAACACTTGCTAAGCAACTGGCCATTAAGTGAGGACCACGTGTATTTAGTTTGCCAGTCACCTGGCCACGCCCACCCAGTCACATGACCACCAGACCACACCTACCTGGTCATGTAACCAGAAAGCCACGCCCAGCCAGCAAGCCACGGCCAGCCAGTCACATGACCAGCAAACCATGCCCACAGAAATTTGAATCCCACCCCTGGGTGGGGGGCACCGAGGATGAGTTTGTAGCACCAAGGGGGCAGTGGACTGAAAAAGTTTGGGAACCACTGGTTTAGTGGAACCAAAATGATGTGGGGAATCTGACATGTATTAGGTAGATGCCCTAAAAAGGGTGTTTGAGAAAAAGAAATTGAGAACTCAGTTGTTAGAAGAGATAGAATATCTCTGCTCAGGGCAGAGACAGGTAGTAAAATGTTAATGCTTAAATAATTGGAAAACCCCATCCATACAGTAAGATGTTTCAGACATTGGGGCTGACCAAAGAAGATTTGGTTAATTTCTGTTGTTATGTGTGGTAGGAAGAAGGAATGGAAGAAAAGAAATACTGCAGTTTATAAAGATCTTGAGAATATAGCCAGAAAGCTCTGAAAGCTCTTACTAAGAGTAGGGCAGAAAGGTTTAGTGGTCTTCCCACCTGGGGTTTAGCAGGTCTAAATGGGAAGATAATTTGGTTTTGATGTGAATTCTGTTAAACATTCTTAGATGCACATCGATAATAATAGTATGTAGGAATGAATATGATTGAATTGATTGTGATATATATGGCCCAACCCGCTGCTTGGAGAATGAGCTACAGGTTGCCCAAGGATAGAAAGAGTGGGGAATTTAAGGGACAAAACCTCCCCAGGACTGGAAATGTTTAATAACAGATAACAGATAATCAGAGTTGGAAAGGACCTTATAGGTCATCTAGTCCAACGCAAGCGGGAGACCCTATACCATTTCTGACAAATGGCAGTAATAGTGTGTGAAGGTGTCTGTGTGTAATCATTTCCAAACCTGTAGGGAGGATGAGACCCTCTAATAATAGTACAAAAAAGGTTAATTAGAAAAAAGCTCCCTGGAATAATTATGAGGATGGTTTGAATGGAGAAAGCATGTAATGAAATATTTGTATGTGCAATTGTTTACACAAAAACTCTGATTGCAGTACAAATGTGAGTATGTGTGAAATGTTCCAAAGGTCATAAGGAGTGATAAGGCAAAATGATCCTGAAACCCCGTGAATGCCTGTGTGTTAACTCCCTTAGAAAGATTCCCTTTAGTATAAAAAAACAGTAAGCTGCAAGATTTTGCTGTTGTACTTGTTTCGTTGTTGTAGGTGTTCACAAGACTGAGAAATGAGAAAGATCCTATGGAGAAGTGGGAGAGAAAGTTGTGGAAAATGTCAGTTAGTTAGGGACAAAAATAGAGAGAATTATTTTGTTGAAAGGAGGTGAGATTTCTGTGTAGTTTAACCTTTTACCTCCCTGTATTCCCCCTTCCTGGACTGTTTGCCTTGCAAGAGAAATAAGAAAGGCAAGCTGAGGTTTGCTTTTTCCGTTTACAGTTTTTTCTCTCTCTGCTGAGCTTCTCTGGGAGAGAGGAGAGAAGAGGGAACCTGCTTGTGCAGCCTTAGACATTACAGCAATCTTTTACCTGCATATAAAAGGGAGGCAGGTATATTTCTTTTCTGCTCTGAATACTATTTTGATTTCTGTTCTTCTTCTGGAACTTCTTGAGGTTTAGAATTTGCTTCCATCCGAATGGGATCTGAATCTGACTCACATTTTACTAAAAGCAGAGAATTGACACTAATATATTTCAGAGCATGGATTCAAAATGCCTCATTGCTACCTCCCTCTTTTACGTCTTTTATGTCTGTGACTTTTGAGTCCTTAGGAGCAAAGGTGCTCCATCCTAGGACATTTTGTTTGTTTATTTGTCTTTTCCTTTAAGAAATAGTTAGAGAGATGAGCTAGGAATTTCTATATATGGAAAGAGGGATAAAATACTTAGGACATATGATTAATGAAAGCAGTAGAAAAATAACATTTGAAGGAGTTGAGGAGATTTCTAGTTTGGCTGGATATTGTAGGCTGTGAATAGATAATTATGCTATTTGTATAAAGTTTTGTATGCAAAACTACTAGAATGAGATGTTTGTGGATGGGAAGAGAAAATAGTAGAAGGAATTGAATGTAGTGAGCAGAGGAAGTTAGAAAAAGTAGGAGCAAGCAGAAATGGATATTGCCTGCAGAAAGCATGTTAATTTTGGAAGTTGGAAGTTGCCTACATCAGGATAGTCATTAGCGGACTAAGGTATGATGTGACTTGTTTGAAGAAGCTTATGGATGCTGTGGATTGTGACAAATATGTGAGAAATGTATATCACATGAAAGAGTTAGTAAACAAAATCTACTTTGGCAACCTTAGCATAAGAGCATTTCAAGGCATTCGACTTGATTTTACTAAACTCCATCAATTCTTTATTGATGATAAATGGATACACAGGAAAGGTTAAATTCCTGTATAAAAATTGCTGGAAATTGTTCGTGATGTCTCCTGTTGATTCAAAACCGAGAATTTATAATCTCACAGCTGCCACTGTTTCCATTTTTTCCCCTTCTGTTTGTCGGGAAGTGATGGGACTGTATGGTATGATCTCAGGGTTTTTTTTTGATGTTGAGTTTCAAACCAACTCTTTCACCCTCATCGAAAGGCTCTTTAGTGTATTCTTCACTTTCTGCTTTTAGAGTGGTATCATCTGCATATCTGAGGTTGATATTTCTCCTGGCAATCTTTACCATACATAAATGTTATTCCACCCAAATCTCAAATCCAACAATCTTAAATTTTTCAATACTATTGCAAAGTTTAAATGGCCAGAGGCTAGACTACAGCTCTCATACTCGGCATGCTGTTTGTCAAGACAATTATTAAGCTTTTACTGGCACTAGTAGTTAGTATTTTTGTAGTTGATTTGTTCTTCCTCATATAGTCAGCTACCCCTGAGGCTAGAGTCAGGCTGTTTACGCTTAATTCCTGCTTCATAATCTACCTAATGGCACAATATAGTTTAGCATCAAGCAATAGTTAATTAATATTTTTCTCTTTCTCAAGAGACTTTCTGACACAAATTCATGTTTGGTTTCTTGAAAGGGTGCTCAGGCAGCAATCTCATGCATCCAGATTCCATTTTTAAAAAAATGAAATAAATGTATCACTTGCTTTTTGGTTATTTTGGTAAAAGCACGAAAGCCCAGTTTTGCACCAAGAAACCCATGCTGCTTTGTGAAAGCTAGGAACTCTTTATTTTTATTTTTATTTTTTAAATTTTTGTATTGAATTAAAACATTAAAAACAATGAATGTGATGAAATCCTCCTGACAAACCTATTTGTCATACGTATCTATTATGCATAGCATATAATACAATTTTACATAATATACACATTTCTTTATACATTGCAGCAATTTTCCATATTTCTAATCTACTATCTTAACATCCTTATCTTATTTTAATTTTGAGTCCTTCCTTTTTCCCCACCATTGATAAAATTTGTCCCATACTTTATAGTATTCAGTCTCATCCTTATTTTTTATTTCCAATGTTGGTTTATCCATTTTGGTGCACGTCCATATCTTTTTAATTATCTCGTTTTCATTGGGAATTTCCTTAACTTTCCTCTTCTGAGCATAAACTAATCTTGCTACTGTGATCACGTGTATTATTAGATACATTAGTTCCTTACTGTATCTCTCTGTATTGATTCCCAGCAAAAACAACCCCGGTTTAAACACAAGTTTAATCTCACCAATTTCTTCTAACCAACTTTGAATTTTATGCCAGAATTCCTGGACTTTCCTACAAGTCCACCATATATGATAATACGATCCGTATTATCAAAGTACAATAAATGCTGAACGCAGGGAAACTGGCTCAATGAAGAAGTCAGAGTTTTGGTTGAAAATTTCCATCATCCCTGGCTATAGGTCTCGCTGGTTTATGGGAATTTGATTCCAAGGATAGCTAGAAACTTGGAGTTTCTAGTCCAGCTCCAAATCCAGTGCAGATTGGAAATTGCATTTAAGCTGGTTGGGGCAAAGAAAGAAGCAATGTTTGATTTTGTTTTATCAGCTGTATGATTTCTGTCTTTTTACCTTTCAAACCATCCTGGTGGGATGTTAGACAGGAAATCTAGATTATATTAGTTCTGCTATTTCTACCTATATCATTAAGTTGGTGTTCCATTGACAGAGAAATTCTACTTTGCAAATGTCCTTCAAAAGGCTCATGTATAAGAGATAGTATATGGACCTACACGAGGACAAGTTATTCTGCATCTTTAAAGTTCTTCACCTCATTTTGCATCTTGACAGTTTCAATCCTACCCATAAACTGGATGAAAATCTATCATTGGCAGATTTCATCAACTAATTCTTGCTTTTCTCTCCAAGATCATAAAAAGGAGTCAAATATAATCAAGATTGTTTCTAGCAAATACCTTTAAAAATGTTCTATGCTTACAGTTGGCTGTTACTACGTATTGACATAAATAAATAAGATACTTATTTATATATAAGTAATGTATGTGTGTGAGTGTTTGTGTGTGTGTGTGTGTGTGTGTGTGTAATATACACACATATGTGGCTAATAAAACTTAGATAGCTACAGGGAGCTTTCTGGAACTCAAGAACATGATCACCACCATCAAATTAGCTTTGTAAATTTTTCCGTGTCTGGAAAGAACCAGGCTGGAGAAGGAGAAAAGGTGTGTCTTTGAAAGCAAGCAACTGGAGAAGGAAGGGGTGAGGCAGAAGATATTTGAATCACAGGAAGCAGCTTACCTAGAGCTATTCAGGCCACATTTTGCAGCATGTTTTCTTTCCTCTATTCAGTTCATTGTGGAAAATAATAACCATTTCATGTTCTCTTATTTGGGGCAATGAATAGAATAGAATAGAATTCTTTATTGGGCAAGTGTGGTTGGACACACAAGGAATTTGTCTTGGTGCAAATACTCTCAGTATACATAAAAGAAAAGATACATTCGTCAACACTTAATGGATAGTCATAGGGTACAATAAGCAATTAAATCATACTAGGAAACAATCAATATAAATCATAAGGATACAAGCGACAAAGTTACAGTCCTACAATCACAAGTGGGAGGGGATGGGTGATAAGGAGTGATAAGAAGATTAACAGTAATAGTAGTTCAGACTTTGTAATAATTGAACAGTGTTGAGGGAATTATTTGTTTAACAGAGTGATGGCTTTCGGGAAAAAAATGTTCTTGTGTCTAGTTGTTCTAGTTGTTCTGGTGTGCAGTATAGCATTGTTTTAAGGGAAGGAGTTGAAACAGTTTATGTCCGGGATGTGAGGGGTCTGTAAATATTTTCACAGCCCTCTTTTTGACTCTTGCAGTATACAGGTCCTTGATGGAAGACGGGTTGGTGGTAATTGTTTTTGTTGAGGACTTGGTCACAATAAGCATTTGAGTAATCTGATGGGTTCTGTTAAGAATGGGGAAAAAATCAGAAAGAAGTCTAATTTAATTGAAAATGAAATAAATGAAGTCCATATGAATGCCCCTCCCCATATTTTAATCATTTCCATTACTTTGGGAATGGCTTTGAGAGGCTGCATTCGAGATTTTGAGGAAGACACATTTTTGTGGGCCTCCCTATTCAGCACCTTTAGCTTAGTATTTCTCAACCTTGGCAAGTTTTAAGATGTGTGGATTTCTATTCTCAGCCAACTGGGGAATTCTGGAAGCTGAAATCCACATCTGTTAAAACTGTGAAGATTGAAAAACACTCAATACTGAAGTTATCCTTCCCTGGGGGAAACAACTTTGCCCCAATTTTGTAGCTACTATTCTGCCAGTGAGAAGTAGGGTTCCTCCCAATGTTTAGCTACTAGATTAATAATGATTGATTTATTATATGGTGCTAGAATTAACAGCTCAAGAAGTCAAATCACCTTCTCACAAAAGCAGGCACTTACTCAGGTGCCTTGCAGCCAAGGATTAGCCTTTTCTGTTGGCACTTAACCCAACTTATAAATTGGAGTCAAGGCTAGTCCTCATTCTTGAATTAGAGGGTCAGCATAAAAACCCGAGTCTCTGCTAGTGGAAGGTTTACCTGGAATAAGTAACTTCCCCCTCCATTTGAAAAAAACCATCCCAGATTTTTATTGCTCTTCTAGTCCACTGAGGTGGATGAGACAGCTTCCAGATAACCTATGTACTATTTCCTTATTGATGATAAGGAAGGATAAAAAATGGGGTGCAGGCTGAAAAGAGGAATATTTCTTAAGCTGTTGTGCCTGAATACACCTATAATTTGATTGTTCAACCTTAATTTTCTCTTTCTCTCTCTCTCTCTTTCTCTCCACACACAGTTGTGTGCATGTATGTGAGAATGTCTGCATGTAGCCACACAAACACATATATACCTACACAAAAAATATACCTATCTCCAGGAAGACGTTCCTACAAGAAGAAAAGCAACTGTTTTCCTGGAACAGAAAGCAGGGGTACAGCAACAGGCCAGTTGTCCAGTAGAAGGATGTACTGCAGTGGTGGGATTCAATTTTTCTTACTACCGGTTCTGTGGATGTGGCTTGGTGGGCATGGCAGGGAAAGGATACTGTAAAATCTCCAGTCAGAGGTGATATTTGCCGGTTCTCTGAACTATGCAAAATTTCCGCTATCAGTTCTCCAGAACTGGTCAGAACCTGCTGAATATCACCTCTGATGTAGTGGCCTTCATCCAGATCAAATATATTACAAGCTGCTGCTAAAATGTCTTAGTCTATGTAGGATTTCCTTAAGCGACTTTAGAATCAACCTGACATAAGCACAGGACAAAAACAGTTTAAATGATAAATTCAGATAAGTTCAGTAGAGCAGTTCAACAACTGAAGGAGCAGGTTATTTATTTATCTGTTCATTCATTCAATTTACAAGACTACCCACTGACCAGGTAATGGTGATGATTAAGATGATCCCATATAGGCTGAGTTCCAGTATGAATGTATAGATCTTTGTTCTTTTTATTTCATTAAGTATTTTGAGAAACTATCCCATCTAAATCTTAATTTTAATTTTGTGACACTGGTGAATCTGAAGAGATATGGTTGCATCACATTGTCTGTACCGTATGATGTATTAATTCAGCCTGACTTTAAAAAACAGCTTTCTGCAATGTAATAATGAAGTTTTGCAAAATTTCCTCCACCTGGATATATAGATATGGTATTTAGTCACAACCAAAACCACAATTAAAAATGATTCAGCTTTGGACAGAAAGGGATATTTTAGAAGTAGGATAGTTAATTGGAAAATTGTGGTTAAGAATGTGAGGTGCTTATTGCTTAGCAAATTGTCACATTTCTGTAAACAGTAAAATCCCTGAAGCGTGTGCATTTTTTGTTATCTAGGACCTGTTGGTTACCTAACTATATTTGACCAAGAGAGGGATAAATAACAGGGTCTGATATCTCTGATGTTATGAATGAAGCCACTTGAGAATGGAAAGAGTAATTGGTGACATGCCAGTAACATTTAAAAGTAAATGGGAATTTGTGTAAGTATAGTTTGATGACAGATCACAGTGAACTGTTGGTTTCTCTAATGGAATCTGATAATGACTTTGGAAGATGGGGTGGGGGCAAAAGATGCTGCCTAGGGAATGATCAGATAAAAGGGAAAGGATTCACCTTAATTAATCAGACCATTAAAAAGATGGTGGAAATTTGTACTGTTAGACTTACAAGATTATTACATAAATGTAGCCTCATAAAACAGTAGAATTAGCCCACCTTGTTACGTTTCCTGTCTGATCTACTTGGGAGGCTGACAGTTTCCAAGCAGTTGATATAAAGTCAGACTGAGGGATATCCTTTCTTTTCCATTTCTCACACTGGTCTGTCCTTTTCGGTATGCTTCTTCTAGATGTCCCAAAGGTGCTGTTTCAAGAGGCAATTGGGCTTTCTGGTTTTTCTTTGAAGATGTTTCAGCTGAAGAAGCTTCTTGGATGAGAAATGAAATGCCTTCAAAGAAAAACCAGAAAGTCCAGTTGCCTCTTGAAAAAGCACCAGGGATAACCAGGACATGAATGATTGAGAATCTCCATAGACACTTTTCTTCTATATGTTCTTGTTAGCTAAGAAACTTTATCAACAAGCTGGGAACAACCTCCTATTTGAAGGGCAAATAATAGAGAGGGACAGGGATTAGAATAATTATAAATGCTAAATTTTAACAAGTACATAATTACATTAAAGTGTAAGCAGTAATATTTAAGAAATCAAATGGACACCCTACCATTAAAATATTTTTATGTGGGTCCCAGTATATTGTTCAAAGGCTGAAGTGGCCCTTGGATCATTAAAAGGTGTGCCTGGCTGCCTTTAAGGGGACTTTGGAGCAGCCAGGAGCTCCATGTTGGATGGCAGCCAATGCTCTGAAAAAGGACTACATACACCTGTTGCTTGATCTCCCAACTTGGTCAAAGGTCAACAAAAAAAGGGCAGTGATACACATTTTTAAAAAAATCAGTTGCATTGTCCCCATGAGGATAACAAGTTGGGGCAAAAATGCCTGTTAGATTTATAGGCCATGCTGGTTGGAAATTCTGGGAGTTGCAAACCAGATATGGTCTGAAGGGTGCTATAGATGGCTGCTACAAATTCCCATACATAAACTGCCTTGCTATTAGAAATTTTGGTTGAGTGTGTTGCCAAGAAAACTCATTGGTTTGCCCATGTAGTCTCTAGGGCTCAAGACAAACTTATAAAGGCAAAGTAACAAGAGTTGTTCTATGCATTCTTGGCAAACAAAGGATCCCAAGATCAAGCTTAGACACCATCCTAAAAAGTCCATCACCAGCCTACATAGAAGCAAGGTAGGAAGATCATAAGAGTACTTGAATAGTGTATTTTCTCTGGTCTTAGACACCACTAGAGGGAGCCAGGGATTACAATTTCAGTCTCATAACGGTACCGATTTCAATCCCTAATTCCTACACTGTTATTAATGTTGTTGAATAAACTATACATTTTGATAATGTGTTCACATGTTCATGAAGGCTATTTTTCATAGCCTTAAGGAGGGCACAAGCCTCAGTAGCTTGGATCTTGGATTTGGGGGGGACGGACTTCTTTTTGTAGACAGGCAGGGCTGAAATTCAGCAAACTGTTCTTTCAGCAGTGGAGGACATTTTTAGTGGTTCTGCTCTTCCCATATTGACAGTTGGGGAACCAAAGGAACTGTCATTGAACAAAGATATGAGTACTTTCTTCCAAGTGATTATAAAATTATTTTTTGCATCAGAGGAAGGCAGCACCAAGGGGCCATACAGTCTATCCTCAAACTGGCCTTGGTGTTCCTGCTACCAAATTCTTCTATGGCATCCTTTCTTAATCTTTGCCTAGGGAGTATGGAGTTAAAATGTGTTACATTGTCTTGGGCATCAAGTTTTGGTGTCCGCTCTTTAAGTATAGTTTCCCAATATACTTGGCCTCTTTTTAAAACCCAAGAGTATTTAATTTACAAAATCGTAGCTGAAGTTTAGGTCTAGAACAAGAGTGTCAAATTTAAGGCCCGTGGGCTGAATCCAGCCCACAGGGTGCTTAGATCTGGCCCATGGAGCCACCCTGGAAACAGTGAAGGACCGGCCCACAGTGCCTCTGCCAGAGAAAACAAGCTCCCAAGCTCTGTTTTAGACTGTGATGCCTCCTGCAACCCTCTGCCAGTGAAAATGGAGCTTGAGAGGGCCGTGTGGCCATGCCCCCTGCCCCCCTCTTCCCGAGATCAAACACAACCCTGATGCGTCCTTCACGTAAATCAAGTTTGACATCCCTGGACTAGGACCACATTTCATTTTAATCTAGGTTCAAACAAATTTTTAAAATAACTATTTCTTATTTCAAGTGATAAAGCTGAAGACAGGTTAATAATACTTATGTAACTAATAGGGAAATAGAATCTAATAATAAAATAATCAGATTACAGGATTTGAAGCCATGTGATAGTGCAACTTTGCTGAAACTAAGCAGGACTAGATTCAGCCACTATTTGGCTAGGAGATTACATCAGACATGACTTCTACATTAGCAAGATTGAATGTTATTATGCAATAAATGAGTTCTGCATATAAATGAAATGGTGGCCTTGTACCTTGTTATTGTTTTCTGACTTTTATCAGACAAGCATGTAATTTTCAAACAAGGTGGTTTACAGTATTACCTCTTTTCTTCTTTCAGTGTAATTATGTGGAACAAACAGTAAGAGGACTGGTGACATGACTTTGTTGGGCTAAATGAGCCTTTAAAAAAAGGAAGACTGCTCTCAACTGCCTTTAATGCCATGTTTCTTTCTTCCCTCAGCCAGATATCCAGCCATCAAATCTCTAATGGGTTCAGATCCCAATTTAAAATGGATTGTGACAGGAATGGTATTCACTCAGCTTCTTGCCTGCTACCTGGTGAGAGATTTAGCCTGGAAGTGGGTTTTCTTCTGGGCTTATAGTTTTGGGGGCTGCATCAACCACTCCATAACACTAGCAATCCACGATATCTCTCATAATGTTGCCTTTGGCAACAAGCACGCCAGGTTGAATAGGTGGTTTGCCGTCTTTGCCAACTTGCCTGTTGGATTACCTTACTCTGCCTCTTTCAAGAAGTACCACATTGATCACCATCGATACCTTGGCGGAGATGCTTTGGATGTGGACATCCCTACTGATTTTGAGGGCTGGTTCTTCTGTACTCCATTTCGGAAACTAATCTGGATTGCCATCCAGCCATTTGCTTACAGTTTGAGGCCACTATATGTCAACCCCAAAGCAATTACTGAAATGGAAATATTTAATGCTTTGGTACAATTCTCTATTGACCTTGCAATCTATCATTTATGGGGTTGGAGGCCTATTGTTTATTTAATAGCAGGAACAATCCTAGGCATGGGTTTGCACCCTATTTCTGGCCATTTCATAGCAGAACATTACATGTTTTTGAAAGGATATGAAACATATTCATACTATGGACCCCTCAACTGGATCACCTTTAATGTTGGCTATCATATGGAACACCATGATTTCCCCAGCATCCCTGGATCTAGACTGCCAATGGTAAGCATTAATATTTCTTCCTTTCAATGTTTCAAATTGTTTGTGTACATTGCTTATTAAACTTCTTCAAAGTTCCTATTATGTCATGTGACAGGGAGAAAGAATAACAGAGTTAAAGCATGCAGAATGAAATAGTAAAAGACAGTTGATATAGCTTCTAACATCAAAATATGGTTTGGAATGAGAGGGAAAGTTATAGATATTAATGAAAAATACTGATTATCAATGTGAAATCAGATGTATGGTAAATAAAGGTTCTTGTTTTTCCACTGGATTATAAATGAAATGTCAAGTCAATATGGCTATTTTTGACACTTTCTTCTGTCCATATTTAATGAGAGGCAAAGGCAGATGAACATGTATCAATGTACATACTTTGAGATGTATGCCATAATTTGGTTGCTCTTCCTCCTCATCTTCTTTTACATTTGTCCTCTTCAACTGACAGCTTCTTGATTTCATTTTGATTTCATTTATTGTTTTTCACGAAGAATTATTAGTGAATAATATATTCTCAAATCTGAACTGGTGATATATCCCAGGGCTGCCTTCTGTTCTGAGATACTTTTATACAAAATTGCATTAGTGTTTGGATCTGAACTTGTTCTCTATCTTTAGGTGATTCATCTGCACATATTTTTACATACCCTTCCGAAGGAAAATAGCACACCTCTGCCCTATATTGCATACCAACCCCTGCAAACAACCACATACGCACACCCCAGTATGTAATCTCCATGCTAGAATATTATTTGTATAACCTCTCTGAAAAAGTACCAAACTTTTGAGAATTAAACATTAATTTTTGCTTGTTTTATTAAACAAAAAAATGAATACCTACGTAACTTTTCCACAATTTGCAGCACTGTGCAATTACAGAATCATTGCCTAAAGGGGATCTGCCTTGCCTCTGTGGTCCCTCCCCAAACCCCACACATGACATATGCACTCTTATATACTAATAAACAGGGGTTTGGAGCATGGATTCCACAATCCAAGTAAAAATGCATTATATTGTATTCTGTAGGCCCCCTGAGTTATTGTGTATATGTAGACTAATGAATCCATCCTTATATATTTCATTGCCAAATACTCTGGTCTGCCTCTTCATGATTATGTGTAGGTGGATTTTAGCTAGCAAGGAAGTCCTTTCTAACTTTGATCACTGTTGCTGTGAGACTTGTATAAGCACCAAATGGTTGTAGGCGCTTGGCTTGTGATACACAGAGGGGCAGTTCTCTTGACTGGGGCACCAGAATGACCATTTTGCAAATTCTGAATTTTGCAAATTCTTTGCTACTGCTGTGGTGGGCCTATTAAATTATAAAGCATTCATTTAGCAGAAAGGCCTAAAACCCGCTACCCTACCTATGTTCCTAGGCTGCCACCCCATTTGACTTTTGAAGGTCAGAAGGCACAGATCAAGCAAGGCAGGGCGGTGCAGCAATCCTCCACTTGTCAGTCCTCTGGGAATGTTTGGATGTAGTTCTTGTAAACAGAGATAATGCTAAAAATGGACACTTAGTTTTGCAACATGACAGCTTTCCATTTAAATTGGTTTAATTGAACCTGTTAAAAAGCCCCTTTATTTTAAAAGTAAACAACTTTATAAAAGATAATTATGTGGGATAGCAACCTGGCCTGTATCAAGGGAATTGATGAGGTCTCTGCCATATTGGGAGCTGCGAGGTACCCCTCTGGGAAGCTGTTACAAACCATGTTTTTTCTAGTATGAGTTTCTGATTTTGGTTTAACACATTTGATTTTAAAGATTATTTTGTGAAGACTTTTATCACCCTTAACCATCCCTTCAGTTTTGGGGAGTCTTAAACCATGTTATAACATGGATAGCTATTAAAGAAGTTACACACATGGGCAGGCAGTGGGAAATAACTTCTTCAACATTCCAATAATAAAATATAATGTGAATGTTATTTATTCAGTCGAGGGCGGGGGGGAGCTCAGTTTGCATGTGGTGGAACTACTGCCTTGGTTTTTTCGAATCATCCCTTCAGACACTCTTGTCTTTGAGCACCTGCACCTTTGTTTACTCATTTATGGTGTAGGATAAAAGAGCAATCTAGCTTTGATCTTTTGGTACCGCTTCATCTTCACCATTCCCTTCATAAGCATTCCTGTTATGGAATGAAAGACCTTGGGAGACCCAGCAAAGAGACGCTGCCAAAGGAACCAGTCAGATAAGAGACAGCATAGCCAGCATCTGGAGTGGGGGGGGGGTGTCAAGAGGCTCAGAAGAAATTGGTGTTTCATATAGGATTAATATTTGTAACAAAATAGGTAACCTATTAAAGAAATAAGAACCTGATGGGAGACATTCTCATTCATTTAATTAGTGTTTTTACATAAATAGGAACAAACAAATCTTTTTTTTTCCAGAACATAAAAAACATTGAAATCTAGTCATTGTCCTAAAAAAAATAACTTGGTTATTTTTATAAGCACCAAATAGCAAACACTTTTGGTGACTATTATTTTACTGCTTCAAGGTTACAAATGCCATTCGCCTCCCAAACACACCTGCAGACAAACATCCTTACTGTTTTCATTACACAGAAAAAAGCCCACACTTGTGTAAGATTTGTTTTTATGATTCTTCATAGCATATTATCTTTTCCCTGTATCTGTTCAATTTAGCTCTGATAACTAAAGGCTTACAAGTCCTATCATACTTTCCAGATTTGGGGAGGCTATGCATTCACAGTGCTGTCCCTGGCATCTTGACCCTCATGTCAGAGCCTACTTTTCTAGTCCACGCTCCAGTCTTTTTATAGCATCCTCAAAAATAAGCTATAAGCAATTTGATATTCCTTAAAAATGCTTGATTAGACAAATAAAAGGAAGCATAAGCGTAGTCTAGCACTGATGATGTTACCTATTTGGATAAGGAAACGTCTGCAAGAAAGCAACCAAGGACCCTCCCCCTCCAAAAAAAAGGTAGCATATAGATTGATAAAGGCATCTAGAATATTTCTGCACCTGGCTTTATAGTATACAATAGGTAAACTGGCTATGTATTTCTGTGAATTATAGTAACTTCCGGTTGAAGTTATCTAATAAACAATAACAAATGGTGGTTCAGCTTAAAATAGTGGTTCTGCATCTGTCATTAGAGACTGGCTTTGTTCGTACAACTTATTAACTCTGTATTAAGTAAATTAGGGCTTGATCCAAATCTCTGAATTTGCACAACACCTAGACCTAGTCAGTAACTATGTTGGCTGCATACAATGCACTGAGCTAGACAATAGCATTTTAGCTGGGGTGTTATAAAAACTCTACAGCTTCTATTTTTCATATGAAATGTACAAAGGCTAATACTTTAGGAAGGAACCACATTAGGAAACGGTTGTTCCATATTGAATCCTATTTCTTTCAGAAGAAAGGAAATCAAAACGTTAACACAGCAACCAGAGGAAATGCCCACTGAGAACAAATCCTACTGTTATAAAATATATGAATTTGTGTCACTTGTTGCCTTTGCCCTCCTCCCCCTGATTCTGCCACAAATCTTTCAATTACCACAGAGGTCCCCAACCCTCACGATTGCAAGAAACTTCATTTGCGCAAGTGGCAGGTGTGCACATGAAACCATCTGCTCTCCCTCCCTTGTTGATGCCACCGACACTACCGGTCCATAAAGGCAGAAAGGTTTGGGGGGATGCTGATGTAGCAGCGTGCATAACCTTCTAAACCTTTACAAACTTCACATTTTTCTGCAAGTTGACCCGAAACATAAAAAGATTGTACTTTGGGGTATGAATACTAATACTCTCAACCAATGTCTTTGTCTTTTCACCTGATTGTGACTTTCCATTCTGCCTACCCTGTTTAAAGATGGGGCATTCACAAAATAGCAGGGGCATGGAGGGGAGAAGTCAGGATGATGACCACTATTGAAATATAATGGTGTAGCTAGGTCTCTCCATCTTGTAGCATTAACTGAAATACATCAGAAACTGTTTTCCTTCTGGGGAAGTAGAGTAGCAGTATATAGCATGTGATTAATGATTAATGATTAATGATTAATGATCCAAAGTTCTATTCATGAAACGTACATAATGGTTTATCCATATAATAATTGTACAATTCTTTGAATTGGCCTGATACATCAGCTTTCCACATGGACCAATAGTCACATAATAGCTAAAGTTGCTTATGTGGCTAGCTTATGTCTCGGGGCATCATGCAAACATACCCCTCATTTTAAGACTAAGCTAATTTGCCAATATAAACGAGAGTTTGTGCTCATTCTGCATGGAGGAAGACAAAGAGCCTGATTGCATTAGAAAAAAAGTTAATAGAGGTCAGATGTTAAACATTCATAAAACCTTGGAATTCCTTTCTGGGTGACTGTTGTTTTGTCTGGCTCACTGCCCCTCAAATTAATAACTTATATGGTGCTTTGGGATATTGGGTTTGGTCTACAACAATCAGGAAAAACATGTACAAAAACCTGACAAGCTAGGTTACACTCCAGGTAGGGTATGCTGACTGGAAACATTAGATTACATTTTATCACCAATTAACTTGACCTTTCACTTGAAGGACAAAAACCTGTTGTGTGTAAAAACATGGAACTGGGCGCAGCAGAAACAGGGGTCAATTGAAGTCCGTGCACTGAATTTAAGGAATTTTAACTTGTACTATTGCTTTTTGGTATGAATCATGTCTAAAAGTCCCCTCCTTCCCCAATCGTGTGGTTTACTGGAAGCTGCACATACTTCTTAAAAAAAAAAAAACCTCCAGGAAAGCCCCAGCTTATCAACTAATAATCTGATTGGTCAAACTGATTTAATCTCCTTTTCTGATTGGCAAAGATAAATAATATATCTGCGATAACCTTGCCACCCTAAGGAAATTCAATATCAATATTTTCAGCAATGGCCCTGGTTGTCTGGAGAATTCTGGAGCTGAAGTTGAGGAAGACTGAGTCAGATAGTAGAACTCATCATGTGGTTGGTGTAAAAGTGATTGCATCACCTTTAAAAATCTGAAGAAAGGGAGGCAGCAATAGTCCTTTCTTTCTGTGAATGGTCCAAGGTAATACCATCACCTTGCTATTTTTTTCTTACCAATAAAATCACAAGTAATTTTATTTATCCTGCCTTAAATAAAATGGAAAGGATTAATTTTTCTTCCATACAATGGCGTCCATGAGCTCACATTACATAGATCTATATGGGGTGGAGGTTCGGTCATGTTGTGATGGCCACAAACTTGTCCATTTCAACCACTCATGTGGATGCCACTGCTTTCATCAATGGATAAAATAGGGCAGAGGGCTGAATAATGTTATGGATCTAAGATATTACTATGAGTAAGAAGGTAGTAACTTTTTTCAATTGTGTACATTTTGCCTATGAGAACACTTTCAAGATTGTGCTGCTCTGTTAATTGTCTTACTTTCCTATTCAAATTTATTCAGGTAAATTGCCTGGTTAGAGTTAGGGGAGAGAAGCTGAAGACTTCTAATTAAAAAAAATCACGTTGCCTTTTCTCCAAACCCATATCATTTTATCTTTATCATTGCTTAACTTTCATTGCCTGACCTCTAGTCCGCTGTAAATCCAGTCTGCTTGCATTTTTCAGCTTTGTCCTCCCTTTCAATCTTCCCATTTTTCTCAGAATTTTTATCTGCTTTTTTCTACTATTTGTCTCTTCTTTGTTTTATACTGAGTGATTCTTCATTCTTTGAATATGCTGAAATAATATACTTAGTATTAGACTATTGTATAGCAAATCATTATGATACCTTGAATTTTAATAGTACAATATTTTCATACTTTTAAAAAAATAAGAGACTAAGAATTCTGTCTATACCTGAAGTTTATGGAGTTATGGCAGGATTTGGATCCTTTTGTGTATTTTATATCTTGTAAACCAGTATCAGAACTGGTCTTAGAAGTGATGCTTGAAAGTTGTCATGTTGTTGTAGTTCAGACGTTCATGTACATTATGGTTTTGATGTCTTACATTTATGCCTCATCTCATCATCCACATTAGACTAAATTGTCCCAAAGGTGCTGTTCAAAAGGCAGCTGAGCTTGGTTTTTTTCCTTGGAAATGTTTTGCTTCTCATCCAAGAAGCTTATTCAGTTCACCAGAACTGAGAACTGAAGAAGCTTCTTGGATAACCAAAGAAAAAAACCAAGAAAGGCCAGTTGCCTTTTGAACAGCACTTTTGGGACAGCCATGAGCTGGATGATTGAGAATCCCCATAGACATTAGCCTAATATCTTTACACCAAGAAAGGTGGTATTTAGGTGGAAAAGATAGGAGAGATTGTCATGGGCAGATTATCCCAAAATCACAGTGACAACTCCCAAGCAGAAGCAAAGAGATAATTTAAAAAATCTGTCCTTGGTAATTTCCCAATGCATATAGAATTTCAGAATTTCTTCATGAGGAAGTGGATAAATGTGGATAATATTCAGATATGTTTAATTTTCCTACATTTTATCAGGTATGCAGGCTTGCCTGGTGGGCTTCAGTTTTTATATAATCCAGTCATGGTAGGTTTGATGATTAGGGAGACCTATGCTAAAGACTTTACCTGTTGTAGTTGGAGTTTATTCTCCCTTGAAAGAGCAGGTATGCAATCTTAAGGTCTTCTTTGACACTATGCTGGGTTTGACTTTGCAGATCAATGTACCTGGTAGCAACAGGTAGCAAAAGCAGTCTTTTTCCAGCTGTGAATGCTCCATCAATAACATTTTTTTTCCAGCAAGGATCTGACTATTAATGCTTGTTCTCTTGTTACCTCCCAGTTAGAAAGTTCTAATCCTGTACTTGAAAGAGATTCAGAAATTAAGCTGATAGATATGTCAGATATTTGCTAGTAGCATAATAGTTATTCTAATTTTAGTTTTGAAGGCAGATTAGTGGATTAATTTTAGATTGCTTAATATAATAAGACAAATCCTTGGATAGATAATAGATAAGTCCAGGGTGTGTGTCCTGCTTATCTGGAGGATTAGCTTTCCATAAATTACAAAATTATACAGTAGCTCCAATAAATCTCACTTTATTACAAGTATTGGAATCAACTAGGGCAATGGGTTGTTGTTGTTGTTGTTTTGGTGGTGGCACCTTCCCTTATGGATGATTTCTATTCCTAGAGATCCAGACTCTTCATCCTTAGGCTGTTTTAAAAAGTAGTAACTAATTAGGACTACAATCATTTTTATACTCAAGCTTTCATCTTCTAAGAGTTTTTTGACATTGGCTATTTTTATTGTTTTGTGGATTTTATGAGCTCTTTTGATATTGTTTGGTATTAGATGATAGGTGGATTTTATTTATAACCATTGTGATTGGTATTATTGAAGTCCAGTTTGTAAACAGACAAAAGTCCATCACATATAAAACCTGAGGTGGTATTCAGTAGGTTCTGACCAGTTCTGGAGAACCAGTAGCTGAAATTTTGAGTAGTTCAGAGAATTGACAAGTACCACCTCTGACTGGCCCCGCCCCCATCTATTCTCTGCCTCCTGAGTCACAGCTGATCGGTTGGGTCTTCCTTTGTTGCCCTGCAGAGGAGAATGGAGCTGGAAAGCAGGTTAGTGGGGTGGGGAAGGAATGGGGATTTTGCAGTAACCTTTCCCCTGGAGTGGTGTGGGAATGGAGATTTTGCAGTATCCTTCTCCTGCCACTCCCACCAAGCCACACACACCAAGCCACGCCCACAGAACCGGTAGTAAAAAAAATTGAATCCCACCACTGGATAAAACACTTATGTTAATCAAGTTATCTTAAAGTCCGCATATTATAGGAGTTGCATCTACCTGACAGAACATTTTACGGGCAGCATATAGGAGATATCTGTAACCATAAATGCACATTACTTTCAATTTGAAAAAAAATCAGTGGATGTTATGCCTAGCTACAATGCACTTATTCCACCTTGTCTTCATTTTTATCTGCTCCCTGCCAAAGTCCCTGGTCACTGATGTTACATATCTGTGTATCTAATTTCATCAATCAGGTTAAACTGAGTTTGCAGCTTGTCTAAGTGTGCCTTTTTGAATGAATTTCTATGTCTAATTCATCATATACTACAACACTTGTTAATATAAATTCATAATAAATGGAAACATAATAAATTGGGTTATGCAACTTACTTTAGTACAGAGATTCCATTGCAAAGACAGAAAAGTCAAGGCATGAATGTTTCAAGCAGAAAAAAAAACCTCATCCTTCAAATCTCAACTTATTTTTCAGATAAAATTCAGGTAGTATTTTGGGTAGGAACTGAATTATATAGCAACTATTATTTCTGAGTCGTGTGAACATCCAAGAACATATGGTGCCATAAGTTTTTAAACTACAATTCACCACAAAGCTATGGATTGACTTTTAAGATTGCCTTGCATATACATGTGACTGAACTTTGTATTTACCAGCAGAGAGTCAATAAACTAGCAGCTGCACAAAGTTGAAGTCTTATGTTATTAACTTTTATACCACACAAACTATATCCTAAACAAATGGAACTGAAAAATACATGGCCATGTTATAGATCCATTGGGTAACTTCTGATAACAAGAGATATATAATGTATTCCTGATATTTTAAGTATTTTGCAGGTAAGAAATTATGGATTAATATGTTCCCATTGATCTTTACAGGTAAAGAAAATAGCAGCTGAATATTATGACACTCTACCTCAACACCAGTCATGGGTTCATGTTCTCTGGGACTTTGTTTTTGATGATAACATCAGTCCTTATACAAGGGTTAAAAGAAAGTGCAAATTGGTTTCTGAATCTTCCTAGATACCAACTCCAGCTTTTCCTCTCTGGACTTCTGCACCTTGAAAATTTCTCCTTCGCAAACATGAATGATGCATTTTATGTCTTAGGTAGATGTAGCTGATGTATGTTTCTGAACCCAAAGGATTGTCTTAAATCTAAATATAAAGTAATATTAAAATGAAGCTAACAAAAACCTTTTTTCTTTGCTATTGTGCAATACCAAACTCAGATGCAGTCAGAGCACGGAGGACCCCGAATTTATAGATTTGGAAAGTAGAGAGGAGAAAGGTGGCTAGCTCTGTATATTTTGACTAATTAAAGTATATGGCTAGGAAGTCTGATATTGCATGCAATAGACTTCTCTCCATCTCTGTAGTTAGTTACATAGCGAATTTTGCAAGTAGGGGAAGATGGAAGATCTCTGTGTAATTAACTTTTAAGTAATGTGCAAGTATGTGGGAATTCCCCACCTCATACTGTTGTGATGGGCAGTGGTTCTGAGAGCTATAAAAAATATCCATCTAGACCAGGGGTATCAAACTTGCGGCCCGTGGGCCAGATGCATCACGTGCTGGCCAGGCCCATGCCCGGTTTAGCAAAGTGGGGAAAAAGTCATATGTCATGTGATGCTGTCAGTTTGACACCCCTGATCTAGACCAGAGGTAGGGAACAATGGCCTTGACTTGACTTGACTTCAGGACTTTAACTCCTAGAATTCCTGAGCCAGCATGGAATGAGTTGAAGTCCACAAATTATAAAAAGATCATCATTTCCCACTCCTAATTAGACAAGAGAGGTTTGCCAATGCATATTAGTTGCAATAATTAAATCAGACTTCCACACTGCTACAAGCAGATTACAAAGTACCCAGCAGTGTATATTAAAAGAGGTTGAATAGCAGACAGCTCTGTTTATGACTTCAAGTTATTTAAAGAGAAAGCCCATATGTACCTACTTAGAAGTAATCTCAATAGAAATTAACATAATCATCAAGGTAAATAGGTTAGGATTGCAGCCTAAAATGGATTGAGGCAAGTATATTCTTAGTGCAGTTATGTGCAATTGTGGAGATAACACAGTCTAATAGCAATGAATACAGTTTGTGTGCTTCAGTGCTTGGTATTCCTAATTACACAAAGGCCAGTAGTTAATATTGGAAAGACCTCAGAGAAAATGCTCTAAGCAGGGTGAATGATACTGGTTTGGATGGAAAAATGGAAGACTAATCTATAAGGCAAATTATTTTTACTTACCTGAGTCTCCTTTTTTCCCCATTTTTTAAGGCTACTACAAATGTTATTAGTTTCCAGATGTGTTAAGCATGTTATTCTATTGCAGCAAAAAACCAACAAAATCTATGTTACCTTAAAGATGAATGTATTTATTATCACATAAGCTTTCATGGACTACAGTCTGCTTCTTCAGTTGCACGGTTCATTATTCTGAAATTTATATTATATACTCTTGATATGACAACTCACCCATCCCCAACAAACAAACAAAAAACACAACCCCAGCTTCTGAAGTGTGAAATTGGAGATGCTTCCACATTTTAAAAAAACTTAATCAGTTTTCAAAGGAACCAAAAAAACTTTATTAAAAAAAACCCCTAGCCAGTGCTCCACTTATCTAGTACCCACCCCACCCCACCCAACCCACCATGTTGTAAGTTATTAAGCAACATGAGATGCACAGTATTGTTACTTATTTCTAATCAGTAATGGGTGTTTTATAGTCCAAGGCAGGTAAAGAAATCATATATTCAGGACACAAATGTTAGGCTTGGTCACTGACTTTCCCATAAATTGAAAGTCTGAGGGGACTTTTGAGGATCCTGCTCAGGAAAAACCTTCCTATAATTTCAAGAGAAAACAGTTTTCATGTAGGTTCCACATAACTCTAGTGGTTTGCTCAAGCCAACATACATTTTAAGCCTAAGCAAAGTAAAATAGTTTGCTATTAGTTATCACACAGTATTTATGATAAAATATTGGATGGTGTGTTATGGGGAGATCTATTCAGTGCAAACTTGTTTTGGGAGAAGAATACTAGTAATTCTGAATATAACCACTATATACAGAAGACATGCTTAAAAATGATGAGAGACATTTTGTCTTTGGAGTTGTTCTATTCTCCAGTCTAGTGATTTGCAGTCATCAATTTTGTAAATTGATATATTTCATACAATAGGCAAGAGATGTAAACATGAAAAAGTGAATTTTCTATTTCTCAAACTGTATTTCTGGTAGCACCACAAGAGGTCAGATAACGACCTGGTTTACACAATATGGAAACCATAAGAAGGTTTCCTTAATTTGGTATAACGTCTTGTGTGAATTCGGACAATTCAATAAACCATGGCTTCATTCAATGTGTAAACATAGTCATAGCCATTTCCTTTGGAATGCCATAGCTGGTCAAGATTGCCAAGTTGGCCATCCCTGTTGTTAAAAAGTAGAAAAGTATATATGATGAGCCCAAATCTATTGTAAGAATGAATTGAAAGAAAAGCCAATCAATGCCACAAATGTCACATGGACAATGAACAATTTATTACCGGTATGAGCACAGATGCTGTGATGCACTGATGTACCGCTTTAATATTGTGGTAGCTTTGGGACCAGGGACTTCCTGGCTAACAGCTGGCATCTTCTGGCCTCAACTACTGATGCCATTAATTAGATTCTGTTGGCAAAAAGGTTTTCATTTACACTGTAGACTACCAGTAAAATTATTTTGAAGTCATCTAAT
Source organism: Pseudonaja textilis (assembly GCF_049901715.1). Taxonomy (NCBI): domain Eukaryota; kingdom Metazoa; phylum Chordata; class Lepidosauria; order Squamata; family Elapidae; genus Pseudonaja; species Pseudonaja textilis. Next base: position 297,429,979 of record NC_141990.1, on the reverse strand, counting down.
AAAAGTAAATGGATCACATGTTTCCTTACCTACAATATACTAAAAACAAAAATGTCATACATTTAAATAAGCAAATACAAAATACAAAAAGGCTGACCAAATCTGATGTGCATTATCAGATGAATTTTAAAAATCCAGATAAATTTTTTAATATTTTCCATTTCAAAGATTTTAAGACTTTTTTCTTTCTTTTTTAAATGAAGCAAATCCAAGGCAGTAGCAAGCTTCAAAGTCTGCTGAGTCTGCTAATAAAAAGGATTTTAAAAACAAAAGATGCTGTCAGGTGTCCTCTTTCACCATTCTGCATGATCTTGGTACACTTAGAAATGAACCATCACTCGTCATGTCCTTTTCAACTTCCAGATGGTCTTGTGGCCTTTATGTTGTGCTGATTCGACTCAATTCCTGCCTGATGGCTAAAAAACAAGAACAAGCAAATAAGATGTAAGCCAAGGCTTATTACAAAAGACAAAACAACCACAATCTCATACCTAATCTAAAATCCATCAAATAATGCATGAGAATTGGCTGAAACAGCAAATACAGAAGCAGCACTGAGAAAATATGGTTGAGCAGATTAGCTCCTGTAAAATTCAGAGGACACAAGCATCTCAGCGCCCTGGAGTTTCCTCTCTTGCTGTCTATTACACATGAACTTTATTGGTCTCAAACATTCAGGTTTGGATTAAGATATCAAATAGGTAAAAATTCTGGTATGTTTCCTTAGTGTAGCAATGCGGAGTAGGTAGTATGTGAGACAAGGAACACTTCTTCCACACTAGGAAAGAGGTATCAGCTTTATATGCCAGTTGAGTAGAAAGTCTGGCCTGTATTCTGATATCTCAAAACATAGCGATAGCAGATTTACTTCCAGACCACTATTTTTTTTAAAATAAGAATTGCCTCCATCACTTTTTATCAAAACCATACCGGGCAGCTCTTCAACCCTGTAACATCCCATTCTGGCTTATGCTTTTATAGCTCCCTAACTTCTGAAAAGCATCTATATAAGCTGTAACATTAATGGTTGCACCTAACTAGCCTTGGCTGATCTCAAAAGCTACGCTTGAATAGATCAGGCTTACCTGAACAGGAGACCATCAAGAAACTAAAAAAAAGTATTGGGAGTTCAACCATGTTTGTACTGTTGCTGCAGAAAACTACACAGATATGCCCATATAGTCACCAGAAGTTGAGCTTAAACAGGTTTGAGTTATAATATGGCAGAATATATATTTTACTTTCCTTTATGCCAAATCCTGAGTTCAGTTGACAAGTTGAAAGGCAATCTTCATTCTGTGTTATCTTGGAAAGTTATCTGTTTTCCTCTCCAATAAATCATCTTGAATGTGAGAAGGACTTCCGGTTTGTGGTGCTTCGGTGCAGGCAAGAATCCGCAACTGTGCGCGGTCCCTGCCTGTGTTCACTGCCTGAGTGCCCCGAGCCATTTGGCTTCGGGGCTAAGCCACCTTTGCAGAAGGTGGTGAAGACTGGGGGGCTCTGGCAGGGATGAGAGACATCGCATCTCTCTTTCCTAGCCGGCTAAATCTCCCTCTCCAAAGGCAGCTGAGCGGCAGTCTGTAATGGCTGCCACATAGAAGAGCTCAGCCGGAAAAAGAAAGTGCTGGAGGAGCTTGTGAAGAAGTGAAAGTGATCTTTGCTGACTGGGACAAAGGAACAGTGAAAGTATCCTGATATTTAATACTTATTAAAGATACATCGTTCCCAGACTGAGTAAGCAGCGAATGGATATTAAAGGGAAAACTTTTTTCTTTTCACTCTCCTTCCAAACGGAACAGCTTTGAGAGAAATTGGAAAACCCGCATTGAAGGTATGCTAAATGCTAAAGATTATGCTAATGCCAAAGGGATATGGATTTCTAAATATTTAAAGAAAAAAATTTCTTTTGCTGTGAGTGGGAAGGGAGAGGAAAAAAATTGAAGTAGAATTTGAAAATAAGGAGCAGACTGCCTAGAATTTTAAAGAGCCATTTGAACATTAATAAGACTTCAAAAAGACATATTTCAATTGGAATTTTGTGACTTAATAGCAACCCCAGAAAAAGAAATGGAAGAAGGGAAAAAGTGCTAAAAGAAATAGTCTATCTGGATTGTTTGGTGACTTTGGATCTTTTGGGAAATCTTTTTTTTTCTTTGTTTAAAAACACTCGGGTGGTTGTTTTGGGAAAATTTTTTCCTCTTTATAATGGCATTATCCTTGGATGAATCCAAAACTGAATATCAAAAATATAAAAAGGAAGAACAAGACTGGAAAGATACTTTGGGCATTCTTTTTCAATCTCTAGAAATGGCGGTACATTCTTATGGAGAATTGATTGCGCAGCAGGATAATTGGGACAAAGAAGAAACCATCTTTGATGAACATGTGATCCTATTTGGGGAGGAGAAGAAAGAGGAAAAGAAAAAGGGGATTTTAAAACCTAAAAAAACAACCAAAAAAGATAAAAATGAGTTGAAACGTGGATATAAGGTTAGAAAACAACAGAAAGCGGGAAAGCAGAAGAAGAAAAGGGAGGTGGAGAGACAAAGGGGTAAAAAGGGTAAGGAGAAGAATAAGCAAGGGAGAAAGGAAGGGGTGAGAAGGAAGGAAAAGAATAAGCAAGGGAGAAAGGAAGGGGTGAGAAGTCCCAATGATGGGAAGCAAGATTTAAAGAAACAAAATTCATTTAGAGACAATGGGTAAATCTAATTGAAAAAGGGATTCTGTAAGGTACATAAGATTGTATTATTATAGGCGTTTTTAGAATAAAATGTTTAGGATATAAATGAGTATTAATATGTATGATTAAAATGGTATTGACGGGTACTAGCTACATTATATATTTATAAATTTGTTCCTTTGTTATTGTTGTTCTTTCTTTCTTTTTTCTTTTTCTCTCTATATAATATATTGTGTAACTTTAGGATGTGCTAAACAGAATCTCAATACAAGTTATGTGTGATATTAAGTATTATTAGGTTAGGGGAAAGAGTTAAAGGCGTCATACTCCAATCAGTGTACAGGAGAAGTTTTGTTTAAAGAGAAAAGATGAATGGATAGTTGAGAACAGACAAAGAATGACAAGTATTATGATTTGAACTGAGATGAGATAAGTAGAATAAAACTAAGAGAGTTAAAAAAAGGAAGAAGCTATATAGAAAATGGAAAACGGTAATAAGATATGGAATGATATATAAAAGGAACATGATCTTTGAAGTGGTGTCTGTACGATGAATTTTAACCTGGGATCAAGCAACTTTCAGAAAAGATGTTTTATGTTTTATGTCTTGTCTGTTTTTGTATTGGAAGAGAATAATGAAATTGTATAAGACAGATGGATATAAAAAATGTATACAATCTAAAATTAAAGAGATATAACTTGAATAAATAGAAGGAAAGGGAGTAATAAAGAGAAGTTCGGGATAAGATATGAAGATGAACAGATAAGGTAAATATATATACTAAATTGTGTTTGTATGGAAATGTGATAACTTGGAATAATTCTGTCTTTAAATAAGATGTTGTATTGGTTTTTTTAGAAAAAGATTTCTTATGTCATCATATTTTATGTTTTGTTTGTTTGTATATTGTTTTGTAAAATTAATAAAATTTGCTTAAAAAAAAATCATCTTGAGTGTGAGATTAAGGTAGGACTAAAGCTGCCTCAAATACTTTGGCCACCTAATGAGAAGGAAGGACTCACTGGAGAAGAGCCTAATGCTGGGAAAGATTGAGGCCAATAGAAGAATGGGACGACAGAGAATGAGGTGGCTGGATGGAGTCACTGAAGCAGTTGGTGTGAGCTTAAATGGATTCCAGAAGATGGTAGAGGATAGGAAGGCCTGGAGGAACATTGTTCATGGGGTCGTGATGGGTAGGACACGACTTTGCAACTAACAACAACAAAAAGCTGCTACAAGAACAAATATAGACATGTTGGGAGGGAAGCCTAATTTTCATGTTTTGTGAAAGAATGTTCACTGGGTGTGTAAATCATAAAATATTTCAGATAAAGCTGGAAGAAAAACACACTGCTTCAAGTGTTTTCCACCTGACTTCCATTCTTCCATTCTTTCTTGCGCTAAACTAAAATTGAAGATCGAAGATTCTCTTATTTACCACTGTCCTAAAAGTGGACAATGGAAAGAGGATAGCAAGACAGTCAAAGCAGTTAAATAGATACAATCCTACAGAGTGAACAATGTCTTGCCATCTCTCACATACACCAAAGTTAAAGCTTCTTAATCTCCTCACTGGCAATGCCCTAACATCTGGAATGCAGTTTATTGAGAAAGGGTTGTGGTAGATTAAACAGCCGTGCTTGTCCTTATTGATGAACACCGTTTAACCAAATCAACATTTGTAAGACAGGAAATGGACCTCCATCTTGATCCCTTAGCCCAGGCCAATGTAAGAAATGAACCCCTTCCTAGTTTCTTACCATCAATTATCTCTTCTTTTACTTTGTGTAATTCTTTTACAACTTCCTCCAATATTTCCTACAGAAAGAAAAACAGAAGGCAGTTGAAAAAAAAATGCTCTTTAACATTGTAAAGGCCCAAGTCCCGTAAAATGGAAAAAATAAAATTCTCCCAAATATTCCTGCAAATGTAATTTGAATTTTTACTTTTGCACTACACAAATAGAGTTAAAATGTGCTATTCAGAAAGATGATTTACTGAAGTTAAGCAACCTTTAGGCTTACTTGAATTGCTAATAGCAAACTGAAAAGTGAGTTCCCATGGAATTATTTTGGCACGGACTGCCCACATGATGAATATATGCATATGTTAAAAGCAGTTCTTACACTACAAACAGATTAATACTTCTTGGATTTGAAAGTAAGGACCAGCTGAGATGAACCTGATTTATAATGAAAACATATAGTTTATTGTTGGGGATGGGAAATGCCCTTTACTACACAGAAAATCTTGAATGTCACGCTGCACCTATCACTGCTTTCTCTTTTTGTAAATTTAATGCAGAGTCAGAGGGACACAGAACTTAGTAAATACTTTGCATGCAAAAAATTTCAGATTCAGTCCCTGCTCTCTCTTTGCCTGAAATCTGGAAAACTGGTATTGGTACTGAGCTAGATTACCAAGGATCTGAATTAAATATCAAGCAGTAGGATTATTTGTGGAATCTTAGCACTTAGAAATGGTTTATTAACTAGACTGAGAGAATCAGAAAATAATTCATACATCCACAACTTTTCTCATTTTATTGCTTTCGCAGTTCATGAAAATGATTCATTTCTTTGTGAGACAGACATTTCATAGCCAATTCTGTTCAAATTATATAAACCAATGGCCCTCTGAAGAAACATAGCTTAGTGATAGAATAACCCCAGGCTCCATTCTTGAATTTTCAGTTAAGCAAGCAGAAATACTGAACAAAACTGTCTTTTTTCCTGGTTTGAACACCATTAATAAACATTTCTTCTATCAATATTCATCAAGGTATTCATTCCAACTCACTTGTTTCATACGATCAAAATCTAAAGTGTCCATTGCCACATCATTACTGCTGCTCGCTGGCTTCATCCTTGAGATAGAACAAAAGAAAACAAGAGATAATTCTATGCTGTGCTCCACAGTATTGAGATATTAGTAATCCCTCATCAAATGGTATATAAAACCATGTGGAAGTTGACCATGCAGCTCAACAAAAGTTCATTTCCTATTACATTTTCCATATCACTTAATGGTTAGGTAACTTTGTTAAACAAGCAGCTTCAAACCCTGCCCAGTGTAAATCATTGAAATATCATTTTAGCTTTAAAAATGCCCTGGAAAGGGAGAAAGCAAGCCAAATTATATTTGTGTACCTGAAGATTTGTTTTATACCTGTAATGCTAATTCAAATAGTTTCCATGACTACTTTACTTCCTAAACTGTTATTGCAGTTAATTATTTACTAATTACTCTTTACAATGGCTTTATTGTCAGGATAACAGCTAGGCAACCTTTCAAAAAGTTCTGTTCATTGTGCAAATCTATCCTTATTTTTCTATTAATCATCTTCAGCATCACCATCATGTGCCAGCAACGTTATCACTATCACCAATATATATGTAAATTTATGTGCCGAAGAATCTATCATCTCTGCACAATGTCTCCTCTTTACCCAAGCTATTTTGGTCACAACTCATTCCAAAGCCTGAGCCATGAGGACATCATGTGGTCAACACAAGCAATAAATCAGGAGTAAGAAGAAGTTTATATGACCTCTTTTTGTTTGATGTAATATTGGAGGCTGAATAATGATTACATGGTAATTACAAGAAAATTATAAGTGAAAAATCACTATCAATGGACTATTGGCATTTAAGGATGGATGGGAATTGGACAGTATAGGAAAGGTTACATGCAAATATCTATCTTTTATAATCTTTCACAAACCCAAATAATTCTGTCCCATCTTTTTGGTCAATATTCAAAGCCTATACAATAGATCAGAAATAAAATATTTATTAACACCCATAGCAGTTTATTTTTCTTCAATCGCAGAAAAGGCAATAAAAACAATTTTGTACAATTTATAGTATTTTTTCTAGCATATATGTACATACCCTCAAACTAAAGACAGCCAGCAAAATATTTCAGACTCAATATCTGGACTAACCAAATGGTTATAGTGCTAAAATTATAATCAGATTAGGCTGAAATCTAAGAGGTACACACATATATAATTTAGTTTTGGGAAGGAACATATTAAATTTCATTATATACTTTTATTTATTAAATTTATTGAATATATTACCATAATATGAAGCATATATGGTCCTCAACTTATATTTAAAGTTTTTACAGAATAGTCACTGAGGTGAGTGTGTGATCAGGCATGGAAATACATGATGCAGAAATGGGGATTTAATAGCCTCCTTTATTATACTGTTACTAGGCAAGTGAGAGAAACAGCTGTTGACAACTAAATGCTTCTCATCTAGTGCAAATCTGATGTTTTAGGGTATAATTTTCACTGTGAGTGCTGCATTTTGGAAGGGGTGCATGGGAATGAAAGCAGTTAAAACAAAGCAATCATCACTGGCATTCTGATTTTAATTTAGCCACTGCACAAAATATTTTTTAAAAAAAATTAAAAGCATAATTCAACATCAAATAATGCTTAGTATGTTGATTTTCTTTAAAGTTAAAGTAACATTCCTACTATATCTGCAAGGGAATGAGCTGTAAGTATGCTGCATCTTTCAACAATGTATTTTCTTTATGTAATTTCTGTAACTCATAGTTATGTTTTCCTGTTAGACTGCTTTATGTAACACATTTTATTTAATTTTAGGACACTTTTTTAAACAAAACAGTCATAAAATATGCTAACAGCAATGCATTTTTCCCAAACTACACATCAAACTTGACATTATTTTTCCAACAAAGAACAGTGGTTTTTGGTCACTGAGTTCTACTGAATTCATTCTCATGATTCACGGTGGATTTTAATTACCTGATTTCAATATTATATAATCCTTATGTAAGCATCACTGACATGTAATGTATTAAGCAGCAGAAAGCAAACAAACCAACCAAGATGGCAAGTCACACCCAGACATATAGCTTGTTAGTTGTTGCATGAAAAGGTACATGATTTTGCAAAGGATAAGCCAAAACACTACAGAGAAGTCAGGACAGTTTTTCAGTACCTAAAAGATGGCTGAAACTGAACACGACCTTTCGGTTCAGGACTTCTCTCCACTGATGGGTTTCTATGCAATGGAATGAGAGGATACAACATGATCACATCCAGAAGCATCATGCACAGGTCCAATACATGCAGGGGATCCATACATGATGTTCTGCAACTAACCTAGAGAGTAACGAAGTGACTGGTTTTTCCATGGAGTTGCTTCTCTCCCAAAGTTTCTTGCCAGCATCTAGGTAAAGAACAGACAAACAAACAGAAGGCTGTAGGACCTAGATTGTAGCAGGAGAGTTTAGACAGAGGTATGGGGAGGGGAGACCTAATTTTTATAAGAAACATACTAAACTACCTAATAAGTTTCTAATAGCAAAAGATGTACTGGTGGAATAAACTCAAACAAACAGATCCAGGTCAACAACAGTTATAAATCTGCTAAAACGGGAATTCTCATTAAAAACCTAGAACATTAAGGAAAGATCCTTTCAGCTAATACCGAAGAAATGAATTCTTGAACTTTTAATAACAGAATAACAACTGCTAAGTGAAGTATAAACAAAAATAATATGGCTTATAATACATATTATATTCTTTTTTCACCATCCTTTGTAATATCCAAACCTACGTAGGTTCTCTATAACAGGGGTCTCCAACCTTGGTAACTTTAAGACTTGTGGAGTTCAACTCTTGGGAGTTGAAGTCCACAAGTCTTAAAGCTGCCAAGGTTGGAGACCCCTGCTCTATAACTCGAGTCCAGCAATTCTGTGGGAAAGACAGTATCAGAAGGAAAGAGCCACGAGAATGGTATTTCTCTTTTACCTGGTCTCTGATATTGTTTTGTTTTTTCATGATCCTATTTTTTTATTTGGCTGGTTCATTCTCCTCATATCTAGAGTGATATGGGACACAACCATGGATAGCAATTCCCACATTGTCACTGTTGGTGGTTAAGAAAGTGGGTTGTCCTTATTCCTGCTCATGTATGCAGGTTCTGTAGAGAAACATATCTTGAATCCAAACTGTTTGGAAAAGTTAAAACCTTTATTAACTGTGACTGGTTTCATTCAATAGAACTTTTTAAAAAATCAAGCAGACATTCAAATGAAGAATAATATTCTGATCATTTCTCAGAAACAAATTTGCTAGGTCAATATCACTGCAAGAAAGTAATCCACTGTGCTTAAGATATAATCCTGTGTGGTTTTGCATATTCAATTGGAAAGCAATGATATTTAGGCGTGCTCAAAAATATTGTGTTGCCATATGTGTTGAATATTTAGTTTTTGTCTTAAGATGTGTTAATTTCCAGAGCAGACATGAATTACTGTTGCTAGGCTCACAAATCAAATCTAGGTATAAACCTATTTTAATTTTGCTTGAATATACAACAGGCTGACCACAAATACTGATTCTCACAATATTTTAAAGTAAAAATCAAATCAACTACATTACTGATGATAAAGGTGTCTGAATATAAGTACCAAATTACTGAGGCTGACTCTTTCAATTATTGAGTAGGGATCTTTTAAAAGATTTCTGAATCTCCTTTACATCCATTTTGCATAATTTAGATTTAACCACAAATACAAATATTGTCAAAGGAAGATTACAAGAGTTGAATACCTGAGGAATTCTGCTGTTGGACAGGGCCTCGTGTAACAGGTGTAGGAGAAGTGCTAGCGTCTTCCTAAAAACAAGCAAAATGTGATCTTAATATTGTGACTGTGGTTTGGAGTAATATGGTTTATAGCACCTCTAGTTGTACAATAGCAACAGAATCTCATTATGTGGCAAAGGAGGTTCTCTTTAACCAGGAAAAGCTATTTATTCACTCAGTCCTTTATTGTCAGCTTTTCTACACCTAGCATCCCATATTCATAATTTATTGAAGTTGGCAAAAATCTAATACTGATGCTCAAAGTATTCCTTCCTTCCTTCCTTCCTTCCTTCCCTCCCTCCCTCCCTCCCTCCCTCATTAAATTTGTTTGCCACTCATTTTGCTGTGAGGTGATTGTTGGCGGCTTACATTAAAAGCAATAAAACTACACACACACAAACACCACAAAACATCAGGAAGGTGGGAGCCAATACCACTTCAGGAGGCAAGATGTTCCAAAGAGCCAGAGGCCAGAGCCACAGCAGAGAAGGCTCTTTTCCTGAATCCCACCAGCTGTAATTTCCTTATTAATGGGGTCCACAACTTGCCTCCTCTGCCAGCACAGATGGGATGGGTCAGTTCCATTGAGGTAGTTCCTCAAGTAGCCTGGAGCCATGCCATGTAGGGTTTTAAAGTTGATAATCAACCCCTTGAATTACAACCGGAAGCAAATTGGCAGCCAGTGCAGCTCATAGAATAGTAGTGTAATATGGGCTGCTCTAGGGCCCCCAAAAACTGAATGTGCTGCCTCACTTTGCACCAATTGTAGCTTCCAAATATTCTTCAAGGTAGCCCCATGTACAGTGCACTGAAGTAGTCCAGACATGAGATAATCAGGTCTTGAATTACTGAGCATAAGGTCTTGTGATCAGGAAAGGCTGCAAGTGGTGCATAACCCAAAGTTGTGCAAAAGCTCTCCCAGCTGGGGTTGCCACCTCCTCTTTAAGCAGAAATGGCAAGTCCAGGAGAACCCCCAAGATGCAGACTGGGTTTGCTGGGGTAGTGCGTCTGCATCCAGAACTAAAGATGTTGAAGTCCTGGATCTTGAAGCATGCACCCAAAGCTACTTTCCCAGGGTTCAGCCATTCATGTTATCCCCCATCCAGACCTGTGAGAGGGCACTGACATTATCACTTGGATCACTAGGGGTAGAGATATAAAGTTCAGTATCATCAGCATATGATTATATCTCAAACCATGATGACAGCAGCTTCACGTAGATGTTAAAAAGGAGTGGAGAGACTACCGAACCCTGTTGCATGCCACAAAAGAGCAGCCATGGGTTGGCTTTCTCATTCCTATTAATATTGATTATGACTGGCCTTGAAGAAAGGAGCCCAACCAGCACAAGGCTATGATGCCCAGTCCCAGACCCCATAGTCAGTCCAAAAAGATAGCAGGGTCAATAGTATTGAAGGCTGCTGAGAAGTCAAGGAGAGCAAGGATGGTTGCACTACTCTCATCCTGCTCTCACCAGAGATGATTCACAACTCCTTCCTTCCTTCCTTCCTTCCTTCCTTCCTTCCTTCCTTCCTTCCTTCCTTCCTTCCTTCTTTCCTCCCTCCCTCCCTCCCCTTGTGGTTAATACTATAACAAATGAAATGCCCACAATAAACCAACACTTAAGCAATTAAATTAAACTATCCATGTTAACAGTAATGAAAAGATATCATGACAGGAGTCAGTGTCAACCACCAAAGCTTCCTAGCTCCATCTTTACTACTTATCAAGAGATCAGGAATGTGGCTAGTCTAGTTTCAAGGAACAGACTAATTCATAATATCCTGGAGGAACTAGCTTCCTTGTCTTGGCCCCCTTCACTCTCATGAAAATGGCAAATTACCTGAAGCTTTCTTTGGAGTAAACATAATGGACAGGTTCATTCAGTTGGAGAAGACAGCCTGGCACGTATTTTGTGATAAGTCATACAAGCCAGCACTTTAAACTGCTCTGGCAACTCAAGAGGGAACAATGCAGAGTCTGCAACGTAGATGTACTACTATGTTTTTGGTGATTAACACTGTTCCCAAAGCAGGGGTGGAACTGCATAATATAAGAATTGTGGGTTCTGAATATCTTCAACAGAAGCCCTATGTTGATAATTCTACAGTATGAATAATGATGTTACCCTCTCCAGATAGAGTAACAACAGATACACCAGTAGAACCTCGCAGAGAACCTCCTTTCTATGGGTTCCATCTGTTCATCCAACAGTACTGATGCGCCTAGGGCTTGGGTTCATAGAGATACTCAGTAGGGGTACTGTTTCCCCATGGAAGACAACAGTGGGACTGACAGAGATGCCTAAAGCATTTTTCAATTCCTGATGAGGCAGATCAAATATTTCAATGTTAAATTATATATAAGAGCAGATAAAAGGTATTCTTCACAAGTTCTGATAGACATACAAATGACATCCGTGATTCAAATGCCAGAGAGTCAGAAGTATTCCACTTACATTTTGGCTTTCCTCTTCTTTTTTGTCCACTGGCTTATCTGACTGAGATGCTGCTTTTCTCCTTAGGACAGAGTGAAAAAGGCTATAAATCAATTCCTTAGAAATATATTTACAACTTAAAAATTCAGATATATTATTTCAGCCTAACATAGTTGAAAGTATCTGTACAAATAGCAAATTCAGTAGTGTGCGGGAGCTAGCTCACACTGGCTTATGAGAGCCCATTGATTTTTAAAAAATACTTTTGTGAGTTAGTTGAGAGCAGAGCTGAGCCTCAACATCTATGTGTCAATCAACTGTTTTGTGTCTAGCAGCATGGCATGTGGGTGGCAATGTGACTCTCAGAACAGGTGGTTAAACATTTAGTCATATGTCACTGGACATATATAATGGAGAACTCACATTGACTAGTAAATAGCTCAAATAAAATCTTCATCTTCTACCTGGAACTACACCATGGTCATAATTAGAAATATGGCCTTTTGCTTTGAAATTTGTATGGTTAATTTTATATAAAGTGTAGTTTCTCTGAGTGATTTAGCTTGCAGTGGACCAATTCCTTCCCACCCTTCTAGTCTTTTTGAAATTGTGGGTAAGAAAAAAGAGGTACTGCTTGTCATAATCACAATCACTAACCTTTTTGCCAATAGTTTATTCATTTCCTCCATAAGACCACCTCCTCCACTACTTGTTCGATTGGCATCACTCTTGGAAGCACCACTGGGACTAGAACCTCCAGATCCATCCTCTGGCTTTTAAGACAGAAGCCATCAATGTAGAGTCCACAAGCATTAATAATTTAACTGTTCAGAAAACTCTAAACAAAGACATCCATTCTTATTTTTTTGTATATTAGAATTTCAAGATCCCAATTTTTAACTTTATAGTGCTTCCATCACAGCCAAGAGACTTACCCGTTGCACTCTTCTTAGTTTGGCACCAGCCAGAGCCGCTGCTAGTCCTGACACTGATCCGTCATCAATGCTAGATCCTCCACCACCTGTTGGCAATGGGGGAGGAGGAGGAGGTGCAGTTCCCGTAGGTGGAGGAGGAGGGGGAGGGGGAGGGGGTGGTCCACCAGATGATGTGGATATTCCAGTGGCAACAGAGGGGTGACCTGGTGGAAGGGCAGGACCTGAAACAAAGAATTGTCATTCAGGAACTGGAATGTATTGTCTTGTTTGCTTTCTTTGCTGACAATTGCTTGGGCCAATGATAGCAGCCAAAATGAAAGCTATAAGAGACATAATTTCTAGGATCATCAGAATCTCTCAGGTGATTTCATCGGCTGACCCAAATCATAGGGTTTGTTGGGAAATAACTTGGGTCTTCCCTCTTGCCTGTAACAACCAGCTGGCATCTCTCTCCATCATATTTAGTCTCTAATTGGATGCCTTATTTTAGGATTAGGAATGCTACACCGGGAAGGGGATATATCTTAGCATTTTATTAAAAAAATAGCAATATGTAATAAATAAAAAGTAATGCATCAGTGTACATAATAATGTCCAGTAAAAACTACATACCTTGCAGTGATTAAACTGAATATGAGAAGGAAAAAGGGGGATTCAAGATCATATGATAACTCAAGTTTACAATTATAGCTACAGTATATGGGCATTATTTTCAGTCATGTTGTATTCAGGTAATTTCACTGCAAGACATTATTCTTGAAAGCAAAACCTACAATGATGGCTTTGCTTCAACATTGTTATTCAAGGCTTTTAATCCAAAAATCTCATCTGAAATCTTACATGAAGCTTCATTCTGGAGTACAGCTGTCAACAGTAGCATATTCAGGGGATAATTTTTAAGAGTTTTTTTAATATTTCCAAATTGTGCTTCTAATTCTATTTTTTTTTAAGCCATATAGTCCCTCCAAAAAGAAAAGCTTGGCTAAGTACAATTAAATCTTAGTTGAATACATGTTTTCAAAGGCAAAGAAGTTCTATATCAGGGGTGTCAAGCTCAATTTCATTGAGGGACACATCAGGGTTGTGTTTGACTTGGGTTGGCAGGGTGGACATGGCCAGTTTGACGTCACTTGTGTCAGGGGTGCTTGTAGTGGCCCGAGTGCTCTGCCAGTGAAAAAGGGCTCCTGATCTCCATTTCTGGCTGCAGCGGTCTCCTGCAACCCTCTGCCAGAAAAAAACGGAGCTCGGGAGAGGAGTCGCGTGCGCCCTCCCGAGCTCCATTTTCACTGGCAGATGCTCCACAGGCCAGTCCTTCACTGTTTCCAGGGCGTCCCGTGGGCCAGATCTAAGCACCCACAGATTTGGCCTGCAGGCCTTGAGTTTGACACCCCTGTTCTATATGGTTCTTATGCAGATAGGTGGTTTAAACAGATGATTCAAAAAATTATTGGTGCTGATCCCAATATTTGTTATCCAGGGGTACGATACTGGCATGTTGCTGCTTTAAACAAAAATTATGGGGCAACAAGCAGCAAAGGCCAAAGTTCAACATTACCCATAACCATTACAATAAATTACCTTTTTCAGTTTCCTATATATTTTAGCAGTTTACATTAAATAAATATAGAATTAATTTTTCTAAAATGAGATTAAATCCATTGCTGTCAAATTTGCTATATAGTATAAATTTCAAAAGAATCCCATCTCTCAAATATGTTGCTCCTGTAATGGTCATACTGCCAAAGCAGAGCAGCGTCACTGATAATTGCAGTGGTCCTTCATATAAACAAATATTTCATTACACAGATAAGGAGAACAAACTAAGCAAATCCAATCATATCTCAGGTGTAACAACAAACATGCACACTTCTTTCCCAATCTTAATCAATAACTTTTTCATAAGCCAGTACCCCTCATTGAAATTCATTTGATTAATTTTGTTCTTTCAGGAAAAATGTTCTTCAGATACTTCATATATACTGGTTAAATAATCCACACCAAAATAATGGAGAGAAGAAAGATTTGCTTAATGTCCCTAATTTCTTTTTCAATAAATTAGATTCAACATATTTTCTAAAGACAGAACCAGTTTTCTTGGACTCTCTGTGTTTCACCATGAGCATCTAAAACGGCACAGTAGCAAGTAATTAGATAAGTATACTTCTGATCTGATCAAACAGGGACCATCTCATCTATATGTAAAATTTTATTCTACTGTATTAGGTACAATCTGCATGATTTCCAATTTATATAATAATTTGCTCTTCCTTTTACCAGATTAAAATTGTTTCAAATTATGTGATACTTTTCTTTTTAAAGTTAGCAAGTTTAGAACACAAGCATAAACAGGCAAGTTAATAGAAATATTGAGGAATAGTCATGCTAATCGATTCATTGCAAGTCCTCCTCTCTCTAGAGTATTTCTCATAATTAGGCTAATAAATAGATTTTGACTTGATCTTTATAATTATCTTTTGATTAAACATTCTTTCTGTAGGAGATGAGGAGCCTGAGCGTGAGGGAGAAGTCCAATGTGTCGTAAGTCATGAATCCTTGCACATCCATAAAAGATCTAAGTTCAGCCCACTTTGAATGCCACCCTTATCTCCTGCTCATTTCCTTGGACTGTTAGTCGATCAGATTCTTGTAGAGAGCTTAAGCTTGCAATAAATCTTTATATTCATTTGAACTGTCTGAATGTCCTAATTTCTCTGGCGCTTGACATTTTCCTTGTATTTTGAATAAATATTTTCGGGTATTAGATGTTACGTTGTACCATTGCCACGACTCTTTCTTTTTCTTTTTCTTTTCAAAGTAACATATCTTTAGTGCTTCAGTGGCCTTACATTGATTTAGCCCTTTAAAACCATTATTACAACCAAGCCAATAATCAGTAATTAGCATCCAATACAAATAATCAAGTTAAGAAAGAATTAAGAGTTTTAAACTTATGTCAGAAGTCTGTCCTTATTATAATGAATTGGGCAAAATCAGATATATTAAAAACATATACTAAAAAACCCCCAATCTTTAGAAGTTGTATTAATACATGTGCAGAATTATATTTTATAAATATTTTTAAGGTTTAAGGTTATTGAATTCAGCATCAGGCTAATCAGCATATTCTCATAGTTAAGCCTGCTGTTCATCTAAAAAAGAAATTAGTAATTTGCAGTAAGCATCATAAAAATGTTATCGTATGCTTAGTAATGCTTAGTAAAACCAAAAGAAACAATTGGCAAGAAAGAAAAGTGAGTATTTAAAACATGTTCCATTCCACTCTTGAGTTTTATGACATTACCTTAACGTATGAAAAAATATCTATTCGGATTATTGCATTTCCAGCAGTTTTTTTATAAAAAGAAATTATTCTTTTGAGCAAGAATGATTTATTTTGGCAATCAACCAACAATTCTCCATTCTGCATAAACATATTTCCTCCAAGTGAACTACCTGTATTTTCATTTTATCAGGATTTCTTCTTGCTCCGGTTTGGCTTTTTATTGTCATATAAATAACATGTAATTTTAATCTATGTTTTGGAAACGATTTTTAAATTCAAGGCTATGTTTGAATCTGTAAAGTGTTCTTCACCTTCCTATCCAAGACTCTCATAAAACAGGAGTTAAAAGTACTGCATTGAGCTGTCACATTAAAACTACAAGAAACTACCTCATATTTGCCTTTCTGTTCTCAGAAAACTAAATACTAGATTTATCTTTCAATGCTACAACACAAAGTGTCCAATCCAATTTCAGTAATGGTTGTCTATTACGTGAGTAGCACTGTTTGACTAATGAAAATTCAGAACTATTCTAGCAGCATAGACAGCAATTATTATCAGGGATGTGGAACCTTCTGGTGACCAGGAGCAGCTGCATCTTGCTGGCAGCTTATAAAGTGAGCAGGACCACAGATGTGTACAGGATTGGGTCTGGAGTTTTCTTCCTTTCTTAAATTGTGATACTCCTGAATCTTTTTTTAGTGCAAACATGAGAAGCCTGGAAATGGTTCCAATTGGGTTACTTAATTACAATAATGTATTTGCCGAACAACTGTAGCAATAATTCCAGTAGTTCTGAAGCTAGAAACAAACAATAATGTATACCACCAAATAAGCTTGGAATAATGAAACACAGAAAGATTCCTACACCTTTGAAACACATTCTGGGGAAAGAAGGAAAATTTCTGCTCATGTTTGTGACCCACTCCCCCCTCTTTGTTACACCTGCTATTGTCCTAGTAAAATAATAATAATAATAATAATAATAATAATAATAATAATAATAATAATAATAATAATAATAATAATAATGTGCATCTCTTTGCTACCCAAGGTTGATTTCTCTGCTTTAAAGTGTCCAGATTGCTTGCTTAACTAGCAATCTTGTCAGATTTTATTTTATTTAGTATATGGCATCTACAGAGATCATGCAATCACAGATATACAACGCATTATACATACAGACACAAATATACTTGTCAGAATATTCAGCTATCAATTGCAGATCTACTTTTATGAAATCTTAACTAAAATTACTTCCTGGATTCTCTTCTTCAATGCTCCTTCATTGAAAATGCTTTGATCATGTAATAGGGATTAGGACACTAAACCAGTAATTTCCCAACCCATATTCCACATACATACATTTCAACTACTCAAATAGCATGGTGATTACTAAACTTAGAATCTGCCAAGTGTAGAAAAGATTGCCCTAATCACGATTTTACATTACATCAGTTACAACATTCTCTGGATGGTAACCCTGCATCATAAGCATCTAAAGGGCTACTAAAAGACTGAATGGAAAACAGGACTTTATAACCATCAAGGACTACAGTACTTATGTGTTGTGCTATAAATACATATATTTAAAACATATATTCTAAAAAAGGAAATGCATCTACATATTTTCAAGTCAAGTACTTACTCATGTGGGAAAAGGTAGATGAAGCCATGTAAGAAGGGGTCCTCTTGGACAAATTCATCTCAGAAAAAGCAGCATAATGAGGATGTAATGAAACAAAGTGTGACATAGATGGATAGAGCTGGTGTGGAGAATGAGGCAACTGTTGGGAGGGCCAAGAAAAAGCCTGGATAAAGGACCCAGGTGGGCTGGTCACCACAGGTAAATGTGAAATGGGCACTGCTTCTAAATAGGAGAAAAAAGATTGATCTTTTCTCTTTGGCTGCGTCCTAGAGGAGCTTAGAGGAATTCGTGTAACTAAACAATCTTCATGTCGGCCATTCAGACCCGACTGAGGTACATTTGCTGAGGTGTTTTGGACCACTGCATCTGTAGGCCCCTGGAGTCTGCCATTCTGGGCAGCAATCACAGGAAGGACTACTGGAATATGGGGCTGCAGGATCAGCCCCTTCTGTATAGGGGATGTAAAGGTCAGAGGAGGAGAAGCAGCCTGAGGAGAATATGACAGGGAAGAACGTCTTATGGACTGATGAGGGGAAGCAGAGGCAAGAGGTGGAGACAAAGAGATTTCCTTGGTGCTTCGTGTAACAGTTCTGTAACCTGGCCAAGTTGGTGGAAAGGAAGGGCCAGGAGATGGTGGGAATTCAGAGGGAGAATATTGATGGCTACGCAGAGGGGATTCCCGGAACCTATGAGCAGATCTGAAAGAGGCCTTGCTAGCAGATTCAGGGAGAGCAGATGCTGATGAGATTGCTTTGGCATAAGGAGGAGGAGGAGGAACAACCGCACCAGTGGAAGCAGAAGCATTGTAGTTACTGTAGTCAGGAGGAGGAGACTGGCAGTGAAAAGGGGGAGAAGACACTTTAATCTGAATGGTGGAGACTATAAAGAACAGAAAAGGGAAAAAGAATAATATGGGTTGGCACTGAGGAATGACAGAAAGCATCATGGTTAGAAGACAGGGGGAAAAGGGAATGAAACAAAAAATAAATCAAAATGATCCCAATGCTTAATAGTTAAAAAAGATTAGTGAAGATACAGGTATCATGGTTATTCAGAGGAAGCCAGAAAAGCTGCTAATTTGTTTAGTTTAGAGCCAACAGAAGACATAGCACTGAACTGCCTTGGGATTAGCAGACTTTTACATTTACAACCAATTTTATTAAAGACCCACTTTCAAGACCCTACCAGTCTAACATATACTCTTATTTGTCAAATTTGTTTCTATTTATTGTATTTACATCCCACTTCTTTATATTGTGCTTCCTTCCTTATATTGTACTTTTGTCCTTCTTCATTTAGTTTACAGGGTGGTCCCATGTGATCTTTTCCCAATATTAATTACATCTACATCTGTTTTGCAGTAGTATTGCTAAAGTACCCAATGAAGTTGATTGGGCCAAAGCAATCATTAATTTATGCTGTTATTTACTAGAAGCCACAATGGCTGGAAATTCTGGCAGCTATTTCCAACATACCTATTATCTCTATGGGGAAGACTAACCTGGAGTGCCCCTATGATCTCAGTGATGGAATTCTATGCCCCATGTGGATTATCTCTTAACTACAGATGATACCCCTTCTATTCAGAGAAGCAACAATTCACAAACAATTATGTTTAGGCATACTACAAACTATGTTGCACCAAGTTAAAGTTCTTTTGCATGCTGTTCAATTTTTGGGCTACTGCATCTGAGTAGTTGCCACATCTATACAGTTATATCCCACGTACTTCAATAACAAATCTATTGTAGAAACCAAGTAAGGGAGGACTAATATATATATAGCTGACTAATCTCAGTCCATTCCCATGCCGGAGAGGTATTTCTATAGAGTGTGAATGCACCTTCATTCTTCCCATAAGACCTCCTAAATTATATAATTTTGGGACCATGGACAATGTGGGAAGCAGCAGACTGGTACAGTCATAGAAAAACTAATTTTTAATTTAGAATAACCTGTTGTTTTGTGAGAAAGACAAAAGAATGATCGCGATGACACTATAAAATTAAGAGTATTTTCAGACATACAAAAATAAGAATCGTGGAGTACAAAGTGAACTCTCTCTTGTTATTTATGCTATGTTTCCATGCTGATAAAGATATGCTAGAATGTGAGAATGTAATCATTATGAACTTTCTATTTGCACTGGGGTAATTTCAAGCAAAATTGATTTAATTCCTATCAGTAAAAATACCCTAAAGAAAATTAGAAATAATAATAATAAACTACCACATACTGCATTGCATTTCAATGCAAAAACACCCCTGTATGCATTACGTATGAACTTCAATAACTGAAACCACAGAATAATTGTAGCAACAGATGAGAAGCCAAACTTTTTCAATAAAAGCACAAGGAACAGCCAGAAGTTAATAGGGAAAATCAGGGGGGAAAAGTAATCTTGCTTGAGTTCCAAAAGCATGACACATGCCTGTGGTAGAGGTTCTTCTTTCCAGGGATTCTTGGCGTTGCTGCTGTTGCTGCTCCATTGCTTGCCTATAATAAAAGGGTTTAAAAAGAATCCAGCTTTAGTTCCCCAAATGCATTTGAGAATCTGCTTAATACAAGGAGGGTCCAATTGGGGATTTTTTTAAAAAAACAAATCTCTGTGTAGTCATTGGACAATAAAGAAAATTTGATTTCTATTCAATTATCCAGCTCAAACGAAGCTAGATTTCTGAAAAATATTAGTTATCCGAAGAAGGATGCAAGACACTTCTTTTCATGGTTTGTTTAGTATTTTTCTAAATCAGATCTCTAATTTGTATATCGCTTGGCAAACCAGAATTTTTTAAATTCTATTTTTATTTTATTTTTAAAAAGTTAAAATACAAAAAACAAACACAAAACTTTATTGTTTTTCTTTAAGAAAAAAGCCCCTCCCCAAAATCTACTGTGTACAATCAAGACATTAAAAACTTCATTAAAAAATAATACATACACACATATTATCCTCCCTAGTTGAATAGCAATAGCTATTTAAATTTATGTATTGCTTCACAGTGCTTTACAATCCTCTAAGCGGTCTTACAGAGTCAGCATCTTGCCCCCAACAATCTGGGTTCTCATTTTGCCAACCTTGGAAGGATGGAAGGCTGAGTCAACCTTGAGCTGGTGAGGATTGAACCCCTGGCAATCAGCAGAATTAGCCTGTAATACTTCATTCTAGCCACTGCACCATCATGGATCAATACATTACAACAATATTAATCTAATATTATTAATAGACAAGCCAGGTTTATAAGCCAAAACTTATGATCTTGGCTTGCTAAAAGAAAAACATCCCTAGAGTCCATCTCTGATGGAAGAAGTCTTAAGAATATTTTTAACTCAGGCCTTCTTCCCAATCGTAAGAACAGGGGTGATCAAGCAGCATGTATCAGCATACCTATTCATGATAAACTAGAAACCTGAATTATACTTGCCCGCTGCAATGTTAGTAGTGATTCAATGTCTATTCAGTAATAGATGAGGTTAGAGTTCATCAAGAAGCATTACACATGTACGGAGTGGAAAACTGTCTTCATTGAAGATATATATTGTGGAGTCTATGTTTTTAGCCATGGCCTGGCTATGAGATCTTATGGTAATTGCCCATGACTGTTCCTTCAACACCAATTCCAAATCACCACCACCAGGGCTATGAAATAATAATTATATTTATTGCAAGGACTGTTTTAGCCAGAGGAAGACAAAGTATCATCTCCGTCTAGCAAAAGTCACTCCAGAAAGAGTGTACATTCACACTACATGTGTGTTCTCATATGTTCTTACATGTTCTCACGAGATGGAAATATTCTTTTGCCGTGTGCCAATCGCTTGGCTCCTGTTGTAGTGGTGTGCTGGAAAGGTTAAGAGGATAGGAAGGAATGAAGGTCTGCCACCACCCAGGTGGGAAACTATGGAATATTCTTTATATACACGGTTATATCTCACACTTCCCCCACCCCACCTTCTGGAATTCCTTCCCCTCCCCAAAATCCTGTGGAAAAACTTCCACAAATAGAAATGCAAAAAAAAAAAAAAAGTGTAGGAGATGAGAAACAGCAGCAATTTATTTTTATTCCATTTATGAAGGAGGAGAGGGGATTATTATTATTTATTATTAGTATGGCATAGAACTGGTGAAATTGGGAGAATGCTCAGATACAATTTGGCTTGAAAGGATAGAAAATGAACACTGATCGGATGGCAGTTCTATGTGCTCAACTATTGTCCAAAAGGGCAAACAATAATTTGCTGAGAAGCTTTGAGAGCTCTAGACATGCAAATATAGAAACACAACTACTCTTTTAACACATTGATGCTTAAATATTTCTGCAAATAATCAAGGCATACTTGATCAGTATTGCAGGATCACAGCACTGCTAAACACAGCCATCTCCCTTCAGCTGCTCTGATACGATACACAAAATTAAAAAAGACACTTCAATTTTCAACCTTGCATCCTCAACCCCTTGTGGTAACTTGGTTCATTGGAAAAGAAAGTTAAGTGTGCATTCAACTGTTTTCAATAAGACAGTGATTCAGGGATATGCTAACTTCACTACAAATACCAAATGTTTACTGACAGCTAATTTTATATTAGCTATTTTAAATTGCTACATATTTAAATTGCTACAAAATCACCTTTGTCTCTAACAGGCCCACCAGTTCTGGTAGCAAGGTCATGCTCTACATCCTATCAATTGAAGAGTCCGACCTGGTGAGTCCCAGAAAGCATGGCTCCCTGTAGCAGGACTTGCTATTTGGAATACTGTTCTTCCTACCATCGTACTAGCTCCAATTTGGTCGGCTTTCTGCAAAGCCCTTAAGACCTGATTGTTCTTTGAGATGTGGGGTTGAGAATTGGCAATCTTGTGAGTTGTGTGAATTTATCCTCTGGCTGATTAGTTTGTTTGGCTGTTGTGGGTATTTCCATCCCTAGAGGTTTTAAGAAGAGGTCGGACTGCCTGTTTGTCTGATATGGTATAGAGCAGTGGTGGCAAACCTTTTCAAACACCAAGTGCTGAAATGGGAATGTACATGCTGGAAACCGGAAGCTCAGCTCCCCGGCACGCACATGTGTGCTGGCCATCTGGTCTTCCAGTTTCTAATGTGCATGTGCGTGTGAAGACCAGCTGGCCAGCGCATGCATGCACACTGGGGAACTGGTCTTCCGGTTTCTGGCACTCCCGTGCACACAAAGAACAGCTGGCCAGCACCAGAAGCCAGAAAACCAACGGGCAATGGCCGAAGAGGTGGCTCTGCGTGCCACTTCTGGCACATGTGCCATAGGTTTACCCTCACGGGTATAGAGTCTCTGCTTGGGCAGGGAGCTGGACTAGAAGACCTTCAAAGTCCTCTTCAATTCTGTAAGTCTGGTTATTTCTGGTTGGTTTTTAATATTTAATACATTCTCATTGTGTTACCTGCCCAGAGTTGCTTTATGTGAGATAGATGGCCCAATAAATCTAGTAACTAAATGCATACATGGAGTGCTATCAGTCTTTCTAGCTTAGGAGCAATATGGCTATGGCAGAAAATCATCTTTTAAAAATTTTCTAGTAGGGTTTTCCACCTATAGATTTTTTTTTAGTAATTCTAGTGAACTTGTATTAGTTTCTTACATAGCCAAGATTGTGTGCTATGATTTTATATCAAATATAATAATCCTTGTAAAAATGATCGACAAATCTCAACTATTTGGAATTACTTTCAGCAAAATAGTACAATTTGAATTTTAAAAAATAATGTAAGCCATTATCTTCCCCATAATCCAAATATTTCATCTTGGTTGCAAGCTAGCACATCAAGATATCTTACGTGGAATCTCATTTGTCCCTCAGAAGTTTGATGGCCAACTTCTCAAATTCTATTAACTGTAAATCATCTTCACTCAAGGATAGAAAGTGATATAGGTAGTCCTTGAATTATGACAGTAATTGGGACCAGAATTTTCATTGCTGAGAAATGCAATCATAAAAACGCAATGTTGTATGGCAGCATTACTTAGTGACAGCAGCCTTGGCATTCCCCATTACCATAGTTAATAAAATTCTAGTCCAGGACACCCCCTTCCCAAATCCAAGCCATTCTGGGCTTGGTCTCTCCAAGCCCCATGCTTTGGTTCTTCTAAGATTAGAGATAACCTTCTCTTCAGTTCCCCGCTCCCCATTTCTGCCTGTTTAGCCAATCTGCCTGTTGCCTATGGGGTGATAAGCAGCTCCAGAAGTGTGCGGCTCTGAGGCTACCATACTGCAGTTCATTGGCTTCTTGCAGTTTGCCTTAGTGGGTGAAGGGACACTGTCTTGCTTCTCCTTCCTTAGGGGAGAATTTCGATTGATGGTGATGCTGGTGAAGACCTAAAGTCCTATGGCCCTTTGTTGTGGGTGTCCCAGACTCTCTTGTTCTTTCTATTTATCATCTGCAACAACTCCTGGGAGAGGTCATCAATCAACATAGGTTGATATTTGATGACATTCAGTTGTACGTCAAAATCCAAGGTTAAGAAGAAATGCAGTCAAGGTTCTATCCCAGCACCTGCAGGCTTGAAGTTCTCAGTGGGAAGAGCAGATATGGGCTTGAGATCTTCCATCAGAAGTTGGATAGTAACCTGCCAGGAATGCTCTAGCAAAACTAACACTAAGCAGTACACTGGACGAGATGACCTTATTGGTTATTCTAACTCTTATCATTTTACCATTGACTTCAGTAATTGAATGTGCAACTATATATTTTTCACAAATGGAGGCAAAGATTTATCTAAACAAATTCCCTAATGACTGAATTGATATGTACATTTTAAATATTATGCTTCAGTTTATTTTTAAAATGAAAATCTGAATATTTCTGTAGATTTTGGTTCCTTACCTTCTCTGAATTTCAATTTCATCTGGAGAGGGTCCATTTTGAACCTGGCGTTGGGTTGTGGGACCTAGAAGACAGTAAAACAGCTTCATGATTATTCATGTAATGTAGTTAATAGTAATAAGGATCTGAAAAATTGGTTATTCAAGGAAGTGTGATTAACATCCAGTGACTGGTTTCAGCGTCAATGGATCTTGGGATTTATTGCTGTTATAATGATGACTAAATTGCTTATAAATGAAGAATCTCTTGCAATCAAAAAGAAGAGCTGTCATAAACATCACTATTATGAAATAAAACATACTAAAAGGAAATCTAATTCAGAATAGAATTATAAATTAAGAGACACAGGAGAGTTCAAAACTGGAAAGAGATTATTGACAGGAGAAGTGTGCTACAACTTTCTATATCTAGAATCCCTATTCCAGCCTATATATTACTCCCAAAGCCGTTTTAGTAGACTCAAGAATTTTCATAGATTTTGTTTTAGCCACATTTTAAACACCATGGCCCAATGAATATTTTCATTTAACATGCAAGTTTTTAACTATACAACCAGCAACTACTATGTGGGATGATACGCATTATAAAGAAGAAGATGTACCAGGGAGTGTAATTCATTTACATGATTGATAGCAATAGCAATAGCACTTAGACTTATATTCCACTTCACAGTGCTTTACAGCCCTCTCTAAGTGGTTTACAGACCCAACATATTGTTCCCGACATTTTGTGTCCTAATTTTAACTACCTCAGAAGGCTGGAAGGCTAATTCAACCTTAAGCCAGTCAGGATCAAACTGCAGTCTAACCACTGTGCCACTGCAGTTCTTAGATACCCTAGAAATGCCCTAAAAACAAAACAAAACAAACACAAAACAAAACTTTCTCTGGACCTATAATTTGAACTGAAATCAAAACCGATACAGGTAGTCCTTAACTTACAACTGTTTGTTTAGTGACAGTCCAAAGTTATAACACCACTGTAAAAATTGACTTATGACCATTTTTCACACTTAAGACCACTGCAGCATCCCCATAGTCACATGATCAAAATTTGGATGCTTAGCAACCGGTTCATATTTATGACGGTTGCAGTGTCCTGGAGTCCTATGACCACCTTCTGATAAGCAAAGTCAATGGGAAAGCCAGATTCACTTAACAGGCATGTTACTAATTTAACAACTGCAGCGATTCACTTAATAATAGTGGCAAGAAATTTTGTAAAATGGGACAAACTCACTTAACAAACATCTCCTTTAGCAACAGAAATTCTGGGCTCCATTATGGTCATAAGTCGAAGACCACCTGTACAGGTCTCAAGAAGGATTCTCTTTTCCTGCAAACAATTATCAGCTTTTAGTGGACATACATGAGGACTCAGATTGTTAGGAGCAATATGCTGACTTAGTAAACCACTTAGAGAGGGCTGTAAAGCACTATGAAGTGGTATATAAGTCTTAAGTGTTCTTGCTATTGCTACTTATATCAGGCCTACAATGAAAAATGAAAATTCCATTCTTTGCCTGCATATCTGCATTTTTACAAATGGACATTAAAAGAGTCATGTATAAAAGTCACAAGTGCCTTAATTACAGGTGCTTTTATACTTGCATGTATCTACACAAAGAAGTATGGTGGACTAGTTTGGACACAATGTATGTTAGTTTTTTGAAATGAGAGGTTCATGTATCTTTTGTCTACATTTAGTACCACTATCCTTTGTGCCAGTGCTGAAATTACTAGGGGTAAAAAAGTTAAGAACAGAATCATAGGTGGAAATTGGTTTACTCTCTTACTCTTCAATACTCTCTTATTGAACCTGCTCAAATATAACAATATTTTTTTTTGGGGGGGGGCAACATTGGGGATGCCTATGCTAGACTCAAAGTCACCAAGATGATAGCAAGAATAAAGAACTTGTAGCCTTCCATAACTTGTTGCATTATAACTTCTGGCAGTGCATGAATATCTAGTATATGGAACGAAGTTAAAAAGGCAGGAATAGGAGGCTCTCAGACTAGGGATGTTATGGCAACATGGCATCAAAATCACTAAAACTAATTGATTCAAATAATGTCTATAAGCCTTCTTTCAAATAATCTGAATAAGAGAGTCAGTGCTGGAAGAGCTATTTCTTGCTGGGCCAGAAGAAAGCTAGAATCTGGAGGACCAGAAGTTCTGCTCTCCTCCACTGTATTACCAAATTTGGTACTATTCAGGTAGCAATTATTAATGGCTGCTATGGAAGTCTATAGATAAAGAAAAAAGCATGAGACAAGAGGTAACACAAAACTATTTCAAAGACTGAGCTTGCCAAGAGACAGATGAGATTTGGCCCCAATTCATAAATGTTTAGAATGCAGAACACACACACATCCTTAATATCATCCCTTCATGGAATTATTACCATCACATGGCAATAGATTAGATAATAGAAGTATTTTTTTAGTTCTACAGTATTCAAGAGATTAACAAAATTATAGAACTATGCAAACCAACTATGCCATTTTCAAATGTCCTAGAACAGAGGATGAGTTTTCTTTTCTTGTGATCCTAAGCAAAATAAAAATAAAAATGACATCACAGTAAACAGATACAATTCATCCTGCTTCTAACAATTGTTAAACTGAAATTATCACCGTTGTTTAATTTTAATTAACCAGAATGGTTTCTAGTTCTTGCAGCTACTGGCTACGGAATTTTGCCTGGTCATGTTATCTGATTTTCAATTTTGTATTTGTGCTCTCCCAACATTCATGCACAAATTCAGTGAATGGAATTATTTTTAGCAACAGCTAGATTTCATGTACATATGATCAGTCTGAGACAAATCAGTCATTGCTTTGGGAACTAATTACATGTTACACACCAATGTATGCAACTCAACCTAGTTTGTGGTTTTAAGTGAAAAAGAATTTTGGAAAAAACAAGATCAGAAACACAGAAGCAAATGTTATTTCTGTTTTCATTTCCTGAACACTATGTCTCCCAAACATCCATATTTGTAAAATCTTGCTGGGGAGAAGAAACAATTTGACGTCAAAGAATTAAGAACTGCTTCTATTTCATTTTAAGCCTCCCCCATATTTTTTCTCTCTAAAAAGATACCTTAGTTTTGGTATTTCGGTATTTAGAAAGGGCTATTTTTTTTCTTTTACAGAAGAGTAGAACTGTGAAAGAAAAGAAAGAGAAGGCAGGAAAACAAAAAGGGACTACAGTTTACAGGGGAAAAAATTAAAAATAATTTTGAAAAACTAGATCAATTTCTTTTATAAAAGGCAAACATGGGGCAGTGGAAACAAAAACAGAGTCCAACTGATTTTTTTAAAAAATATTAACAATGTTCTGAAAAAAGTTACATAATCTGTTTATATATAAAAATGAAAAGATATAAGTTGCAACCACTTCTTTTTTTTAAAAAAAAGAAGACGTGAACAGTTGGGAGAACTACTCGACTCACAACAAATAAAAAAATCAATATTTACATACATGGTGTGTTAATTTCGTGAGTTTGCTTGCAAGCAAATTTTATGTGACAGACTGAGATAGCCAATGGCAGATAGATAGATCACTGAATGAATCTGTGATTCTGTGAGCAACTCAATCTGCCTGCCCGCTTTGCCTGATTTTGGGTAAAAGTTGCTCTTTTTTAAATAAAAAATTCAATATTTATATAAATATTTATAATATTTACATACAAGCCATGCCCAGCTAGTCACATGACCACCAAGCCACACCCACAAATTAGGCCATGCCACAGAACTGGTTAGTGGTCCCTGGGATTTAAAATTATGAGTTTGGTGGTCCCTGAGATCCAAAATGTTGGCGACCCCTGCTTTGGAGAATAGCTTGACTCCTTCTTCTTTGTGGTACCCCCTGAGATATCCGAACACTGCTATCACGTCATCTCTAGTCCTTCTTTTCATCAGGTAACAGGTAACAGATAATCAGAGTTGGAAGGGACCTTGTAGGTCATCTAGTCCAACCCCCCACCCAAGCAGGAGAGCCTACACCATTTCTGACAGATGGCAGTCCAATCTCTTCTTGAAAGTCTCAAGTGATAGTGCTCCCACAACTTCCAAGGGCAAGCTGTTCCATTGGTTGATTGTTCTGTCAAACTAGACATACCTAATTCCAGCAGCTGTTCTTTATATGCTTTTGCCTCCAGTCTCCTAATCATCTTTGTTGCTCTTCTCTGCACTCTTTCTACAGATTTATGCTTATTAACCCAAAGGTTTATTGATAAATAAGCTTTCTGCTCTGTAACACAGTCTCTGAATCGAGTTGATACACACTCCTTCAAAATACATGGCTGGTTTTTTTTTAACTACTTCTAAGACCCCCTTATAACTTTCACTTTCATTCCTCTTTCCCCATACAGCAGCTTCAGTTCTGCTTCATTCTCTTTTGGAGATTCCTTTTTATCTGCTGGGGGTGAGGCTTGGCTTCTTCTTGTTTTTTTTGTGCAAGACTGTTTCTTCTTTCTTCCCGGCTGCTTGCAGCTGCCTCTGGCTTGTCTTCTCTCCTTTGGCAGTTCAGCTAGTTCTCTGATTTGCTGTCCCATGCCACCTTTTTCCTTGGTCTTCTTTCATCTTCCCTACAAAACTACAGTGTCTACACTCAGACAAACATACATCATCAGCTCCAGCAGCAACTCCTAATTCCAACTCTCTTCATCTTTCATCTGCAGGAGAAATCTTTTGAACAGTAACAGAGTGCAGAGTCTCTTGTCACTTCTAGAATGATTGCACCTTCCAGAAGCTCTGTTTCTAACCAAATAATAAAATAAAATCACAAACAAAACAGGGCTGAATTATTCTATTTGCAACATTTTAGAAAACTACCCCCACTGTGAAACCACAAATATGAAAGTCTCTACCATATATTGTGCCTCAGATCCTTCATTTTTTCTCCAAATTAGTGATATTGATAATTAGTGATGAAGAAAGGTGTATAGGGAAACAACAGAAGGAACATTTTCTTCAATGTTCTTCTTTGCTCCAAGCCCCCTCCCAGATTTTTTTTCTGTGAAAATGAAACTCAACACCAGGGTTCTACCTGATACATTTTGTACAAAGAAAGCGGTCCTGATTCTGTGTTTTTAACAAGTATGCTTAATATGTTTAAAAGAGCTAGATTTTAAAGTAGCATGACTAATAAATAAATATCGATAAATAACAAAGAGCCACATAAAATAAGAGAATAATGAAATAAATAGTGTAGCTAGTTATTAAACAATTGTCCTTTTAGTCAGGATTTTTCTCTCCCACTTCTTAATATTTATTTAATCTAAACATCATTTAGTCGTCATTAATCGGAAAAGGGCACATTAAAAAGTAAAGATTTTTTACACAAAGTGACATGTATCTGATTCAAAGTAGAACACTAGCAAGAATCTGGATGCTGCATGTTGAATTGGCTTGGATCTTCTATAACCTTTAAGAGGAATCTTGCAGTAACCAAGTCAAGAGATTAGTTCATGCACTAGAACATTCAAAACCTTCATGAATCAACCAAAAATATGTAACTTGCTTCTAGACATTATCTTTTCAGATGCCTATATAATAATAATAAAAAAAAACATTCCAAGAAAATGGACCTTACACGTTGGGTTCACAACTACCTAATCTATGGTAGACATTTCTGCCACCCTAACAAAATTAGGTTTGTTTACTATGGGCAACTCTCAATTTGTGTATGAATTTCAAATTTCACCTTCATTCATCTAATTCCAGATGAACACCCAACAAAGAAATGGCATCTTTTTATTCAGATGAAAGGGAAAAATACAACAACCTGGTAATCTGAATGATCTTGGCCATCAGTATCAGGCAGATGTTCGTACAAAGGGCAATACAAACTTATGAGGAGTTACAAGTAGCAAATCTCTCCATGTTATAGAAATACAACTTCCTGATGAGATAGAAGTGAAACTTCCTCCTCTGCCAACAACCTCAATCTCTGATTTGCAAGAATACTGTGGCCAGAAAGCTGATAAGGAAACCAAAAGCACCAATAGGTATATATTTCCTACCTATTACTCAGCTAAGTCAATTAAGGTGTCTTGGAATCCTGCATAAAATCATTTTTTTTCAAAATCTTCCAGATTTAGATACTATTCGGTGAGCAACTTCTTGAATAATTTGGTCAATAACGTGCAATAAACACTGATTTGTATTTCCACAGATAATGAAAATAAGGTATTTTTTTCTCCTAGAAATCATGCTAATTGTATATTTTTCAAATCAAATAAACATATTAATATAAATGATTCCTTTTTTTGTGAAACCTACACGCAGAGTTGCATGTTTAAAACCATATATGCTTTAGTTGTTGGCACTGTATGTTTGGATGTCTATGACCATATGAAATGTCAGGAAGCAGAACTTACTAATGCAATCCTATCCCCTAAACTCTAAAATTAATACAATTTTCATAGCTATAATAACTGTTATACAAAGATTCTGTTCTAAGGGAAAAAAGCCAAGCCCTGTTTCTCTCAATTAATATTGAAGCACACAGGTCAAATAGGGAAGACATAACTGAGACAAATCCAAATATTTTGATCTAATGGTCAGATCTCAACAATTTATCCATTAATAATCTAATCAAAGAAAGCCTTAATTATATAGGAAGGTCTCACGTGACAACTTCCTTGGATTATTCACAAATCCAATAGTAATAAATGATAGAAAAATCATTTCCTGATCAATGCATTTACAACAACAAAAGCCTGCAATGTGAAATTGATTTAAGGCCTGGTCAGTTTCAAAGAGCAGCTGCCAGTTAGCCAGAGGATACAATCAACCAATTAAGGTCACAGAGCTGAGCTTGTTAACTTCTAGTTGGCACTTTTTAGGGATATGCTGTGGAGAAAATAGCCAGGAAAGAAATAGCTTGTTTAAGCAATCTCTCCGTCTTGCCAAGGGGCAAAAAAGGGGAAAAATGGGTCATGCACAGGACACCGTGTGAGAAAACTTTATCTAAATGAGAAAAATTTACCTAAATGTGTCTTTTCTCATCTGTAGCATCTTTTTCCTCAGACATGTGGTTTGCTTAGCGACCATGTTCTTTAGCTACCATTCTGCTGGAATGGATTGCAATCACTAAATGAGGACTACCTATATTTAATGAACAATAACGATCTCTAAACTAGTTTTAGAAAAGAATTTGAGTGGAAAGCTCTTTTAAAAAGCAATTACAAGATATGATGCAAAGTAGTTTAAAATAAACATTGTTATAAGTTGCAGTTACAACAATGATGAATTAACTTTATAACCATTCCTCACATGTATGACTTTTACAGATCAGTAAAGCAAAGGAAAGCTGCAGCAAAATAAAAAGCAGTTACACAGTTCAGCTACACTACCAAATTGCTGATCTCAATTGTAGTCACTAAACAAGACCTACCAGTATCATATAGATTCCCACTTGTCTTTTTATGTTTTGAGTTTAACATGCACCCAAAGCAGTTCTCAGAAATGACAATCACATCTTATAATTTGAGAAAAAATGCAAAAAGGAAATTCTTCTATTTGCTACTTTAGATCAGGGCTCTCAAACTCGCGGCCCACGGGCCGGATGCGTCATGCACTGGCCACACCCACACCTGGTTTAGCAAAGGTGGGAAAAGTTGCAATACGTCATATGACACCGCTGTGACAATGGGAGTTTGACACCCCTGCTTTAGATAATCATGCCTATGAAAAATACTGTACTATACTGAAAAAGTTTTGAAAAAGAAAGAAGTGCAATAATCTCAAACAAAATATACATAATCAATTAAAATAAGTTGTCAAACCAGTAATTATATTCAGAAATCAGTCCTGCTACTTTTCTTTATAATACATTTGTAAATGTTCACTACTGATGCAATAATTTTTATGATCATTTAAATCAACTACATTTTGGAAACCAACCAACGAATGAACTCCATCTCAATTTTTTTTAAAAAAATTAAACAGCCAGAAAGAGATGCAATTTATCCCCTTCTATAGGGCTGTGCATGTTCCTTTCTAAATTCAGCCTCTGAAGCTGGTTCCTCATTAATATTCAGGCAGTAACTACTACAATGGAAATACTATAGTAAGAGGGCCAGTGACTATGAATGAAGGGACTCTTAGAAATATGAATCTAGGATGGGAAGAGTTAAGCACTTATATTAAACAATTCTACTCAAAACCGCAGACTTGTATGTCTCATTTCATTTTAAAATTTTAGACCTGGGTTTATATTCATCTAGGTACAAAATTTAGGTTTTTCTCCTCCCTGCATGTTAAATAATATATGCTAAAAATATCTGAAGGTGTATTTGAAAAATGGGCAACTTCTCACCTAGAAGAGTTAAGCCTGATCATTAATCAACAGTACCAGCAAATGCAGAGTAGAATATGCTAAGAAATGTTACAGATATTCAAAGCAAATAACATGGCTACTTATTAGACAAACTTACTTTTAGTCAGTGTTCACTACACTTGAAGAGTCCTCTCCTGCTCCATTTATTGACATTACTAGACACCACCTAAAAAACCTGTTTTTAGCCATCATCCATTGGAAAAGAAAAGACAGAATAGTCATTTTGCACATTATGGCACTAAATGCATCTCCCCAGGACTATCAAAAAGGAAGGTTCATTTCAAAGCTTGTAAAGTCCAAGTCTATAAAATCAGAGAGGAAGATTAGCAATACCGTCCACTCTTCCCTTTGCAACTGCAATTTGATTATGAAAGACACTCAAAAACAGAAAACAGAGAAGTAAAATGTTTCCATCACCTACAAGACATTCGGCATAGGATGATGCAGTCACACTGACAGAGGCAGAAGCAGTGGCAAATCCATTCTCTGTTAACCATAATAAAACTTCAGGACAACTTTTTCATGACCAAATAAATACCTAGCATCCCTTAATGGCCAGGTTATACAGGATGAAATCAATATCTTCCCTACAGCCGTAGAGTGGGCCTCTTTCTTTAATTATTTAATCAGAGGCTACCTCCTGAGTGTAACAGAAAGCTTAAATGTTAGGTTTATAAGGTAGCATTCTGTCTAGAGAACAAAAATAAACATGGCTGAAATGGCACTATGGGAAACATTTAAGAGTCCCAGAAGGACAAGATGACTGACCTTTCTCCATACTTTACTGCTATGGCTACTGAGGAAAGCAGAATATGATAATGCAGTACCTTTAAATGAGGTCCCTGCACAGCTGCTTTGTCTTATCTGTAGCTTTCAGAAGGACAGGTATTAAATGAATCAACACATTTCACCTTCCCATAATATGTAACCCATGCACCCTGTTCATCATTATCATCATTTTTCATTATCTATTAGAATTATATGCTGCCTAGTACCATTTTTTGGGGGGGGGGGTCTCTTTCCTTCTACCTTTCCCAGTATTGAAACTCCTCTTCTGTAATGATTGAAACATAAACTTAAATTATCTTCATATTAAAGGGATGTCCACAAAGTCTAATCAATATTATTCAGTCATAGATTGTATTGAAGTCAAATATTGTTTTTGCTGTATCCTTCTATAAAACTATAAAAGCAACCCCTTCCTTTCCTTTTTGTGTCCTGAGTAATAAACGAAGTTATATTCTGAGTGTCCAATCCTAATCCACCGCAATTTGCTGATGCCTATGATGTCTATCTGTAATTGTTTCATTTCAATTTCTCCATGTTTGTGCTTCTCATGTTCCATGTTCCCATTTTGAAGCTTAGGTTTTCTTTTCCTGTATGACAGCATCAGCAACTAGATGTCCCGAAGGCTTTAGTTTAGCCATATCTTTAAAATCTTCTGTTCTTTGAAAAATCCTTACATCTTCTTTAGTAGCATGTCGACAGCCTTCCTACCTGAAAGGCCCCTCATCTGGCATTTTGTCAACAGTGTTATATTTTCTATCTACATGGTTTTTGGTAAAATATAGGAGTGGCTTACCGTTGTTTTTTCCTTACAAAGTATTGATGCTATCTTCACTAAATCTGCCTCTAGCATCTTCCTATATCACTGCTGCTCAATACAGGTTTCTGCTTGCTTTGGCTTGGCAGCAGGATATATACACCCAATGGTCTTTAGCCATTGTAGGAATGCCCCCCTCCCCACTCCCAAAATGAAGTAGCACAACAGGACTCCCTCCCTCGTGTGTGTGTGTGTGTGTGTGTGTGTGTGTGTGTGTGTGTGCAGATGCACAAACTTGTGGATATATAAATGCTTTTTACTATAATATCTTTCATACTTCCCCAAAAGAGCTTCTAATGTTTCCAATTATCACTCTGGACTATCTATTTGATTTTATCTCACAATAAGAAAATGATCAGAGAAGATAAAATTGTTGCATGCCACATTTACCTGAATAGAAACTGACATAGAATGTCAAGACCTCAGATGCATTTGCTGCCATTCTACATTATGGCTCCATTTATATTAGTTGTTTATGAACTCCACACTGCTAGCTATGTTCGTACCATTATATTATTTGCATTTTTACAGGAAACTGAAATGTATCTTTAAAAGAATTTAAATTATCCACAATTTTTCTCTCAAAGGGGATAAAACTATTACATACACATACAAACTTTTTGCATACACAAAAAAAACCCTAAGATTGTTATAGTCATCCAATTTGTGAATAACTTTGTATTAAATAACTGATACAGCAGTTTCCTTTTCCCAGAGGCAATGGGAGGAAGGAACTGCTGTATCAGTTATTTAAGATGTCCAACAAACAGTGCAGATGGTTGCAAAGAAAAGGGGTGTTATATATTTGTGAGATACAAATAGTTGAGATCAAGTGTCCTTTCAAAACCAGCATCTTTCATATTTGCTGCTACTAATTTAGATTTCTCTTTCTCTTCCTAAATATGGGCTCTCATCTTTATCATTTAACCACACCTGCCATGATCCATGCAGGAAAGGAGGCATGCTATCCCAAGCAGTATGCTGATTGTTTTAATTGCTTCTGGACTGAAATCCTTTCATTGCATCATTAGCATGGGACCTAAACAGCTGCCTAAAATAATCTTAGGGCTGCTCTTGCATACAAATGCAATGTATAATTCTTAAATTCTGAAAATAATTCACATGAAGTACTTTGGACCTCACACAAACTATAGCACCTTTCTGTTATTAAAACAATCTGATTTTTGTATGTATATAATTTCTGTATGCATATAATTGAAAGATGCTTTTATGTTTTGTTTGTATGTTTTTTGTAAAAAATAAAAACTTAAAAAAAAAACAATCTGATTTTTTCAGGTTACTGTATAAGCCTGGTAGTGTTTTAAGAACCATATTGATTGTGATACATTGATTTCTTAAAATTAGTAGCTTTTTCTCCAGGCTTGTGCAGAAGCTTGCAAAAAATTTAGGAGAGAGACACTACATTTGTTAAAAAAAAAAAGCTCAACAGCTCTTCTTCTGAAACTTATCTACAGACCCCTCACATCCTAGACATAAATTGTTTCAACTTCTTCCCCCAGAATAACACTATATGCCACTGCACACCAGAACAACTAGACACAAGGACAGTTTTTTCTCAAATGCTATCACTCTGCTAAACAACTAATTCCCACAACACTGTCAAATTATTTACCAAGACTGTATTACTATTCTTCTTACCCTTCCTAGTACCTATTTCTTCCCATTTATGAATATAACCATGTTGATTGTATCTTTACAATTTCTACTGTTTTATGTTTCCAAGTATGAATTGATTGCTTATAAGTAACCTATGGCTATCATTAAGTGTTGTAACTTATGATTGTTGATGAATGTGTTTTATTTTTCTTTTATGTACACTGAAAGCATATGCACCAAAGACAAATTCCTTGTGTGTCCAATAAAGAATTCTATTCTATTTTCAAAACTTAACACAACCCTATGGAGCTGTACTGTTAAGAGAGAAAGGCTGGTGAAAAAGAAGGGAATTGTATGGCAAAATGACCCACCTGTCTAACCTGCCAAATGAATGCTACTCTCTAAAGAACTCAAAAGAACTTTAACATGAAACTGTCTCACCTAGTTATAAAATGACCTGGAATATGGCCTAATCATGTACAATAGCAACTGGCTCACTGGTAATTGGAAAGCTTCTAACATGTTATTAAGTTCCCATCCAAGTGAAAAACCAAATACAATCCAAGTAAAAAAAAACCAAGCGTATTTAATGTAGGTGGCACTTGGTTCAACAGCAGTAACTGTGACAGGGATCTAGGAATCCTAGTGGACAACAACTTAAATATGAGCCAGCAATGTGCTGCAGCTGCCAAAAAAATGGTATGAGGGAACTGACACTGCAGCAAAATGCATTTATATTACTGAATGTAAATGAAAATCAGCAGCAACAGCTTTTAGCCCTGTTGAATTCATGCAGCATGTTGGAATCATTATGTGATTAAATACATTATAGTCATTAAAAGTTAATTTAATATTTCTCAAGATTCCTATAAGACACAGTCATTCTAAAATTATATTTGCATTCAGTTTGAATGGGTTTAGTATAATCAGCAAACATTTTTTAGGAAGGAAAACTTGAAAAAAATTGTTGACCAGTGTATTTTTTTTTCTCTCCAATTTACTTTTCCATACTGGGCATAATTTTTTGACTATATCCAGTATGTAATATCACTCTACAATGCCCTTGGTCCATGCCTGATTAATTTTTCTGTACTATGAACAAATACTGCGCTTGATCAGCCATTTACATAATCCATCCGTATAATGCTCAATATTATTCATTTGAGATCATATTAATTTTTTTATTTTTATTTGATCATGAGATTTTTCTCAACTATATAGTCTTTTGCAGTGAATGAAATCAATAAGACACGATTACTACGAGGCTGTCTCTATCAAAACATTAGTGTGTGAACTGTTGAGACAAACTACTTAGGAAAATGCCAGCCAAGAGATTTCTTCTTCAGTTCTACCTTCTCTGTAGGTTAATTAAATTTTTTGTCTAATAATAGAGCCTTGTGTTTGTTAAGATAAGCTATTCATCACTAGATTTGAGTAAAGGCTACAGAACATTATTTGGCTAGCATCTGCATTTATTCTAATGTGTTGCTTTTATTTTAGAGGTGTATTGGTAAATCATGCAAATATAATTGGCATTAAATATTTGCTCTCAGTACAGGCAGCTTAATAAATATAGTGAGTAATTTCTGCAAAATGGTTTAGAATTTTAAGGAATTAATCTGCTTTCTTTTAAATAAGTATGTACAGTATATAGTACATATTTTCATGAATACTATGAGAGTCAATGGAATATGAGCAACTGCTTCATGCCAAGATATAGCCATCCTTGGTACTGTCTACACCAGCCTTCCTTGGGCTACATGTCCTTCTAGACATGCAGGAACTGCAGCTCCCACTAATTGACAGTCAATATGGCTGAAAGCTGGAGTTAACCTCTAACACACATGAAACGTTCTATACATATTTGCTTTTTCATTGTGCTGTTAAGAGTATCAGTGAATTCCACCATCTCCAACTTCTTCAGTATTTGTAATTGGAAAGAGAAAGTTGCAATAACTCATTACATGTACTCTTCTCCAATGTCAATGCATTCTGTTTTGCTGGTACTGTATCCTGAGAATGATGGTCCCGGGAAAAAACAACAACCTCACAGTCTAGACCAATGTGTCATAAAACCTTACAGCAGTGATGGTTAAGCTTTTTGGCACTGAGTAACCAAAGCGCGAACAAACCCCCAAAATGCAATGCATGTGTATCCCCATGCATGCGCCCCACCCTGCATGAGTGTCTCCCACACATGCGCCCCACCCTGCACATGCGTATGCCCTGCCCACATGTGTGTGCGGCAGAGACGAAGACCAGCTGGCCAGCGAGAGGCACACATGCATGCATGGCACAGCTGAGCTGGGGCGTCAGCTCACGTGCCCATAGAGAGGGCTCTATGTGCCATCTTTGGCACGTATGCCATAGGTTCGCCATCACAGCTCTAGAGAATCATTAAAAAAACCAGACCCACTTTATTGAAGCAAGACATTTCTGAAAAGTTCTGTACTGTTAAAGAAGTTATTAATTTATGCTTTCAGGTTAAGAAAAAAAAACCTGTTTATTTTAAAGCAAGGCACACAAAACAAGTTTATAAAAGGCAAGGGGAAATAGCTCTGTCATGCTTGCTTCAGGCTTCAGGCTTTCATGTTATTCTTACAGGGAAGAGAGTGGTGTACTGGGGATAATTTACAACCCAAATTAACCTCAAATAGCCAAAAATAAACTCTGTGGAAATAACTCCTGTGTGCCACTCTTCATTCTTCCAAGTTTGGAATAGCAGAAAAATAGGTTAATATAGTTCAGTGAACAAAAAAGTTTTTTACAATCCTTCTATTTTTCAGGCTGCACACTAAAAAAACAACTCACAGAAATATTATGATAATAAAGGTTCTGTGAATTTTACTTTGAAAACTAACAAAACATCCAAGCTTGAAACATTATTTTGTTTTCCATTTTTCAGTTCAATTTCTATTTTCATTTCCTCTTCTACTCTTCTGCTATTTTTATTCTTTGAACTTGTATTCTCTTCACACCAAATTGTCTTGCCACTGTCTTCCATAGAATGCACATAATAGCCCAAGAACCTCAATCAAATATAATCAATTATTATTCAAGATAGTTACTAGCTATTCTTTTGTTTCTCTTCTCAATAAATATTATGATTATATATAAAATGATTCTATATG
The DNA here is from genome assembly GCF_049901715.1 of Pseudonaja textilis. Lineage (NCBI taxonomy): Eukaryota > Metazoa > Chordata > Lepidosauria > Squamata > Elapidae > Pseudonaja > Pseudonaja textilis. The sequence goes on along the minus strand of NC_141990.1, from coordinate 297,390,803 downwards.
GGTTACCTAAATCAACTAAAAAGCTGAAAATGTGAAATTTATTCTGCACAGGATATCTGAACCTACAAGATACTTTTAGCTGACCTTGTTTTGCAAAGAAGTTACTCGCCACTCCTGCACAGATGCACGCTTGCAAAATGAGGCATTTTTTTCAGATTTAATGCACCAGTAGATGATATTGACAAGGCCTTGAGTAATTGGCTATGCTCTTAATGAACAGAAACTGTTACTTACTGTGTGCACTCAAGCTGATAGTGGCCCAACTCACTCCCTTCAGATGACCATGCCGAGTCCGTCGGACTGGCATTTTTAAAACATTAGGTTACTTTCCACGTTCCAACATAAAGAGGCACAAGGCAACTCTTCCAACTGAGTTTTGCATTGGGCATACTGTATCCAAATGACACATGAGGATACTGTATCCAAATGACACATCCGGAAGAAGGACTTTGCAGCTAAGCAGCCACAGAATCAGTCTCCAGCATAACAAGAGAAATCCCTCGCGTAGAAAGTTCCAAGTGAGGAAAAAAAGAAAGGAGGGGAAGGGAGAGAGAAGGGTAAATCTGGAACACAACCAATAACCCTAAAGACTCCTTGAGATATTTTGGACCTAAAAATCCTCCAATCAGAGACATGATGACAGGAAAAAGCAGACACATGTCTCCCTTGACCATATATGTCATAGATTAGGCAGACTTTGGAAGGACTGAAACAGGAGATGAGTCTTTGAGACCCATCAACCGGCATCACATGTCACTTGTCAACGTGAATTACAGCAGAGTTCCGAGGTCCTGTTTTGAGAAGTGGAATTAGTGGGTGAAACAACATGCGTTAAAAGCTCTTTTCTTAATATATAATAACACTGACACACACATTTATATAGGGCATTATTACAAGTACTCAGATTCAATTGCTCAGTGATGGCTTAAATACATTTTTCTTGCAAATCTGTTACTTTTCCCAGGTTATAAGGGGTTTGTTTCTTTTTAACAATCTGGTAAAGAATGGAACTAGTATAACATTAATCCACCGGAGAACAGTGACAAATCTAGTGATACAAATTAGGAATCTGTAGCTCGTTTTTTTGGAACTTGGCACTAACAGAAGATCTCTTTTCCCCAGTTAGTTATTTCCATGGTGAGTTTTAATAGATTAAGAACAATTAATCTGCAGCAAATAAATGATGTCTCCAATCATCAGATGATTTAAGAACTGCATTTTGCCAAGAAAGACCACATGGAAATTCAAAAAATTATATCACTATCAATCTTCAATTAGCTTTCACTATTTAAATTGCCATTTTGTGTCATAATTTTATAAACAATCCACCAAAAAAGTGGAAAATTAATCTCATTCATAATGCACCTATTCTAAATAAAGTTAAGTATACGAGAGCAGGAATCACCGGAGATTAGAAATGAAAACATTCTGACACAATCTAACATTGCTTAAACTTAGAGATATTTTCTGCCAGTTAGGAGCTTTAATTACAAATTTCCAGGGCAAAAAATGAAAATAGGATGCTGTAACCATGTACTTTATTTGGAAGTATTTTTACCTATCCAGATAAAAGGCACTGAAGCCTTAGAGAATACCTAGGAGACTTGAGAAAGCTAGGTGGACAGCAACCTCAAACTTTTATCTTCTGGTAAACTGCCTTCTGTGGCCACCATTTCGACAGTGTGTTGATTACACTGTCTTGGAATTCAGCATGGGTCAGCATTAGCTTATTCCATCTTATCAAGGGCATTTATGGTACAATATTTTAGTGATGCATGAAAAGCAACCCTGCCAAAAACCAGGCTGATGGATAGTTCGAAGAGTATCTGTGCACTCCTTATGATCTCTGAGAATATGCCCCATAATCCCAACCTTATCTCCATAATTTTAATCCTATCATCTGAGGGCAGGAAGTCAGACCTCAACAATCCATTCCAGCTGCTTTGAAAAAAGGAATTCCATTGGGGGTTTCAGGAAAAGAATTGGGTCTCTAGTTTTCATAACCTTCCGATTTCCTCAGCCCAAACTATAAAGCAGCACCACAATAGAATGGTGTTCTTAAGGAATTTTTTATGTGAAGACAAAAAAAGCCCCTTTATTCTGCCTTACTAAAGGAGGCTTGACCGAAGCTTGGATAAGGAGATTCCTTTGCTTCTAGTTCCCCATTCCTGACACATACACAAACACATATTTTGTAATATGATTATTTGGCCCAACATTTATCCTTAAGGATAACTTCATTCATTTGGTTTTACATTACAAAGCTTAATCTCATAAAAAGATCTCTCCCTCACATTCCTGTTAAGTTGTATAGAGCTTTAATATAAACTTTAATATAAACGATTAAGTATAAACTCAGCTGTCCCCAGCTGATGTATTGACTAAACCAATTATCCAATCACAGTAGGTTTGATTCAGGCATCTCATTCACATAAACAATAAGAGTTAAGTGTCTGTGCTTAATTCTCTCTTATGGAATGAGAAGGACTCGTTAAACAAAGGTGGAATGTGTCCACCATGGGGTATTTTTTAAAAAATGATTTCACTCCAATGTAATATATGGATTGTCTAAGTATGAAACCCATGTCAAAAATAAGAAGACTAAACAAATCTGTACCTATGAGCAATGGGATAGGAAGCTTTACACTACCAAGTCACAAGTTCCAGTCTGGCTGAATTAAGTAACATGATTATCAAATGATAGCCAAAAATGTGCTCATGACGGATCAGTTTGTCTTACTGACACCTAAGATTTTAAAATAGACAACTTTTCATCAACAGAATACTGAAAAACATTCTTAATCACCTGACTTACCAGGATCTTATTTTAGTATCATTATTTGTTCACATGTACTATGATATTACTACAATGGTAGACTGTTTTGTTTTCTCTTTATTTTAAAACTGTATATGCTGTCCAGTCCCAATATTTGCTCAGCCCACAAATATTCATAACAAATAAAATTATTAAATCCCAATTAAAAAATTTAAAACTGTGAAAAGTTCCAGAAGAATTCTGTAGTAAAGAAATATTTTAAGCCCTCTTCTAAACTGTAATACAAAAGAGGAAAGTTTCTGCTCCAGTGACAAATTATTACATAATATGGGTTCAGTTTCAGAATTAGTTGCTGATATTGTAAAGGAGCTGCAAGACATGTGCCATTGAATGGATCCAGATAGTCCTGCATCTAACCTGCCCAAACTATGTAAGGCAGTGGTTCTCAAATTTTTCTTCACCACAGGACCCCCCCCTCCCCTTTAAATACCCTTTGTGTCCATGGACTATGGCCACAGACCCCCAAGACTTAATATTTAAATCATAACATTTCTTCAAGCCTTTGCAAACCCCCTGCGACATGGTGTTCCCCCTCTCAGGCCACAGGTTGAGAACCACTGATGTAAGGTATTATATAGGATAATTAGTACCTTGAATTGAGACCAGAAAGGAAATGGCAAGTAGTGCAGCAATTTGAAACACAATTGTGATATGGTATACTCTAGAACAGTGATGGCTAACCTATTCGGCATGAAGTGCCCGAAGCACATGAATGTGCATGCATCCCCAAAATCCAGTGCACGTGCATCTTCTGTTCATGTGTCCTGCCTCCACACATGCGCCCTGCCCCCATGCATGCACGGCAGAGACCCAAAGACCAGCTGGCCAGTGGGAGGCACATGTGCATGTGCGGCAGAGCTGAGCTGGAGCGAAGAGAGGGCTCTGTGTGTCACGTCTGGCACCCATGCCATAGGTTTGCCATCACAGCTCTAGAAGCACCATCACTACCACTCCTGTGCTCCCTTCTAAGATGTATAAAAGTTTTGTTCTATGAACATTGAACTGCAGTAATGCATCAAGAAAATTATTTGAATATGCCTAATCAATACCAGGTTTCTTAATTCTAGCAAAGGATACATTATAAAAATCAATCAATGCTGAAAATGCTCCCTTTCCCTATTATAATTTTTCTATTCACATTAAAGACAGATCCCCAAATGTGAAGAGGCAATGCAACTTTATTCAAGTTGCAGGCATATTTTTAAACCTAAAGTCAGCCTCTGGAATTGACAATTCTGTCTTATCCAGATTTAGCTTCAGTTTGTTCTCTTACATTCAGTTCTTTATAATCAGGAGACATGCAAAGGATTTTGAGATATCCAAGGAAGGGAGAAATACACCTGAGTATCATTAGTGCACTGATGGTAATTAACCTCAAATTCATGCACGATCTTTCATAGCAGTGTCACTATCACATTTGTCATTTCTCTCTGAGTACAGTTCATAAATAAAAAGGATTTCACCACTGGCTCCTTTCAGAGTGCAAGAACTCTCTTTGAATATCTTAATAAGCCAGGAAAGAGGAAGACAATGGAGTAAAGAGGTATAAGAACATTATCCAATGGTCAAAGAATGGCATTAATCCAGCCTTCTCAAACTGTTCATAGCAGAGCTTTGTTGAGACCACAGTGCCTGTTGAAGTTCTAAGAATCCTGCCATTTTGCTAACAATGTTAAAAACTCTTATTTGTCAGTTCTGCGGAGATGCAGTCAAAGACAAAATACCTTGTCTCTTTTCTATCCAAGTCTATAAACAGGCCTCAAAATATGGTTATGTATTAACCATAATATTTAACTATACTCATGCCATTGTCACTAATAACACCTGTCAAGCTTCATACTAAGTTTCCGATTAAACTCTCCTCGCTCTAAATTCTTAGACAGATTCACTTTAAGATTCACTTTCTCTTACAACAGACTGAGAGTAAAACTTGTCCCGTGAATAGATACAGAAATGATATGGGTGAAACCCATGCGCTGCATGAAATCTTGTCCAAACCTGACAAATGTTATAGTTTTCTTAATTGAAGGTGGACCTGTTATTTAACAGAAACAGCATACAAATCTGTGATTATTTGACCCCAAATCAGTTGAGGAGGCAGATTTAGAAATTATTATGAATTCTTAAATCAAGACATTAGTAGTTGAATAATGCATCAAGTCTTGCCTTTCAAGTATTCTGGGAACCTGAATTGTCAGCTCTTACTACTTTAGGGTGCACATGCTTAAGTTTTCCCTCTCCAAATTGAGAAAAATCAAACAAAATATCATTGTTGTCAATTATTCCTTCTTAGGCAGCAATATAGGATATTGATTATCAAAGTGTTTCTGTTAAAGACAGGTCAATAGAATTAGCTAAGAAACTGATGTAGAATTTTAAAATCTAGACACTACTGAGAATAATCTCTATTCTGCTAAAGGAAACTAAATTCCTGATTAAAAAGTTCCCATAAAAGAACTTTCCACAGGTTAAGCCAAAGATGTAACTTAGAAAGTCAACATATCAAATTGAACTGCAAATAAAAGACAGATGTCTGCTATTAATTCATTGCTCAGTTTATTTCATGTTATGAATAAAGCTCACATTATATCACACTATATTATATGATGTAGTGCTTAAAGTGCTGACAAAGGAGACTGTGAGTTCTAGTCCTGCTTTAGGCATGAAAGCTGGCTGGGTGACTTTCGGTCAATCATTCTCTCAGACCAACCAATATCATAAGGTTGCTGTGTGGAAAATAATAAAAGGAAGAAGTATTATATGTGTTCTCTGCCTTGGGTTACTTATAAAAAATAATTAAAAGTGGGATTTAAAAATGAGACAATTTTTCATTAAATTTTTTTTATCTAAAAAATAAATAAATTAGAAACTAAGGAGGAAAGGAAGATTGGTTATTGTGTGGGGATTTAAACCCAGCTGGTATCACTGCTTCATATAGTGTGTTCTCACTGACATCATTTCCCAAGGCAGAAGTCTTTCTTTATTCTGCTCTCTTTTAATTGGAGACTGAATTTAACACAGCAAAAATAACTTGGGAGATTTAAATTGTAGGAATAAAAATAGGGTGGCAGCTCTGAAATCTGAAGTCCCTTCATGCAAAGTATGTGCTCTACTTGAGCTAATGGGATAAACTGTTCTGATTTTTAGGATATTAGAAGGTCTCTCTCTCTCTCTCTCTCTCCCTCCCTCAAATAACTCATAAAGGAGAGAAAATAAAATTTGAATTGAGTATGAATTGAACATGAATTGACTGTTGTTTCTAAATTCTAAGATATTTTTAATATCCATTTCAAAATCCACTATATTTTTGAAATATGCACTTATAAATCCAGACAATGTTAAATTCACGTTATTGCTACCTGATATAAATTGGATCTTCTCTATGTCAAGTATGAATACTGCACTGTTCTTAAATTCAGAAAAAGATAATTCCTCTCCTATCAGTTACTTGTATTTAAACTGATTTAGATTTGCATTCAAAGAATAGAGCAGATTAAAAGAAACAAGAGGAGAAAGAGAGATGTTTCAAATTGTGAATTAGGGTTTGAATCAAGGGCTCCTTTGAGACTAGATTTGAAGGAATCTTGTTTAGTGAATTACCTAAATGCTTAGCTGTGTCTGCCCGTCCTTGATGCTACAGAGCAAGTTAATACATTTCCTCTAACATCTATGAGTTGAAAATGGATATTTGGAAGCAAAATTAGAATCAGCATCTCTATATTGTCCTCACAAAGGCAGGAATCAAGAGCAAAGAGCAGTATTAGTTCTGTGCCCTCCATTCTGGGAGCCCTCTTTTCGGGAGAGCACAGCTAGATGAGGAGGAATATCAGAAAGGAGAGCTGCAAAGGAGTTCCAAGTGCACCAAGCAAGAAGAGAGAATATAAGGGGTTTTAATGAGAACACAACGGTTTAAACTAGGGGTGTCAAACTCACGTCATCACAGCAGCATCACGTGACATATCAGGACTTTTTTTCCCCTTTGCTAAACTGGGCGTGGACACATGACTCATCTGGCCCATGGGCCAGCAGTTTGATAGTCCTGGTTTAAACTAACACATTCTTGTAGCAGAAACAAAAAAGCTTAGGGTTAAAAAAAAATTTAAAGTCAAGGTGTCCAGTCTTGGCTATTTTAACTCCTGTGGATTTCAACTCCCAGAATTCTCCAGCCAGCCATGCTGGCTGAAGAATTTTGGGAGCTGAAGTCCACAGGTCTTAAAATTGCCAAGGTTGAACATTCCTGATCTAAAATGAAGAAAGAAATATTGATTTTTTTTATTGTTTTGATTCAGCATCTATCTATTTTCTAGTTGTATCTTTGCTCCTCATATTTCCCACCCCTCCCAGCTGACATTGATTTCTGTAAAAGTAGCAAAACATTAAGGAACTTTCCCAAGTGCTGCTATGTGTTTTAAAATGTGCTTTCACTGCTGGTAAATCTTTATGTATATAAACAAAAGCAATTCTTTTCCTGATACATTTCTAAACAGAGATACTAGGGCTCTAGCCCATACCACAAGATATTTGGAGGACAATCTTCTCCATACAAGGTCACTTGTATTAGAAGACAAAATATTTTATTTCTTTACCTAGGTTGATGTTAAGCAATGGGATCCACCCAAGTATAATGGAAAACACACATCACTACCTCAGAGTTACCAACTGTAACTTCCAAGCACTTTTTGGGGGGGCATGTACGGTATTACAGGCAGTCCTCAACTTATAACCATTTGTTAAGTGACTGTTCAGAATGGCACTAAAAAGGTAACTCATGACCATTTTTCACAATTACAACCCTTACATCATTCCTATGGTCTTGCAATCAGAATTTAGGTGCTTGGCAACTGGTATGTATTTATAATAGTTGTATTGTGCTGAGGTGATGTGATCACCGTTTGTAACCTTCCTAGCTGGCTTCCAACAAGTAAAGTCAATGGGGGAAGCTGGATTCTCTTAACAACTGTATGATTCACTTAATGATTGCACTGATTCATTTAACAACTTTGGCAAAAAGGTCATAAAATGAGGCACAATTCATCTTGTTTAGCAATAGGAATTTGGGGCTCAGTTGTTGTCATATCCTGTGGATTACTGACAGTAATTCCAACAGGGAGATGATTAGAGCATGAGACTCTGTGAACAGGGTTGGTTGAACCAGGAACAACACACAAGATTTTCAATCCACCCAGAATCATTTTGGACTAGTCTGCACCTAAATTAAGTAGGTGAAATTAAAATTAAGCCAGATGCATCTGTGTAAAAGCCCCCTTGGCCATACCCAACAACTGCTCCGTGAAAAGGTGTCGTCAGTCCAGGAAAGTGCCTGAATGACAGGACCACCTCTAAGCAGGAAAATACAACTTGTTCAGAGCTAAAGATCCTACTACCTTGGTATCATTTAACCCACAGACCCAAATCATTCAGCCTTAGAGGAATTCCATCTGAGTCTGTTCCTCCCAATCCATTTTCTGACAGCTTCTAGGCAGTGCACCAGTATTTCTACCATGTTTTGTTTATGCAGAACCAAACTGGGCACAGCAAAGTGATCTCCTAGTGGTGTAGCAGCACATTTCTGTAGCCCAGATCTCACAGTCTTCACTATAAATAGTACTGTACAGTATGCCTTTGTAGAGACATAGGGGTCATTTTGCCTGAAGCAGAATCAAGAAAAATAGCTGTTGAGATATTGTAGCACAGCAGGTGGAGAAATGAAAGTGTTTGTTGCTCTGATTACAGAGCAGATCAAAGCAGGGAGGTGGAAGCAACAACTATGGACAATGTTGCATCACTGCAGGAGGTTTATCCAGAGGGCATTTGGTTGCCTTTCAAGAGGGCCATATTCTTTCCCCTTGCTTTCAGTCTGAGTTTTCATCAATATAGACTTTTCTAGCTTGCCGAGCTGCTAATCTGTGGGACTTTATGGGACATACCAAATGCAAATTATGGAATTTAATTATCTCCTTGACTTCTATTTAGGACTTTAGGTACTACAACAAATAATAATTAGTCAACCAGTGACCCACGGCTTCTTCCATTCAGAAATATTTTTCTTACCTAATGAGAAAGACCATGGATGGACAAAAAAGCAATGGGAGTGGTGTGATTTCTATCTTGTTGTCATCTTTGCAACTGAATTTCCTTACAGGAAACTGGCAAAGAGTATCAGAAACTTTCCTTCCTTCCTTCCTTCCTTCCTTCCTTCCTTCCTTCCTTCCTTCCTTCCTTCCTTCCTTCCTTCCTTCCTTCCTTCCTTCCTTCCTTCCTCCCTCCCACCCTCCCTCCCTCCCTCCCTCCCTCCCTCCCAAGTTTCCTGCCAGCTTCCTCATTTATTTTATGTAAGAGAAGCTTGCAGCAAGAAAGCCAGCGGAGAAACCGGAAGAAAGTTGGAACAGTGGGGGAGGAAGGGGGCGACAGTGCAGATCAAGAAGAGTGTGTGGGGTTCATAGGGGGCTGTGAGACATGGTATGCTGGTTGAGGAGGGTACATAGGGGATAGTACAGATTGCGAAGTATGCCTGGGAGTGCTAGGGAGTGCACAAGAGGTGCTGTGCAGTTTAGGAATGACCACATGGTGACAGTGTGGGTCATGGAAGGTGCATGGGTGTTCTCAAGAGATGTTGCACAGATCAGAGCAAGCACATGGGGGAAGCATGGATCAGAGAGGATGTGTGGGATTGCAAGAAGAGCCGTGTGGGTTTGAAAAGGCACGTGGAGAATAATGTGGGTAAAGTAGGTTGTGGGGAGGTGCACAAAAGGTGCTCTGTGAGTCTGGGAAGACTTCTTTCCTCCCAATTCTACCTTCTCTCCCCCTCCCCCTTTCCTTCCCAGCTGGTGGAATATCATAAAATATCAAAATCTGAAAATCGAAATTGAAAGGTTATGGCATGAACCAGCACGGTTTATTTTTGTATAATGAACATCTCGTGCTATTTGAGATCTTTTTATAAAACACCATACCATAATAGAATAGAAGAATAGAATACTTTATTGGCCAAGTGTGATTGGACACACAAGGAATTTGTCTTGGTGTAAATACTCTCAGTATACATAAAGAAAAGGTACATTTGTTAAGAATCAAGAATCATAACGTACAACACTTAATGATAGTCATAGGGTACAATCAACAATCAAATCAAGCTAGGAAACAGTCAAGTGGGAGGGGATGGGTGAGAAGGAGTGGTGAGAAGATTAACAGTAATAGTAGTGTACACTTTGTAAACAGTTGAACAGTGTTGAGGGAATTATTTGTTTAGCAGAGTGATGGCTTTTGGGGAAAAAATGTCCTTGTGTCTAGTTGTTCTGTGTGCAGTGCTCTATAGCGTCGTTTTGAGGGAAGGAGTTGAAACAGTTTATGTCTGGGATGTGAGGGGGTCTGTAAATATTTTCACGGCCCTCTTTTTGACTCGTGCAGTATACAGGTCCTCAATTGAAGGCAGGTGGGTAGTAATTGTTTTTACTGCAGTCCTAATTACTCTCTGGAGTCTGTGTCTGTCTTGCTGGGTTGCAGAACCAAACCAGACAGTTATAGAGGTGCAGATGACAGACTCAATAATTCCTTTGTAGAACTGTATCAGCAGCTCCCTGGGCAGTTTGAGCTTTCTGAGTTGGCGCAGAAAGAACATTCTTTGTTGTGCTTTTTTGATGATGTTTTTGATGTTAGGTGTCCATTTTAGGTCATGTGATATAGTAGAACCTAGAAATTTGAAGGTCTCTACTGTTGATACTGTGTTGTCTAGTATTGTAAGAGGTATTAATATAGGAGGGTTTCTTCTAAAGTCTACCATCATTTCTACAGTTTTGAGTGTAGAAATGGTGGTAGACTTTAAAAGAAACCCTCTTATATTACTTTTGAGTGTGTTCAGTTCTAGCTTGTTCTGGTTACACCATGAGGCAAGTTGTATGACCTCCTATCTGTATGCAGATTCATCGTTGTTTGTATGACCTCCTGTCTGTATGCAGATTCATTGTTGTCTTGAATGAGACCAATCACTGTTGTGTCAAACTTCAGTATTTTAACAGATGGATAGTTTGAGATGCAGTCATTGGTATATAGGGAGAAGAGAAGTGGAGATAGCACACAGCCTTGGGGGGCCCCTGTGCTGATTGTACAGGTATCGGATGTGATTCCACCTAGCTTCACCTGCTGCTTCCTGTCTGTTAGGAAATCATCGCAAGAGCTACCATTTAATCTAAAAATCTTTCTAAGTACATTTAGGTACATTTAGACTGCAATAGTACATGCACACAGGTGGGAATAATCTACTAAATTCCATATGACATGCTTATGTATAGATGGCTCCACTTTTTATATGAATTACTCATTTCATAAAGACTTTTACATTTCAATCTTATATATGCCTACTTAGAAATACATCACTGGATTCACTAGGCTTGTCTTTATGTATGTGTGTTTAGGTTACACTTTAGTCTTCCTTTGGTAGTCAAACAAACAAGCTGGATTATCCAAAACCATTCAAGTTAGTTGCAGTCTAGGCTACATTCCTATATTGCACTCAGCCATTGTTCAACTATGACTTACTAAATAAACCATTGTCTGAAGTTACACCACAGACTAAGCCATGAATAAAACTTTACAAGCCAGAATTGTTGCTTGACATAAAATACTGTACACAATAATCTTAAAGAGGAACATTCATGACTGTTTCCTTAGTGTTCATGCACTTTTCAAACCTTTACTCATGGAATTCTTGATTGCTTAAGAAGATAATCTACTAAAACTTTCTTTTCATTTTATTCCAATGCAACTTTTTACATTACCTAATTAAATACTGTCCACAATGAGAGAAGAAAAAAAGATAAAGACTAAATGAAATGAATTGCATCAAAATATTCTATTTAGTTATAATTTTTAATAAGGGTGTTTACTATTTTACAAAGATTCTTTCATCCTATTTAAATGCATGGAAAAGATCACTTTTACAGGTTGTATGAGAAAGAAAAGTTTCAATCACTCGTTCATCACTGTAATGATTCTCATGATTCTCAAAACCAAAAACTGATGTTTTCAAAGTTGCCTCTTTTTTACTGCAAGTTTCTTAATGCTTTTGCTGCATTAACATACTCATATTATTATTAGTAGCAATAATATATAGATTATTGTTGTATTTATTATTTTAGAATCATAAAAAACAGAGCAGAAAAAGACCTAATGTCCATTGTACCGGTCCTTTGCTATGTTGTCAATTGTTTACTTTCTCTAAAACTAATTTTGGAAAAAGACAATGACAGAAAAAAATCTCATGCAACTGGTCAAAAGCAACAAATGTTTAAAAAAAATGTTATGGTTTGTTTTGTAAAAAAAAGATTTAACCTGTTATAATGATCTGAAATATTTAAGAAATTATGAAGCACATTCAATTTTATGTTGGCACAACCTGATTAAACAATGTTTTTTTTTTTTAAATGTCAGCGAGTTTATACTGCATTTTGTTCTTTGGGCAATATGAAATAAAATACTGTAATCTCCAATTGTGTTCTTTGCTTCACAAGATCTTGCTACTTTTGTAAACACACTATGATACAAGTTTTCATTTTCAGACATGTAAATATTTTGGCATGAGCAGTCTGTTTCTTTAACAGAAATGCAGTTACAAGCTTGTTTTAAATCTTATTTAGCTGTATAAATTAAAAATGTAAAAGGGGCTAAATCTGTTTCGGACTACAGAGGGGAAAAAAAATACCCCAAACCCTGTCTCTGCCAGCATTCTAGTCCAAGCTGAAGTGTACAGTACTTTACCATAAGGGGAATAATTTTTTTAAAAATGTAACTTGCTTCTGTATATGAAAAGAAGGAGAGCTGGTTAAAAATCTGCCAGTGTCATTGAAACTGGAGATCAAACAAGATTCTGTCTTTAAATGATGGGAGGGGAAGGTTTTTTTAAAAAAAAAATAAAAGTGCTTTTTTCACTGCTTTCTATTGTCCATTTTCATTTTTCATTTTTATTTATTTTTCTTCCGTCTGCTTGTGTTTCTCTTTCCTATTATAATTTTTTACTCTCTGACTATTTTCTTCTTCCAGTCTCCATTTTTCACTTTTTTAAAAAAAACTACTTCCAATTTGCTCCTTACTCCTCCATGGAAGACAAATTCATTGAAACTCTCATAATAGGACTTGTCACTTCCCTATGGAGATCATATATGTCATTTATATATTTTCTAAATAAAACAAAATGCTTGGAATCAATGTCTGGTAAGATCAGTTTGAAATAATTAGATAAGTCTGGGAAAGCATGTCAGGGCAGTAGAAAAAAGCTTAGTTTATGTTAAAGCTACAATACTACCAATGTCTTTGGTTTAGCCAATGCCTTCTTTATATAAGGAGGACTCATCTTTGTTGATGAGACATTTGATGTCACAAAACTTAGCTTCTATTTCAGCAACTATGGGGTCACATGACTGAACTGAAGAGCAAGGAAAAAAGCTCAAGATTTTCATGCCCTCCAAATGACTTTTTTAAAAAAAGTGTCTTTGCCAAGGGCTTTATTATCGACTTTGTGTTTCTTCTTCTACAGTAGTATAGACTAATAAGAAATTCAATGGAATTATCCAGCAGAGAAATGCTGGGATGGATTGATTAAATTAGCATAACTATTTGATTTAATGGTTCAAGACACATTTATTAAAGACTGAAAGTATTTCCTTAGTGAATCTAAACAAAACACAAAAACTAATGAAGATAAAATCATTCTCAAAGATCCATCTCATCCCGGGAACCCTTTTTTTGAACTATTACCACCTGGCAGATGGTACAGAATAATAGAAACAAGGACAAATAGGCTGAAAAACAGCTTCTATCCCAGAGCAGCAGCTCTTTTGAATTCTGCTGTATAGTGCAGTGTTGGTGTGGTGTCGGGGGTTTCCAGTTCAATGTGTGGAGGGTGAAGGATGTGTGTTTATGGTCATGGTCATGATGTGCACTGAAGATGGTGTTTGATTTCGTTGTACGAGGTGTAATGATAAAATAAAATAAAATAAAACTAATTGTAATGGTTAAAAAAATGACTGGCACTACCCCCAGGTTCTCAATCATTTCCCAAGAACACACTGCTTCAAAAATGTTCTGCTGCTGCTAAAACAAATGGAACCTGGTGAGACAAGATACAGTGTTAATTTCTCCTTTTTTTCATCCTACATCACTGAGCAGATCAATTAATCAATCAATTACATTTGTGTGCTGCCAAATTAATTCAGACTCATGGTATTCATACAAGTGGGTGTCTGAGTGTAATAAGCAGTTTACTGCCAAACACTCAAGATGATCTATGTAAACCTCACAAACACTTCAACATAAAGTACTGAGTCTGGTTTATGGAGAAAGTGAATGTTAAAAATAGGACATCAGAAATAGTCTATAGTTATATATTTTGTATATCTGTTTATATATATTTATACTTCATTGCTGTTTTGCACTTCTGGTTAGATGCTAACTGCATTTCGTTGCCTGTGTTCATGTGCAATGACAATAAAGTTGAATCTAATCTAATCAAATCAATCTAATCTAATCTAAGTAACTAATGCCATCAATTTGACATCCTTAATTCTTTCTCAAGAATTATCACAATAATGTACAATAAAATTCCTACCCTCAAATACTGACCTGTTAAATAATAATCTGAGTTTAGGAAATACAAATGGACATTTCTTCATCTTTGAGAAGTCTCAATCATGCTGTTTTAGTGATAACAAAATAAATTGGAAAGCTCTACGCACTGATATTTTTACATATTTTTGTTCATATTTCAAGCATTTGCTTAAAATGTGTCTAGTAGCAAATGTGTCTATTGCATTTAGATTTTGGAAAAAAAAATAGAAAAAATGCCTAAGCATTGTTCTGACTTAACTATTCTATATGCCATGGGAAGATAAATCTTGTGGAAAGCAGCAAGTAAACATGTTGGTCAACCAAATCTTATGTTCACATTTCTTTTAGGATAAGGACCTACAGAGAGTAAGGAAGATGACCTTCTTGGGGATATGCAGAAGTTCTAGCCTAGTAAAAGGGGCCAAAATATTCTTTTTAATTCCAGAATGGACGTGACTCAGACAAACACTCTCCTGATTTATTAAATTATAAGAAGGAAGAAGAGCTACAGCACAATCTGCAGCCCAGGATTCTATTGTTACAGTCAATCTCAATAGAAGCAGTTGTAGACAACCTGTGGAATTAATTTCATAATCTGGTCTACCTAATGGGGTTGAAAAGACAAAGCTAAACAAATTCATGTCTCACATAAATCTCATACACTTGGGTTAAAACAAGAAAAAGAAAGGTATCACATTTCTTCATTATAATGGAAACAGTAAAATTTCAGGTATGAAAAGTGCCTGGATTATTTCTTTTATGAGCATCTATATTTTCCCCCCATGGGGCAAGACAACTAATAGCATGTGCTATTGCTAGCAGTAGTGTTCTCTTACAATTTAACACAAGCCTTAAAACAGAAAAATGTACATTTTAGAAATACCAAAGTTTTGCCTTCAATGCTTTCAAAAAAGAGCAGATATTGCACCCTGAATGAGTCATGTATCCGGACTCTAATATTTGTACTACTGTATATCAGGCTATAATTTGCTAACAGAAGTGGTAATGGTAGACCCGATAATCTTAATTATTTGTCTTACCTCCATCTTGCTGTGAGTTCATGATATTTAGGGCAAATAGCATTGCATTTGAAAATGTGGTTGCCTCTTCTTTACTAGCAAAGTTCAGTCCATAAACCTGCCGTGCATCACGCCACTGATGGAATGTTGGTGTTGCTTGATTGTACTTCAATCCTTTCACAATTGAATAATTAATCACTACCTGGAATTGAAATAGAAGAAATGAGCAGTCACTAAGAACATATGCTTCAATCTGATGCCATCATTTTCATACAATAGTTTTTACTACTATAATAGTGCATAATTTTATTATCTAATTTCATGAATGGGTTAAGGTTAGCTGCATCAGAAGGAGAAATAGCGTAAAGGCAGCACAACAACTTACTAAGATAATAATGAATTAGCAGCTACTAATTCTAATAATTAGCAGAAAAAATACACATAAACCCATGTATCATTTTAACGTTATTGTATAGTCAGATGTTATATATCTTGTTTTTCTCTTTATGTAAGAGTTTGCTTTCTTTTTGAAATAAATTTTTATTCCCCACCCCCCACAAATATATTTCCAGAAAGGTAAAAAACAAATATAAGAAGATATCTTGCATCAGATTGTTCTATCTTTTCATTTAGCCCAGTATTGTCTGTTCTCTTGGGAGTCCAAATATGAAGAAATCTTTCTCAACACATATTATCTGATCCTTTTAACTGCAGATCCTAGGGATTATAACTTGGGACCCCACACGTAAAACAAATATTTATACCTGAGCTAGGATTTATCTCAACCATTCTGCCAGAGTCACCAATAGTGAGACTCCAGACAACTCCTTATTTTGCCCTGCCCTCACAGCTCAGACTCCAAACTGCCCACATATTATAAATTCTGTTCTTTTCAGATTAGGTATGCTTCCTCTTCAGATCCAAAGGCCTGAATCAGATATAATTTGGAAGTAAAGTACATTCTGCAAGGATGTAGCAGCAATGTGATCTGAAAGTAGAGGGCACTCTCATCAGCCCTCTTGCTACAGATAACAGATAATCAGAGTTGGAAGGGACCTTGTAGGTCATCTAGTCCAACCCTCCACCCAAGTGGGGGACCCTACACAATTTCTGACAAATGTTCCATTGGTTGATTGTTCTCACTGTCAGAAACTTTCTCCTTATTTCCAGGTTAAATCTCTCCTTGTTCAGTTTCCATCCATTATTCCTTGTCTGACCTACAGGCGCTTTAGAAACTAGCTTGACCCCTTCCTCTCTGTGGCAGCTCCTCAAATATTGGAACACTGCTATCATGTCTCCCCTGGTCCTTCTCTTCACCAGACTAGCCATGCCCAGTTCCTGTAACCATTCTTCATATGTTTTAGTCTCCAGTCCCCTAGTCATCCTGGTTGCTCAGTCTAATCAATTGTGCACATTGTCACCTCACCTGACCTCTGTGAGGGCAATGGGATGGTTAAAATGGCCTGCCCCACTGCCCCAGCCACCTAATAAAATCAAGAGATTTCCTGAGGGCACCTAGGAATTTTTCCAGCCTTCAAGTAGCTGTTTTCTGGTATTCAACAAGGACATTAAACATGATTGAATACAAGCAGGTTTTCCCAAGTTGCAGATTGAAGGCCTCCCTTCCTGCAAAGCTGCAAGAAATGAAGCAGCTAAAGAGAGAGATATAATAATGTTGGCAGAAGACAATGAGTGAGTGCCCACTGTTTAGGAGTATTTAGTGGCATAAAAGGAATGGAATGTGTTTTCTTCACCGCTTTTCCTACATCTCCAGACTTGCATCACATAGTAGCCCTGGGTAAAGAAGCTGATCTCTCTGCTGACCACCACAATAATTTTATGGGATTCTTTGAGATAAAACGATATTGAAGATAGACACTAATTGGACAGAATCTAATGAGGTGACAAGGGTAATGTCTAACAAGATTATCTGGAATCCCTTTGAGCTTGTAGAAATCAAGAAAGTGAAAACAATTCTCTGCAGCATGACTGGATTTATGACAATCCTGGCTTCCTAAGTAGAATGCATTCATCTGGATCTGTAAGGTAAGTAATACTGGTACCACTCTGATGGAAAGAGAAAAACCATCTACTGTAAAGGAGGCATACTTCTATCCAGCTGTATTGCAGAACTTCAATCTCCAATCTTCTTTTTTAGAGAAAAAAAAAAACACATTCGACACAATAATGAATGGGTTGAAAGTTGCCTAGATGGCCTCTTGCAGCACTTTGCCAGCCAAAATGGGCCATTGGTGGGGGGGCTGCATGCGTCCCCCTGCACCCTGTTTTGGCTGCCGTCCAGGCTGAAAATAGGTAGCATACAGCCCCTCCATTCTCCATTTTGGCTGCCAGAGGCACTGTGGACTTTGCCATTTTCAGGCTGGCCCCACAGGCCAGATTTAAACACCCCCATGGGCCAATCTGGCCTGCGGGCCTTGAATTTGACACCCCTGTATTAGATAATCTTTATTGACTAGAGTTAGCAATGTGAACACATCTTAAGAAGGGTTGCTGAGGAATGAAGCTGCTCATTCAAATCCAGATGATAAGAAACATTTTGTTTCTGAAGATGGACAGCTTCAACTTGCTTGCCTTTTGAAAGTCATTAAGGCCATAGGGTTCAAAGGGATTTTCACAGCAAATGATGACTATAGAAGATTATTATGCTAATGAGAGTTTTCTTATAAAGCAAGCTGTCTTGTGGGATTTGAATTAGAACAATATGTATAAATAAATAATTCAAACAAATGTGGAGGGGGGAGTATAAAGCTTGGAATGTACAACTTGCTTTATTTATACAATATCCTATATATAAAAGCTGGCATCTCATGGTAATGCTGGAATTATCTGAAACCTTGGAGAATTTCTTGTAACCACTTGAGACAGTTCTGTGTTAAATGGAGCAACATCCCACTTCAGCATAAGGCGTCCTTTGCTCAGCATAAATTATGTATTTTAACCACAGAGGAAAGAATGTACTCTTAAAATAAAAAGTTTAAATGTACATACACACACTAATATACCTTTTTCTAAAACACAGAACAACCACTGTTCTTTGAGTTCTATTTTAGAACTTGTATGGTTGAAACGCTGAAAAAACACTCACTTGTTGATCTTGAAGTTTAACTCCAACTACTCTAAATGTGTTGCTGGCCGTGTTGTGATAGATGTTGATTCGGCTGAAGCCCTGTTGTCCAGGCTTTATTGGCACCCATTTCTTACTGGTATCGTCATAAACCATAACTGATGCCCGGGCTTGGCATATACTCTGTTCACTGAAAAATAAATCAATAAGAATAAACAGTAAATCAAAGATAAGCACAAGATCTGTGATATATTTAATAATCGGAAATAGTAGTGCTTCAGAATTTTAGATATTTGCATTTTAAATGAAATGATTTAATTTAAACTTCACAAATGGAAATCTGAACATTATCTTGAAGTCTGTATATTTTGTGTTTTGAATAAAATGCATAGAAAAATACACTGTCTGTGGAAAAAAATAGTTTCATATTTAAATGCAAATTCATTTTTGTTTTTCCAATTATGACTCAAACAAATAAGTATGAAACAGACTTATGAACATATGAAAATGAAAGGACTGATTCACATATTCTCTCTAGTCTGTAAGACAAAATATTTAAAAATGACCATATGCATACAGAATACATATTATATTCTAGAATAAGACCTCTACCCAGTTTCCTGCCTTTAGAAATTTCTGTAATGCTGGCCTAGTTGTACTGGATTGTGCTATCAGAGGGAAAAAATGATCTTGCGTGCTTGTAGTTTCTTTAGAGAACTCCCATGTAGAAGAAACTAGTGTTTGCTTCATAGGTTTATCTGAAGCCCAGGACTTCATCAATCTCAATTTTCTTACAAGCCATTCATCCTTACTTAAACATTGTAAGTTCCAAGGGAAGTGTAAAAAAATCAGTACACCAAATACAAGCTAGGCGGATATGACCTTGTTGATGACCCTCACTCTGTCAAGGACCTTGGAGTATTCATATCAAATAACCTAAGTGCCAGAGTGCACTGTAACAGCATTTGCCTTTTGGCATTAAGAGTTGTAAATCTAATTTATGAAGCTTCTCCTCCAGTAATATTGAATTGCTAACTAGGGCATACAAAACCTTTGCTAGACCAACACTTGAATACAGCTCATCTGTCTGGAATCCGCACTGTATATTGAACATTAATACAATTGAACGAGTCCAGAAGTATTTCACGAGAAGAGAAGAACTACACTCCTCTGCTCGCAACAGAATACCTTATATCACCAGGCTTGAAAATTATCTGCTACAGTGTCCTTATCTTCAACTGCAATAAAACAAGAGCACACAACAGATACAAACTCAATGTAAGCCACTCCAAACTTGATTGCAGAAAGTACAACTTCAGTAACAGGGTGGTCAATGCCTGGAATGCACTACCTGACTCAATTGTTACATCCTCTAACCCCCGCTCCTTTAACCTTAAACTACCCACTATTGACCTCACTCCATTCCCCATAAGAGGTCTGTAAGGGGTGTGCATAAGTGCACAATTGTGCCTACTGTCCCTGTCCTATTGTCCCCATTTATTCGTACCTATTTCCTGTATTCTTACTCATGTTTATACTTATACTTATATTTTATTAACAAATAAAATAAATAAATAAACGTTGTAAGTTCCAAGGGAAGTGCTAAGAAGACTCTTCACAGCAGAACATCTCCTTATAGGATTTAAGAATTTGAGTTTGACTGCCAATATAAACAAATGAAATGGTAAAGTAGATTGTTTTTATATCGTCCAGTCCCCAAAGATCACCAAAGAAATGTTGGAGATAGGGTGCAAATGAAGAAACGTACAAAAAGTCCTATTGCAGAAATACCAGCTTGTGTATATCCATTACCCAAATTGTATGAGGAGGGATTTTTTTAAATTGTTGCCAGCTAAATCAAAGATATCAAACCTCATTTAATATACTTTAACAATTTAAATTATCACATCTAATAGACTTAAAAACCAGCCAAAACAATTCTTAGCCAATATTCTATATAGAAACTTTATTTTGTTTTGTTTTTTAAATGAAAAAGACGCAGCTTTTTTTGTGAAAGAAAAATATTTTTTGTAGTACACTATTGATGCCTGTGCCTTAAATAGGATACTTGATAGGCAATCTATTAGCAGTAATTCTAAGAAGAAATAAAAGGACAAATATTGTTTTTCTTTTCTTGTTGTATCACCTCCTTCCTAATCTACTTTTTAGGTTAAGAATGAAAAGTGTTACGGTTAAGATTAAAAGCACTTCTTAAGTTATAGTCCTCTTACAGTGTATTTTACATAGAGATTGCATTCTAGGATAGAAGAATGCAATCACAAAATAATTCTAAAAATAGAAAAGTAAATATTGATCAAGATAAAAGTGTGACTAGAATTCCAATTTAATCTAGTGGAGTGGTTGGTATGAGAACTAGAACTCTAATCTAGCAAAACTACAATTAATGCTCTGCAATGTATACTGGAGAGACTTGAACACTGGGGTCAGAGCGTTTTTATTTGTTTTGTTGCTACATATGAGCACAGAGGTAGTCAAAGTTGCTAACACTGCAAAAATTTATCACAAGAGAAAATAAAATACACAGAGAAGAGTTCCAAAAATATTTCTCCAAACTATATGAAGTGCCAAATGTCAAATGCGGTTCCACACAAAGTAATGTACATCAGCAGAAAAATGCAAACTTCATACATTAATGAATGGTTTGAAAGTTGCTGGCAGTTTGGAGCAGCTGATCGGGGAAGGTATCCTGGAGTCATGGTAAACAAGTCAAAGAAAATATCAACTCAGAATGTAACAAGGGGGAGGCAAAATATGGAGATTTTAAAATAAAGCACCAATATTGCAATCCCCTTAGCTAAATCATAGTGACTATATTGGAATATTGTGTACATTCCTAAAAGAGGATATTATGGAGAATGAGAAGCCATCCTCCCCCCAAAAAGACATGTGCCCACAAATATATATTTTTAAACAATGTATAATTTCATTGTGCAATTACAGTGATGGCTACCAATTTAGAATATTTTAAAAAGGGCCTAGAAGATTGGGCTACCAGGGGCTAGTAGTCTAAAGAGCTGTTTACCACTCCCTTAAATATTGATTGCTGTATTCAAATAGCAAGAAAAGGGTATCACTCTCTGGTTTACACCACAGGGCATCTGGAAAGCATCTGGTTTGGCAATGTGGGCAGAGAATGCCATCCTGATAGGCCACTGGTGTTATCCAAGATGACACTCATGTTCTTATGGTGCTACAAATATGGAGTACATATCATTATGTAGTGCAGGGTTCTAATTTCAGATTTAAAAAACCTTTTGTTTTTCTTTTATAACTCAACACAGACAGGACTGTATATACAAGTGTATTACCAGATTCACAACACTAGAATGTCTTTTCACCTTTCAAGTTCTCCTCTGCTAAACTCTCATGGTAAAGCCTAAAAGCCTTTCCACAATGCTTCAGGAGTTTCCACTCTTACACTAATATTTATGCTAATATTTATTTAAAAGTCCACAATAGATGGTAGGATTCTATCATGAAATTATGACAGTCCTATCATTAAATGCCATATCGTCAATTATATCAAGAGCATCATTGTGAAGTATATTTTACATCATAAATTACATCATGAGTATTCTCAACTTAAATTATTTTTTGAACAAATCATATTCCACATGACACAAGTAGAAATAGCCATATCAGTAGGAAAAATTCCGAACATTATTATGGCAAATATTTTTTGTGTACTGGGGAAATGGTATATTCATTAACTGCCATGCTCTAATGCAGGGCTGTCAAACTCCTGGCCAATGGGCCTGATGCTTCACATGCTGGCCACGTCCATACCCAATTTAGCAAAGGGGGAAATAGTTCCAGTACGCCACGTGATGCTGCAGTGATGTGAGTTTGACACCCCTGCTCTAAAAGTGCAGTACAGAGTTCAGAGTGTTGGGCAACAACTGATGATATCCTGGTTCAAGTCTACTTACAGCTGCTATTGGAAGCCGTTCCAAAAAGAAAAGGATCAGAGAGCTATATATCCCCGTGTGTTGCATTTCCTACTACTAGGCTCAATAGTGGCAGATAAAGGGAAGTTTTTCTTCATGCTGAATAATGGAAAAAGGTCCTCACACACAATGACCCCTTTCCCTCCTTTTAAA
This sequence comes from Pseudonaja textilis, assembly GCF_049901715.1. Lineage (NCBI taxonomy): Eukaryota > Metazoa > Chordata > Lepidosauria > Squamata > Elapidae > Pseudonaja > Pseudonaja textilis. The sequence goes on along the minus strand of NC_141990.1, from coordinate 297,368,144 downwards.
AATCCTGATCAGGTGATCTCCTGACAAAGGCTCCTTTCGTGGAGTGCCAATACTAATTTATACTTGTCATCCAAGTTGGTCCTATCTAAATGTGTTGGGTATCAATCCTCCAGAATTCACAAATAGATAGAGCTGTCAAAAGTGATAGGAAAAATATATCCAGTTTTTTTTAGTTGATGTACATTTATATTAATGCAAAAAGAGATTTCTGTGACTGTTAGAAGGAATTATATCCTTGAAACTTATGTTTGCAGTTGTGAGCTTTTTATTCTAACTTCTGGATTTCTGGTTTCTAGTATATCAAGGAACCAGATTCCAACTTTTGAAACAACTAATGGTCTTATGCGTATGTTTAAGTCCCAGGATGAGGCCAACCAACTACTTAGAACTTATTTCTCCTGAATCACAAACTTGGCAAGAATCATCATTGTGCAGAAAACAGAAAGTGAAGGATTCTTCTGGAAACAATTCCAAATACCGATACTTAACAATATGTATATTGTAATACACTATATGATTAATGGTGACTGCTGGGATTGCAACTTTTGTTTTAAGTCAGTGGCAGTTTTTAAAAACACATGACAATACTTGAAGCACAATCAATCTCACCCAATTTAATTTCTTTGGTGACTGAATGAGACACTACGTTGGATGGTAAGATTGCTGCAAAAAAGCTATCCTATACTGCTGCTTTGAGATGTCTGAGTTTGTATAACATGATGTAATATCATTCAGAAATGATCCTCCTAAGTCCCAGTGAATTTGAAGAAAGGCAATGAAATTGTGTACCAAAATAATGTGATGCCATACAAAGGGGAGAAGGAAGAGCTGGGGCTGATGGTTTGTACAGCAGCTATAGATCTGCTTTCTCATCTGGCAGGAAATGAGTCACAGCATCATAATTCTCATTCATTTTGAGCTGAACATGTGCCTGGTGGATTGCACCTCAACCCTCATCATTTTAGAGTAAATTATAACACCAAAACACAAAAGTATTTTGCCCAAGGTTGTAATTCAGTATATCACTTTGGCATGCAAAACTTTGGTTCAGTTACCATAAGATATAAATAACTTGGGGATAGTTCCATGACTGGAAAAAGTATTCTCTGCTCAAGACTGTACAGACACTCTGACAGGCAGTAAAGAAAATAATCAACTTAACACACTTTTTACAATAACTATATGTTAGCTACATGAGGAAAAGAGGATCCTTCCCATACATAGTGCTAGAAGGCTGAAAGACCTTTCTGTATCTTCATATTTTCTCAAGCCTTTCAAAGTTCTTCTACAATGACATCAAACCTTTTTCTTCCATTTGCTTCAGTGAAGCAAAGGTTAGTTAGGTTTATATGATAATAGCGCAGCCCCCTCTGATGTGCTGGTGCTGGCATTTGCAGCCAAATGAAATTTTCCATATATCTGAAATTTGAGGAAGAGCTTAAGATTGTGCATGCAGCCTTTCTGGAATACTTGAAATATAGCAAGTTTTGATCTTAGATGATCAAGAAATGGATGTCCTTAAAACTTTTTTTAATGCAAATGGCTGAAAGAGATTCTGAAAAGTAGAGAGAAATAGGCATCCCCCAAAAATAAAGCCATACAAGGGAAGGACTGAAATAATACCCGCCCGCCCCCCAATCTTTCATGGTGACAGCTGCTCCACTAGTAACTGAATAAAGGATTACAATTATCTCCAGCTTAACTCCTGAGGTATACAAACAAGAATAATTTTTAGAATTGTTTCCTTACTCTGTTAGATTCCACTGTTTTGATTTTGTTATTTAGAGACTTAATACTTTTTTCTTATTCTCCTTTTGTTAAATAAGTCCTGTTTTTTTTTTAAATTTCTCACTAATTTGCATATCTGTTTTTCTTATGCAAGATCAAGAGCCCTGGTAGGGTGGAGGCATATTCATGTTATTTTGAGTGCAAAAATGTCTACCATCACCACTACCAAGGATGTTGTATTCATATTATTAGATTTTTAACCCGCCTTTGTTACTTGATAAGTAAATCAAGGCACCAAATATCCATAATACTCCCCTTCATTCTTTATTCTTCTCACAAAAACAGCCACGAGATGGGTTTGGTTGTGAAGAGCAACTGGCCTAAAGTCATCCAGCTGGCTTTCTCATGACTAAGGCAGGATCGGAACTCTCATCTCCTGCTTTCTAAAATACCACCTTTAACCATTACAACAAACTGGCTCTCCACTATCCCTGCTCATTCCCTCTGCTTCACCATACTCCACAGCAGTGTTCCCTGAACCTTGTAATTGTAAGGTCTGTGGATTTCTACTCCCAGAATTCCCAAGCCAGCATACTGGCTAGTGAATTTTATGTGTTGAAATCCACATATCTTAAAATTGCTAAGTTGAGAAGCACTGCTCCAGAGAAACAGGAGTCCAACAGGATTCTCGACATTTTCTGTAACGTCTTATTCATCAGAGCCTCTGAGAAACACCGTGAACAGACATACAGTTTCATGTTTTTGTTCAAGCAGAAAAGAAAGCCAAGAAAAAACATCATATTAAACAATATGCAAGCAGATAGCAGTACTGAAGAGGATGAGACAATTTATCATTCCTCTCTTAACTTATGGCAACAGAGCAGTGTAAAATTACTTATCTGTAATATTAGTCCAAACACAGCTGGACCACAATACCTGCTTATAAACAAAATAGATCACACCAGTCACATAAAACTTCAGCAGAACATTCTACAGCTGGGGAAGCTATGGGAAAAAATGAGTTCTTTCTCTATTATAAATGACAACAAGCAGATCTAATTCCTGTTGGTTAACCAGATTTTTTTTTAAACTAATATATGTGATTGCAGTAATATTTTTTCTCCCAAGCCAACAGGAAATCACAAACCTATGGTTCTGACTTTACTACATTGGCTAAAGCCAATGTAAACTTCATTTAGTATGGCTGTTTTACAAAAAAAACCAAAACCCTGAGATTATACAGGATGTACAGCTGACCTATGTTACTTAGTATGATAGAGGTAAGAAGCCACATGCCTGTTGCTGCAATCCACTTATTCTGAAGAGATAATACATTAAACAGTTAATCAAAATAAAATTAATTATGACAATTTTTAGGAAAAATGTATGATAATGTAAACTTAATTTAAAACAAGATTGGTTGAATTGAGAAAATGTAATTTAATTACAGAGCAAAGTAATATAACTCTAAAATAACTTTTCATGTCAGGGGTAATGTGCCTTTTATGCCACTTGCCAAAATAAATGGATGGTTCTCGGTCCATTTAGAACCTGAATGGGATTTCTTAGGGATACCTAGACTAACCAGGAGGTCAAAAACAAGACAAAACACAAGATGTAAGGCAAACTATATCTGTGTAGCTGACAAGAAAGCTACAAGGACATGAATTCACCACGAGTCAAGCTTGAGCAAAATTTTATAAGAAACTATCAGATACTGCCAAATGTTATTTGGCCCAAATAATTGCTTTGACTTGACACAATGCTTATGTATATTTTTTCTTCACATCGTTACCTCTGCATGCTTTAATTTTTGAAAATATAGTTAGACAAATTTGAAAACTCACACTAACTCTTTGAAGCACTTCAGTTTGTGCCTGGAAATATCTATAAGGTACTAAATGAAAAGTTTAATTCTACTGTCCTAAAATTATACACTGTGTATAAATGAAGACTCTCTTGCAAATATATTTTGAAATTTTAAATTTACACATTTCAATGATTTTGAGATGAACTTTATCAGTAAACTACTTCAGAGAACAGCTTTCAGTAACATTTCTGCTAAACACCAAACTGTTACTAAAGTGCTCAAGGAGTGGCAATGGGTTTGAAAAGATTGTAGAAGATTCTTTTGGGTTATTGAGGAATTTGAACTATCACTTGAATCGATTTCAAATCAGAACCAAGTATGTTTTAGGAAATTGCATGATGAAAGAGACAAAAGATGATTCAGTACATGATTCAAAACAAAAATGCAAGTGATTTTCTTCTTTTTAAAGAACATTATGAGTAAATACATTACATATTCAATAGCTGACTTCCCCAATAAATCTAAAAAAACTGCAAAACAGGACCTCAAAACAGAGAGCATGACATTACTTCTAGCCATACTCAGCATTATAATATAGAAATTCAAATGTTATTAGCATAGATGAGTGATGAATCAAAAGACATTTTATGCTGACTTTCAAGAGACTTTACACCTCAACATTAATTGGATTATATTTTTGAATCAAGACAATTCCCAACATACATATTACAGGATGTAATGTAACTTATTACATACACAGGATATTCTATATTTCACTATAAAAAGGTTATCCTTAACTTCTTCACTTGGAGTCATTGATCTCCACTTGCATTCTGAGTTTCCTTCCTGATGGTGACTGGTACAGTGCCCACAAAATCATTAAAACATGATTATACATGATTACATGTTATAGAGATAACATGATTAGAAAAAGAAAAAGTATATTTTCTTCCAATTCTCAGCATCAGTGCTTATTCTAGACTTACTATCTACAACAGAGGTCTTCAAACTTGACAGCTTTAAGACTTGTGGACTTCAACTCCCAGAATTCCTCCTCCAGTCATGTTAGCTCAGGAATTCTGGGAGTTGAAGTCTACAAGTCTTAAACTTGCCAAGTTTGAAGACCCTTGATCTACAAGAAAGAATCAGGTAGTCACAGTGGTAGGAACTTCCTTGTTCTTTCCCCAAAGTGAAAAAAATTACAAACATATATTGTTATTTCAAGGAATATGAGAAGTAAAACTCTTTGCTTTGTTATACTGTCTGTGCCTCTTTTGTAGCTGGAACATTTAATTTTAAATGTATATTTATACCGTGGAGACAGATTTGGAAAACAGGATCAAGACCATGTCTTGATTTCTTCCTTTTCTTGTGCAGTCTGGATGAGCCAAGATTCAAATTCTACCTAAATAACTTCCTTTGTTCTGGGCAGAGTCATTTCAAGAGGTTCCTCATGGTAATCTCAATCACCAATATATCTTCCCATTTAGAGTGAATATGAGATAGCCAAGATAGCATCAGATATGTAGGGACTTCAGCTGAAATATCTGCAAGCATATAAACATATGTCTATCCTCTTGCTTAGGAGAAAGAAAGGGGTAGCTAAGACAGAATGCCATTCGTATACAACTGAGGCACCTGCAGTTATTGAGATGGGGAGAAAAGAGCTAAACTCAAGACCTTGCAGGTTACATAACCCAAAGACCAAATAATTCTCATCTGCCCAGATAATCTTTTTGCTTACTATTTAACAGTATGGTAAAGAAGTGGTGATTTGCTGGGTTATTTTTAAAGCAAAGACTTTAAACATATAACATTAAGGAAGAGATGCTATTTTTCACAGTGTCACAAATAAACACTGACATGGAAAGTAGCATTAAAGAAATAGTTCTGTAAATATATTTGATTAACTAGAACAGCAGGTTAAATCTATTTAGAATTGATTATCTGAATTCAGAATTAGTAATGTTGCAAAATTTGTAGCAATTCTATATGCAACTTGCATGAGATGTTCAACAGCACATGGCAAAATAATTTCATAGATTTAAACACAATGGCATTCACTTCATATCATATAATAAAGACAGTTTAAGAAAACATTTTTAAAAAATAATTGAGATTCATTAAAATGAGAAAGGTAGATAACTAGGAAGGCACATTAACTAACAAATAAGATTTAATCTTCAACCACAATCTGAAGACTGAAAAAAATAATCACTCTGTAATGATAAATAAGTCTAAATTTACTTTTGGGCTGATGATTTCATTTTTGAATTCTTATTTGTCATAATACAGAGTATTATTCTTCAAATAAATGGTATTTCATTCTTAGAAGGCTTGTCAAAATCTTACCTTGCTGCCATCACAGAAACTATTCAAATGTATTTTTGGAGAAAATCAGAGTACTAATGATTTGTCCAGTACAAATACTGCATTACTGCATTACTTCAATTTGCAAAGGAGAAGTACACATTAACAGTTTGAACCAAGCCAACTGTTTTAACTTTATAGAGTCATAACTAAACAGGAAAAAGGAAGCTTTACCAAAAAAGAAAGCATACATACAGGAAACAAGTTATAGTTGTGATTTTTGATTTTTAAAAAACCCAATGATTGATCAAAAGGGGATTGAAAAAAAACATGAGACTCTTAAAATCTCAAATTAATGTTCAGAAGTTGGCACAATGGCAAGAGCTGAGGTTAATATTACTATGCATAGCAGTCTGAACTGAGCAGGTTGAACTCAAGAAAGCATATATACTAAATAGGACCGTTCTGATAACTTCAAGCTTATCAGTGAGTTTACATGGCTATCCCTGGATTAAACTAGGTCTCCCATGTTGTCATCCAACATTCTATCCTTTTGCAGCAATATAGAACAAGTCCTGCAGTACTGTTTGTCAGCCTTCAAGATTTTTCATTCAAGATTTTTCTCCCTTTGCTTTGCATCTTTTGGCTGTCATAAGTAACAGGGGGAGGAGGGGGAATGGTTATGGGAAGTGAGCTGGAGATGTTACAAACCAGAACTGTATAAGCTGGGGGGTGGGGTACATTCTTGCTTAGGTTTCTATCCTATGCTATGTGCAGGTGCAACCCTTTATCAAACTATGTCAAGGTCAACGGACAGAAGCCTCATTACCACCTAGAGATGCCAACATGATGATACACACAAGTTTTAATTGGAAGAGCCAACTGAAATACTGGGGGTGGGAACGTTGCCATTACTTTGTATATGTGATTTATGCACCCATTTTCTCAGATTCAGAATTCTTTTGTTGCTACCACTTGATTTCCAGTAAAAGATACCTTTTCTCTGATTAAAAGAGTCTAAGTATTTCTTTCTTGGATTTTGAATGGAGCACCAGCTGACACTGCTGCTCACAGCATGATCAGTTTCCTCTAAGTCCTCTTAATAAATAAAGGGGTTCTGGTTAAACGAACACTATCCAAAAGGTGTACTGTATCATGTCTTTATTGAAAATGCAGAAACAATATTCACAATATTCCAATTTTTATTGGAAAAAGGGTATGAAGTCGTGGAATAATCAGCATAACAGAGTTGGAAGGGACCTTGGAGGTCTTCTAATCCAAACCACTGCTCAAGCAGCAAACCCTACAATTTCAGACAAATAGTTGTCCAATCTCTCCTTAAAATCGTTCAGTGTTGTAGCACCCACAACTTCTGGAGGCAAGTTGCTCCATTGATAAGGTGACCAACTTTTTTACTATGAGAAGGAGGACACAAATAAATTGAAGAAAAAAAACAAAGCCACTTGCCCATGGTACATTCTTGCACATGGCACACTCTCTCAAAACAATTCTCCTGTGTGGAGCTCATACGTCTCATAAGCGTCTCGCCACACTGTGCCGACCCTTGAGGAATCGCCATATCAAATACAAATACATCACATCACACACAACGGTTCGGATTGGCATCGATCAAATACGGAGATTTACAGATTAGTCTTCAAATATCAAAAAGGAGGACATGTAGGAGGACAGAACTTACAAAAGGAGGACTGTCCTTCCCTAAAGGAGGACGGTTGGTCGTCTTACCATTGATCAATTGTTCTGTCAGGAAATTTCTCCTTAGTTCAAGCTCCTTTCCTTGATTGGTTTCAATCCATTGCTTCTTGTCCTGACTTCAAGAGCTTTGGAAAATAGATTGATTCTCTCTTCTTTGTGGCAGCCTGTTAGATATTGGGACACGTCTATCATATCATCCCTAGTCCTTCTTTTCATTAAACTAGGATAGTCCCCCCTAATGATCTCTGGTGCTCTTCTCTGCAGTCTTTCTAGAGTCTCAACATCTTTTTTATAGCATGGCAACCAAAACTGGATGCAACATTCCAAGTGTGGTCTTCTCATGGCCTTATTATCTATCTATATAAAAACAAAATATCACTCACGCATCATCACAAAATCTCCAGAACCGTAAAGCCTACAAACCTGAAATTTGGCACGCATGTTCCTCTTGGCTTCTAAGTGCTCACTAAGAAAGGATTTTTCGAAATGAACATCAGAGCATTAGTATTTCATATATTATTATTAACACACTCTAATGCTAAGGAGTTCTACTCCCCCTCCCCACCTGAAAAGAAATCTCTTCCAAATGCAAAACACAAGCAGAGGAGAGGAATTTCAGTTTCAGTTTCACAACAGCAACCAGCTTTAGTACAGAACAGTTGAGCTAAGCCATGCCCGGGCTCCTTGCTGTCTCCTTGCTCACACAGCAAATACTCTTTCAGTTTCCAAACAGCCCTCAACTCTCTTACACACTGACAGGATGCTAGCCAAATGAATACTGATGGATGCTGGTAGGTAGAGGCACATCCCCCCCCCTTATTTTCCTCCCCAAAAACTAAGTCACATAGTTTCATAGCGAAGCACTGGCATACAGCTAGTAAAGTGATATTAACACATCACATGCTCTTGATTCTATCCCTCTGTTAATTCAGCCTAGGACTGCATTGGCTTTTTTTTGGCAGCTGCAGTACACTGCTGGCTCGTATTTAAGTGATTGTCCCCTAAGACTCCAAGATTTCTCTTACAGTTACTACTGTTAATCAGTTCTCTTAAAGGGACAAACTTGAATTTGATGTTCGAAATAAATTAGAATGTTAGGGCATGATCTCAAATACAGGCAGATCCAAAGTATCTATGAATTAAATGAGGAAAAACTCCAAGCTAATAGGGGACATTGATCAATAGATACAGGAAAGATAAGACTGAATTTATTGCTGCTAAATAATTACTACTAGTTACTAAATGTAAAATTTTATAACAAATCAAGATACTGAATGTTAGCTCAATATCTTCAATAAGAACATGATAAAGTACACTGTTCAATCAAAGTCACTTAACATTTAGATGAAGTCCTAATGTGGATCATGCAGATTATATATAGTTTTAAACAGATCACAAACTTTGTCTCACCACTGTAGCACATGACAACTTTCTAAATTCTTCCTGTTGTTATCACTGAGATCAGCAAAGCAGGAAAATGAGCACTGTTTTTAGAATTAGGTTAAAGAGCTTTGACATGCAGTGTGATCTAATTTACAAGCATGGGTTTTTTTAATTGGAGGGGACTTTCCTAAATCATTAGTAGTTCTGCCTGTTTTTTCAGCTCCTGTTCCTGACTATCCTTTTCAAAAGTATGGCCAAGTATATTTATTTATAAAACAACAACCCTGAGACCCCAAGTATCCAACTGCTCTAAGCAGATTTGGCCTATTACTAAAATCCTTTAACAATTTCAAAATTTACTGGAGCAAATAAAGAGCTTCACGTAAGTTCTTAAATACTATAGCAATAGCACTTAGACTTACAGCACTCTCTAAGCCAGGGGTGTCAAATTCGTGTTGTCATGGTGCTGTCACATGACGTATCATAACCTTTTTCCCTTAGCTAAACAGGGCGTGGTCATGGCCAGTGCATGACGTATCTGGCCTGCGGGCTGAAAGTTTAATAGCCCTGCCCTAAGCAGTGAACACAATCAGCATACTGTCCCCAACAATGGCTCCTCATTTTACCAACCTCAGAAGGATGGAAGGTTGAGTAAACCTAAGACAACATAAGTCAGCTAAATACTATGCAATTCAGCATGTACTTTCTCTTATTTTACTCAGAATAAATATTACAAGTTCTTCTTCATCGAACATAAAGTTTAGAAAGGATTCTGAAGATAATTGAATCCCAACTCCTGCCCAAATCATCAATACAGCATCATCAACAATTGGTCTTCTGGTCCCTAAACGCCTCCAGTGAATCAGAGTCCACTACTGCTTCTCATTATTAAACATCTCTTGCATGTAGACTTTTTCTTTCCTAGGACTAACCCTAAGGACGCCGTTTCTTATTCTGCCTGAATACTTGAATAAAACAAGTGTTGTCTCCAACAGCCTTCTTTATTCTTACCTGTCTCCAACCATTCCTCAGTTTCCTTCCAGGCCTCTATTATTTTGGATGATTTCCACTGGATCTATTCTAACTTGCCATTGAGAGTTAGGCAGCATACACATTTTAATATAATAATAATAATAATAATAACAACTAATTAAAAATAATTTAACTCCCTGCCACATGATTGAATAATCAAGTGCCTAGAAATAATAGAAGAGCATTTGAAGGACAGTGAAGATTCATTGAAGTTAGTACACCATGAAGGTTTTCTGAGTACTGGACATGGCAGGGCAAAGTATTATATAGCCAATACAGGTAGTCCTCAACTTACAACCGCAATTGAGCTCCACATTTATGTTGCTAAATGAGACATTTGTTAAATGAATTTTGCCCAATTTTATGATCTTTCTTACCACCGTTGTTAAGTGGATTGCCGCTGATGTTAAGCTAGTCACGTGACTGTTAAGTGAATCTGGCTTCCCACTGACTTTGCTTCAGAAGATTGCAAAAAGTGACCACATGACCTTCATAAACAGTCATAAATTATGAGTCAGCTGCCAAGTGCCTGAATTTTGATCACATGACCAGCCACTCTTGTAAGTCTGAAAAATGGTTATAAATCACTTTTTTCAGTGCTGCTGTCACTGAATGAACTGATGTAAGTTGAGGACTACCTGTACATAAAAAAGCAGGCAAAGCAGGCAAAGCAGACAACACCTAGCAAAGGCTAAGAGCAGGGAAATAAAAGGAAGACCTAAGGGAATAATTCTAGCCACATAAGACCAAGCTTTAAGAAGAAATGCCAATCCTCGTGTGAAACAAAAACCTGATATAGATGGTCCTTTGTTCACAGCAGCACATTTTCTTCCACACGCTACGCTTCTTTGGCTGATGCACACACACAAAAAAACACCCTGGCTGCACTTTCTGATTACATGGCATAGTTGATGAAAATTCCACTCCCAATTACCACCTGGTGTCTTTTTTTCCCCAAAGCCTTGGATCTTACAGCACAGTCATCTAAATTTTAAAAAGGAAAACTTCCTGTGTCTGCTCCTGTTCTTCTGGAACTCAATAATACAGGCATTCCTTGCTTAATGACTAGTTGCTTAGTGACCTTTTAAAGTTATGACAGACCCTCCCCCCCCAAGCTACTTACATCCCATTTTTGAAGTTCTGATGGCCATGCCCTCCATGGTCATGTGTTCACATTTTGGGCACTTGGCAACCAGCTTGATTTATCAGCAGCTTCCAGCAGTTTTCAGCCGTTTTCCAGCATTTACTTCCAGTTTCCAGCAAAAACTGCCCATTGGAAAAATCTGACTTTTTAAAGTGACCGCCATGTTCAATTACTGCCACAAAAATGTCATAAAATTGGATGTGGTCATTTAGTGAGTCTCTTAACGATCACCATGACTTGCAACCATAATCCTTGACAGTTATAAGTTGAGGACCTGTAGTTAACAGAAGATACTACATATATCTATTCAGAAGTGAGCCATGCTAAGATTTATTTTCCTCTTGTTATCACATAAACAAATTATCATGCCAAAGAATATCGCCAAATTGAATAATATTTCATTTTTATTTTAAAAACTTTGTGGTAAGAGAATTTTAGCATTATTAATCTAAACCAAGAATAATTAATTTCCTTTACTTTGCATCATGACAGAGATCTTGTAGTTATATGCAGTGCTCCAGTGCAATCAGGTAGGCCCGATGCTTTCAGTCCTGTTTTAATTGTGTGCTTTTTTTTAAAAAAGGAAAGGGTGCAATATTTTAGTCTTTTATTTTTAAAGACAACTGAAGCCATGAAGAAATTGTCTATTATCACTGAATTAAGGTAATATGACTCTGGGGCTTCAGAGATTGTAAAAATGAGTATGGAAGGCCACATTTACCCATGAATTCTCCAGCTACCACCTAGAAAATCAGAATAATACAATTATATACTGTTTTCAAAAATACAAAAATATATTGTAGAGCAATATATAATACATATTTGAAAGCTGACCCACAAGATTCTTTCATTATCATTTCAACTGGCCAACTTAAGTGTTAAAGATAGTTTAGAGCTTCGAGATATGGGAAAGGTTACTGAGGAATATAAAAAGAGAGATCCTGTAGTGAAAATGTTTATGGATCTAACAATTGTAAGCCAACCACTGGCTTAAACGTTCTGTCCATCTAGCAAGAAATACAAATGAAATTGTTCAACGCTTATTTTGAATTGTTATATTTCTGACAGAAAGTTAGGATACCAACCAATCAAACAAAAATTTTTGAAGTCTGTTACCGTATATCAACCTCAAAAAACAGTATGGTAAATAAAATTATCCCTGGGACAACTTCACCTAAGGCTTAACATGATAATAATTCTCAGTTCCAAAAACATAGCAAGATCAAGATTTCAGGGCTTTTGCCCTTCTGCGGCTGTGAATGAACGATCATTGCAACTTGGATATTGCATTAGCAGTGTTACCCTAGCAGTTTAACTCAGTGGGAGGCTGAAAATATACTCTCAGTAAATTGTTGATGTGGATAATGAATCCTAACCTCATACTGAGCAGCAATGAAACAATTTAAAGACCATATGGAGAAAAATATTCTGCCAATTCATATACACAATGGAGTTTCAAAGTCCATTGCACTAGTATCAATGTCTTTTTCATTGTTTATTCTATTGTTCCGTTACTTTTGGAACAGTTATGATTACACTTCATTTCTTCATTTTTATTGTTGCAAGCTGCCTAGAGTAGTCCAAGGGCAAAATAGGTGGCAAATACATTTAACACATAAATAAATGTAGGATAAATACCATGTCACAGATACAATACTTATGTTGAAATGCATTTATCCTCTTTCAAAATATCTAAAATATTTTATAAATATTTTTACATACGTATGCAAAAGAATTTGGAGCTCTAAGTGTCTGAGACATTTTACAATATATGTAAAATATTTTAATTGAAGAATAAAATAGGTTGAAGATAGGAGTGATAGAAGAAAAGAATCAGACTGGTTACAAATGCACACAGAGATCCCCCACAGCAAATAAACAAGAAACCATTGGATCAGGAAGGCTTCTCACACCTATTTATTCCCCAATTCACCTATTTTGAGGAGAGACTGGATAAATCTAGGAACACAATTTGTAGCATATGCTAAATTAAGAGGTAACTAAGCAGTTTAATATTTTGAGAAGAAAATTAAAAGCCAAAAAAGCAGCAAAACATATTCTGTAGATCTACTGAATACAAACTGAAAGGATAAGGCATGACAATGAATGAATCAACTGCGGCATGCTCCTTGCAGTTTGCAAAACACTGTTAAAAATAAAATTTAAAGGATCTAATCTTCTTGGTTAACATGCTCATTTTCCGAAGTTCACCTAATGTCAAGTGCAAAGGTTCAGGATCACACATAAGTTGCAGTTCAGAAGATTTATTGATCAAGAATCTGCTCAATTAATGATCAGCACGAAATTGGCACAAGATAAAAGGTAATGAAATTTGGGGGCAGCTGGACTTGGGAGTGTTTGTAGACATGGACACATAACGATTGTAGGCTAAGTTCTCTCTTGATTCCACCTCCAGGCTCTGCCTGCTCTTCTCTTATACCTAATTACATTTCTGCAATCCAACAAGAACACAGCAGCAAAATACAACTAATGGCAATTTTTTTAATACCAAGCTGGCTAGAAATAGTTTAAGAATTACTTTCACAGTTATCTTATGTTATTACATTAGCTGAGCTATCTCCAAAAACCCAACTCAGAGCTAAGCCCTCATAACTTTCCTGTGCACTCTCCTGATGGAACTTCTAAAAAGGATATATAATTGATTTATCATCTGAAAGATGCTCTTCTGCTCTTTTGCCTGCACAAAATCAACTTCTCCAACTATAAAGAACAAGCCCAGCCATATTACAAAATTTGCTTGGACAGTTAATAGCTTAATGAAAATACTGGCCTACTAGGCCTTTTTCAAATCCAACTGAGAAGATACCTTTCTTAAATCACACTTTTTGGGGACTAGATATCTTTCTGTCTTTGTTTCTTCAATATTTCTACTTTCTTGCTTGCACATTTCAGTTCTTTCTGTAGGAAGGTTCAGCATTTCCTAATACCCAAGCATTGAAACTTACCAGGTAAATCTGCAGCAGAAAATGTGTATTCTTGTGAAACTGAATAATATGCATGAAAAATGCCTTGCCTTGCACCAATTTTAACCGACTTCTGCTCATTTCCTGATAGTGAATGAAATTATCTTATTCCCAGTTAGAAAATAACATATAGATATTACTGTACTGAAACACTTTCATTCTGTAAAGCAGGGGAAATGTATCATGAAAGAATCCTTGAATTACTCATTTTTAACATCTGTTTCTGTTAAGTATCAAATAAGATTTCCAAACAATACATCATAGGTAGTTTAAATTTTAATCTAATTTCACCTTGATTTACAATTCATTAAACCCATTAATATTATTATAATGCTTTTAATTTAGTAAGGAATTCAGCATAGATTTCAATGTGATACTTGATCTTGTTTGGTTTTTAGCTGAGATTAGCTATTGCTATAGATTCTTATACTTCACCTTAAAATCCTTATATATTTTGGTTTATACCTGCTTTAAGGCAAAAAGCACTTTTGTTTTTTGTAAGGTATATATTTTGGTATGGTATTACCGTGGTGTGACCGGAACCGTGGTGTGACCAGAACAATCTGGAACTGAACACACTCAAAACTGTAGAAATGGTGGTAGACTTAAGAAGAAACCCTCCCATACTACCACCTCTTACAATACTAGACAACACAGTATCAACAGTAGAGACCTTCAAATTTCTAGATTCTATCATATCATAAGACCTAAAATGGACACCTATTATCAAAAACATCATCAAAAAAGCACAGCAAAGAATGTTCTTTCTGCGCCAACTCAGAAAGCTCAAACTGCCCAAGGAGCTGCTGATACAGTTCTACAGAGGAATTATTGAGTCTATCATCTGCACCTCTATAACTGTCTGGTTAAGTTCTGCAACCCAACAGGACAGACACAGACTTCAGAGGATAATTAGGACTGCAGAAAAAACAATTACTACCAACCTGCCTTCAATCGAGGATCTGTATACTGCACAAGTCAAAAAGAGGGCTGTGAAAATATTTACAGAGCCCTCACATCCTGGACATAAACTATTTCAGCTCTTACCCTCAAAATGATGCTACTGAGCATTGCACACCAGAACAACTAGACACAAGGACAGTTTTTCCCGAACACCATCACTCTGCTAAACAAATAATTCCCTCAACACTGTCCAAATATTTACAAAGTCTGCACTACTATTACTATTAATCTTCTCATCACTCTTTATCGCCATCCTGTCCCACTCGTGACTATATGACTGTAACTTTGTCGTTTGCATCCTTACGATCTATTTGACTGTTTCCTAGTATGATTTGATTGCTTATTGTACACTATGACTATTATTAAGTGTGGTATCTAATGATTATTAACTCTTGACAAATGTATCTTTTCTTTTATGTATACTGCGACCATTTGCACCAAGACAAATTCCTTGTGTGTCCAATCACACTTGGCCAATAAAGAATTCTATCTATCTATTGAGTAATCCTATGTGAAAAGTTTACAAATGTTTGCATGTATTTTAACATTTACTAATGAAACTACATGAGGAAATAATCCTGCTGCGTTTCAACATCAGAACATTAAGAAATGATTTGGCAAAATGCATCCTTTGATGTAGCTAATGGCCCAGGTTTATACCACAAAGCAGTAGCTGACCTACTGCTCTAATTAGACTGGCAAACATTGTGACATTTATACTGTGGAAAGTAGACAACGTTTATTGCTTGAGGGAAGTCTTTCAGTTCTTTTAACAATCACAGAATCTCTTCCATTGCATGCTGTGGCCTTTAAGCTTCCAAATGCTCAGTGAATGTGTCCTGAATTTGCTGATTAAAAAAGAAGGCTTATTCAGCAGGAGGAACACTACATAAGAAATATTATTTCAGCCATCTTGCACCTGATGTTAAATTTCCTCTTCCAATTTTGTAGTATGATAGAGATAGATAGATAGATAGAGAGAAAGGGAAAGAAAGAGAGAGGGAAAGGGAGATATATATATATATATATATATATATATATATATATATATTTATATATATGAGGTTCTGAGTTCTCGGGTATTTGTATGTGGATCTTTGGTTGTTGGTTTTCTCCGCGTAAGATTCAAAGTATCTAGCAACGTTTCGATGAAGTCTCATTCATCATCTTCAGGCTTCTGTCTCGGCTCTGTGCTTCTCAGAGTAATGTGAGATTGCAGCTGCTTCCTCCTTTTAACTGCCAGTGGGGTGGGACTTGATTGGGTGGGGGCTTGGCTGTGTTCTGATTGGGTGGGGGTGTGTTCTCATTGGTAGGGGTTTGGCTGTGTTCTGATTGGTTGGGGGTTAGCCGTGTTCTGATTGGTTGGAGGCGTGTTCTGTTCAGGTGGGGGCTTGGTTGTGCTCAGGTTAGTCTTAGTTGCTGGGGATTTGAAGAACCACAAAACCAGCTCAAATCCCCAGCAACTAAGACTAACCTGAGCACAACCAAGCCCCCACCTGAACAGAACACGCTCCAACCAATCAGAACACGGCTAACCCCCAACCAATCAGAACACAGCCAAACCCCTACCAATGAGAACACACCCCACCCAATCAGAACACAGCCAAGCCCCCACCCAATCAAGTCCCACCCCACTGGCAGTTAAAAGGAGGAAGCAGCTGCAATCTCACATTACTCTGAGAAGCACAGAGCCGGAGACAGAAGCCTGAAGATGATGAATGAGACTTCATCGAAACGTTGCCTAGATACTTTGAATCTTACGCGGAGAAAACCCGAACAACCAAAGATCCACATATATATATATATATATATATATATTTCAATTTAGGAGATGGATTAGTCATACTAGTAAAACAGAAAAGGAAAAATAATTCTTCAGATCAGACTTGTACCTGTCTTGTTCTTCCCCAGCTAATATCTATTTAATATCTTATTCTTCCAAGCCTCTGTAATGGCACACAGGACAATGATAAAAATTGAGCTGTTCCACAGAATGTTCTAAATAGCTAATTTGCCCATTTTTAAAATCTTATATCTGTTGTTCTGCATTTTTTAATTTTTTAATTCTAAATTTATTCCTATTTTTTAAAGTTTATAATAGAACTGTTAATATTGTTCATATTTTGTAAACAGCAGGGACTTGCTTAGGTTATAATAGATATAAATAAATAAGCAGAGCAAATAAAAAAGTAGATAAAAAGAAAAAGGGGCAGGAAAAAAGCATATTTGAAGGACATCAATTCAGAATGATGTAAATATCCCCTGCCTAATTGGGAAGGCAGGGCATCCATACGTTTCAAGCATTTCCTTCAATGTTGCATTGTCATTTATTCTATTGCTTGCTAGCTATTAATTATTAAACATAATTAAATATGGTTTCATAGCGATATTATTCATGATAAAGCACTTTGTAAAGTATGCATATATTTGGTCAAATCAGAATGAAAGTATTTGTAATGGCCAAGGTATTGTGCTTAAAAATATTTAAGTGTTAATTATACATTACATATGTGTAAGCATATTACCAATATTTATGTGCCATAAACAGGGTTTCGGATTTCTCCTGGTTTTTGAATCAAATTCAGAGAAACTCTACAGAATTACTTCCTTATACGTAGACTCCTTTTTTGCCAGTATCACAAAATGTTGCTGAGCCCTAGATTCTGTATCATTTGCTTTATTTAAACTGTACCTGAAACTAAGTATAAGCAAGTTCTATGTAGCATTAACTTCAAAATTCTCAGTTTAAGAACATACCAAATCTAATTTATCCTTCTTCTACCCTTCTTGTTCCTTCAGGTTTCATATATTTGTCTCACTCAATCTGATCACACAGCACTCTCTAGGTTTCCCATGAAGATTTAATCCCAGCCTAATGTCAATATTCTTTCTGTCAATATAGGAAGTCCTCGACTTATAACAGTTCATTTAGTGACCAAGCACTGAAAAAAGTGACTTATGACCATTTTTCACACTTATAACTATTGCAGCATCCCCACGGTCACATGATTTACATTCAAATGCTTGACAACTGACTCACATTTATGACAGTTGCAGTGTCCTGGGGTCATGGGGTCCCCTTTTGTGATTTTTCTGACAAGCAAAGTAAATAAGGAAACCAGATTCACTCAACAATCATGTTACTAATTTAAGCATTGCAGTGATTCACTTAACAAATGTGGCGAGAAAAGTTGTAAAATTGGGCAAAACTCACTTAACAAATTTCTCACTTAAATTTTGGGCTCAATTGTGGTCGTAAATTGAGGACTACCTGTATTCTAATTCCAAAATTGACAGGCCATAGTCATCAAATAAAAATAAGAAATGACTGCGGAGTCACAATACAAAATACTGTGAGCCTATTTTGCCTATCATCCTAGACCGATTAAGACAATAATATGGTTATTTCACTTTTTCCATTCACAATTATGTACTTTTTGAATAGTCTAAAAACAGCCTAAATTATGATGCAAGTTATTTACTGGAACTCGTACCAAGTACTATATTTGGATAAAAAATATTAGTAACACAAAAGTATTAACAGCATAGATTTCGTAACTGACTGAAGCACTAAGTTTTTGAATGGAAAAAAGGTATCAAGAAAACCTTAAATCCTAGCTTAGAATAAAATGGACAAACAAAAATTAAGAGAGTGAAAGTTAAGCACCTATGTGAATATATACACACAGTTCCTAGATTTAAAACAAACAGTTAATTGAAACAGCAACAGCACATAAAGTATTTGCTTATATACAATATTTGTTATTATTCCAATCTAAAGATTCTAAGTCAGGGGTGTCAAACTCAAGGCCTGGGGGCCAGATATGGTCCGTGGGTCGCTTAGATCTGGCCCATGGGGATGACCTGGAAATAGCAAAGGACCACCTCCCAGCACCTCCTGGAGCCCTCCCAAGTTCTGTTTTTGCTGGCAGATGGTTGCAAGAGGCTGTTGCAGCCAAAAATGGAGCTTGGGAGCCTGTTTTTGCTGGCAGACTACTTGAGCCACCACAGGTGCCCCCCAACATGAGTGATGCCATTCTGACCACGCCCACCCTGGTCACACTCACCCCAGCCCCCCAAGGTCAAAACTGAAGTGGCCCTCAAATTGAGTTTGACGCCCTTGTTTTAAGTGGTTACAATACAATACAAAGTCATGATATAAGAGCTGTGGTGGCACAGTGGTTAGAATGCAGAATACAATAGCACTTAGACTTATATACCGCTCCATAGTGCATATGGGCAGCCATATACACTATGGAGTAGTATATAAGTCTAAGTGCTATTGTTATTGCTATAAAACAATGTATCAACATAAAACTAATCATCCAAAGCACAACACAGATCTCCACTACTTTTTAAAAGACTACCAAAATTTCATTTATTTATTTACATCAAATTTGGAGACCGTTCCATTTCACTCACTGAGAAATTCTGGGTGGTGAAATGGTTTTAATGATTTTGAGGAACGCCAGCAATAATGATGCCAAGAATGTCTGTGGGTTAAGAGTTTCCAAAATTAAAACTATGAATTCATAATTCCGCTAAAAGTAAATGTATTGGGCACTGAAGAGTAAACTGTTATGATTCTTCCAATGTTCTTGCAATGCCATGGAAATATGCTTTCAGTACCCACATATGTAATTAAAATCCAATGTTTGCATACTAATGTTGGAAAGGAAAGGAAAGGAAAGGAAAGGAAAGGAAGATTTTTTTTTGGCAGGTCTAATTAATCCCAGCAAGAATTTACAATGCTTTAACAACACTGGAGTAAAAAACTGTTACCTAGTCATTTAAAAATATCACTGTGTGTGTATACATATACAATACCTCGCTTCTTCTTTTCAGAGTAAACCCATATTAATTTCTGTGCTGTAGTTCATACTTTTCTAAGTCAGAGTTTCCAGCATCTTTCTCTTCTGATTCACAGTATTATCAATTGGTTAACAGCTGATCCCACAGCTGTTAGCCAATTTCTCCTCAGCAGGCCACATTTTCCATGAACAAAAAAAGGCAATTGACTATGAAATAGATATCTTCAACAGTGCACAAGTTATAACACTTTAGTAAAATAATCCAAATATATTTCCAAACACAAACCTAAAATTATTAGAAATTAAGCAAACTGTAAACTAAATGCATGTATGTCAGGAAAAGACCTAAGAAAACATAATTGTAACATATAGTTTATTAATTGGCTAGCTCCATACCTGTGCTTTGCTATGAAACCATGTGGTCGGACTTAAGTTTTTGGGGAGGAAAATAAGGGGGAAAAATTCTGCCTCTGCCAACCAGCATCCATCGGTATTCATCTGGCTATCATCCTGTCAGTGTGTGAGAGAGTTGAGGGCTGTTTGGAAACTGAGAGAGTATTTGCTGTGTGAGCAAGGAGCCTGGGCATGGCTTAGCTCAACTGTTCTGCACTAAAGCTAGTTGCTGCTGTGAAACTGAAATTGAAACTCCTCTCCTTTGCTTGTGTTTTGCATTTGGAAGAGATTTCTTTTCAGGTGGGAGGGGGAGTAGAACTCCTTAGCATCAGAATGTGTTAATAATAATATACAAAATACTAATGCTCTGGTGGTCATTCTGAAAAATGCTTTCTTAGTGAGCACCTAGAAGCGAAGATTTCAAGTTTGTAGGCTTTACGGTTCTGTAGATTTTGTGATGATGCATGAGTGGTATTTCACTTATATATATATAGATTAGTCTTCCAATCATATCAAAAAATGAATTTAACAAAAATCAGGATCTAATTCTAGGATACAACAAATAAAATAAAATAAATAATTGTAAGAGACCTAATCCTTGAGCCATGGTTTGGTATCTATATCATGAGATGATATTTATTGTGGTCCACAAGCAGCCTGCGGAGACAGCAGCAGAGTTGGACAGTGGGGAGGAACATGAGCCAGTCCGGGAGTCTGGGGAGGACTTAGACAAGGGTACTGCATCTGATACAGAGATGGGGCCAGGGCCATCTGGGAATTATGTGCTGACTCTGGAGCCTCCAAAATCTGATAGCAGTGAGGCAGAGGAACAAGGGGAACCTGTTCCCAGTGTGTGTGCAAGAACAGTTAAGACAAAAGGGGTGACTCGGGAGTAAGACTTGGAGGTGATTGGCCCTCCCATGACATAAAGGAGGAGCAAAGGGACAGGAACCTTTGCAGGAAGCAACTTTGTTCGTACTGAAACTGTGTGTTGAATTTGTGCTCTGTTTGGCTTCATATAACTAATTGGACATTTAGTTGTTGGCAGCATTTCATGGAAGATAAAGGTGCGTGCTTATCAGACTTATCCTGAAGGACTTTGGCAGACTTCCATGGGACTATTTACAAACTGTTTAAGACTTATTACTGGCTGTGAATGACTAAAATTCACAGCTGTTGAAATAAAGAAAAAAGGATTTTGGGACTAATGTGTGTTTGTTAGTGTCTCAAAAAATCTTGGTCGGAACTCCATCATCTACTTAAGATGATAAATAGTTTACTGGGTTGGTATTCAGCAGGTTCTGACCAGTTCTGGAGAACAGGTAGCTGAAATTTTGAGTAGTTTGTAGAACTGACAAATACCACCTCTGATTGGAAACTTTACAGTATCCTTCCCTTGCCACGCCCACCAAGCCATGCCCACAAAACCAGTAGTAAAAAAATTTGAATCCCACCACTAGTTTGCACAGCACACTAAGCCACAAACCATGGCTAATAAACCACATTATCTAAGTTTATATAGCATACCATATTACAAACAGCAAACCATATTTTAGTATATCATGATATGTGAACCAGACAGCTAAATCTATGCACAACATTTGCAAACATCAAAGCATTCACTTTAGAAGCAATGTGTTATTTAGGACAATTAAAATAGACCATATATTTTAAGAAAATTCTAGGCAAAACAATAGAGGTAGTTCTTGATTTACAACCACAACTAGGACCAGAATGTCCATTGCTAAACAAGGTAGTTGTTAAGTGAGTCATACCCATTTCTATGACCTTTTTGCTATGGTTAAGTGAATCACTGCAGTTAAGTGAATTATGCAGTCATTAAATGAATCTGGCTTCCCCCATTAACTTTGTTGGAAGTCAGCTGGGAAGGTTGCAAATGGCAATCACATGACCCTGGGATGTTTCAACTATCATGAATAGATGCCCACTGCCAAGTGCCCAAATTTTGATCACGTGACCATGAGGATGCAAGTACCAGTTGTAAGTCACTTTTTTTTAGTGCCATTATAACTTTGAACAGTCACTAAACAAATGGTTGTAAGTTGAGGTATGTTTGTAGCAAAAACGATTCTAGAAGAAGGATAACTTTGAACAGGTAAGCAACATGTCCGAAAATATTTGGGTCAATGGTGAATCCTGACAATTACCTAGACAAGTCCTTGCAGTTTCCTTGGCAAGGTTTCAGAGGTGATTTGCCTGTTTTCTAGGGTGAGAGATGACCTCAAGGTCATCAGGCTGGCTTTGTTTCTAAGGAGGGGAGGCTGGCTAAAACTCACAGTCTCACAGTTTCTGGAAAAAAAAGGGGGGGCATCGACACACTTCAACATTATATGCCGGTGTTATGTCCCTGGACCTTGAAGAAGTTCCCACCCAGGTCCGTTCACGCTGCAGGGGCAGCTGCCCCTTCTCATTGGCTGGGTTTCCCCAGCAGCCTGCTATAAAAGCAGGCTGCTGGGTCCAGCCCTTTCGCTGTTCGCTGCGAGCCAGTTCCAGGCTGAGCAAGCACGTTCAGTCCTTGTAAATAAACCTTGTTGCACTAAGCCCTGGTTCAGCCTCTTATTTCCCATACTTAATACTGGCGACGAGGATGGGATGGCTACCAGAGGCAAGCTGCAACGCTGAATCACTAAAACGCTGATCCGCAGCCCAGAGAGAGAGCGATCAGCCAAAATAAGGGCAAACGCTGACCGCAACCAGAGAGAGCGATCAGCCCGAAATGAGAACGAACGCTGAATCACTAAAACGCTGATCCGCAGCCCAGAGAGAGCGATCAGCCAAAATAGAGCAAACGCTGATCGCAACCCAGAGAGAAAGCGATCAGCAAACAAGCTAGTGAAAGTGAGAAGCGCCTGTAGCCGCTTGTTAGCATAAGCTACAGAGGAAGTGTAACGCTGCGAGCTGCAGCCGCTCGTGCCGTTTAGGCGCGAAATTCAAACAGCTGTCAGCTGAAGCACATTCAAATACAACACAGCGTTGTATTACGAAATCGCTAATGCCCACAGAGGCGCGAATTTCAAAAGACGCTGCCAACGACCGTTGCAGTCTAAACACCTTCTGATCCCCAGAGAGAGAGAAGGGAATTGCGAAATTTCCCCAGAGCTGAAGTCACTTGCCTAGCACAGGCACTAAACCTCTACTGCTACCCCAGAGAGAGAGAGCACTTGCCTAGCACAGGCACTAAACCTCTACTGCTACCCAGAGAGAGAGCATTTTTCCCAACAGGTTAACCAGTAGACCCACAACATGAACTCCAATCCAGCCTTCCCAGCGTTCAAGCCGGATGAGGAGAAGTGGGAATCATACAAGAATCGGTTTAATCATTACATCGATGCCATTGGATTGGCTGATGCAGGGGAACACCGAAAGAAAGCATATTTCCTGACCTACTGTGGAGCCATCGTCTTCGATACAGCCACAGCTCTTGTGGCTCCACGTGAGTTAAAGAATGTCCCCTGGACAGAACTGTTAGAAATCCTTACTAACCACTCATTCTCCTAGACCTTCACAGATTGCCAGACGCTTCACCTTCAGAATGAGGAAGCAGGGGGACAAAGAGAGCATCAATCAGTACATGGCTGCTCTCAGGACTGCAGCACTCCATTGTGGGTTTGGCAGCTATCTTGATGACATGCTCCTAGACCAGCTGGTCTGCGGGGTCAAGGACCTGCACCTACAAAGACGGCTGCTCGCCAAAAGGACCTTAACCTCACTCAAGCCATCGAGGAAGCCCTGGCAGAGGAGCTGGCATCTCATTCAGCCACCGAGATCCAAGGTCCTGTCACCAAGCAAACAGCAGTTCCCGTCCACTCAGAGGAGGTGGTCAATGAGGAAGACCCAAGTGACGAGGCCGACATTCACCGCCTCACAAACGCCAGGCGCCCGCAGGCAGGAACCAGACAAGATAACACCGGGCCATCCAAGCACATCACCCTGTGCCTTTCCTGTGGTGGACCTCACCTGAGGACCACATGCAAATTCAAAGGAGCCACTTGCAACAACTGCCATAAGAAGGGGCACATTGCAAGAGTATGCCAAGCCTCACACAACGTAGCACAAAGGGCATCTTCATTCGCACATGCCGGGCCCCAAAGGCAAGTATTAAACTGTCGCACACACCTCTGCGCTAATCACACTTGCTATTCTATTAGTAAAATCTCTCTTTTCGTCTTATTAGAAGGTAAACCTTGCAACATGGAGGTTGACACGGGGTCAGCGCTCTCCATTATTTCCTGGAACACCCTCAAGGAGCTTCAACCCAGCCTATCAAAAAACCGACTCCAGAAGTGCCAGCTTAGCCTAAAGGACTACCAGGGGAAGACCATTCCTGTAATCGGCAGAGGCAAGTTTTTTGTTAATTTTAAAACCTTTAAGGGCCACCTACCTCTAGTGGTAGTGAGCGGCAACCTCCCTACACTTTTGGGACTTGATTGGTTTCCCCACCTCGGTTTAGGGCTAACAGGAGTCCATGCTACCTCAACCTCTGACACGGACTCCCTGTTTGCTGATTACTCAGACGTATTCAGTGATGAGTTAGGGTGTTATAACGGCATCCCTATCTCATTTTCAGTCGATCCCCAGGCAGTCCCAATTCGGTTAAAACCTGCAGAGTTCCATTCGCCATTCGGCCTAAATTAGACCTTGAATTAGATAAATTACTAAAACAAGGGATCCTGGAGCCTACAGACTTCGCCAAATGGGAGACGCCCATCGTCACACCCCTCAAAAAGATGGTAGCCTGAGAATTTGCTCAGACTACAAGACCACAATCAATAAATTCTTGCAAGTTAGCGCTTATCCAGTACCCGTCATTCAGCATTTATTACATACTTTTGAACCTGGCACTATCTTTGCCAAATTGGACATGTCTCAAGCATATCAACAGTTCCCTGTTGATGACCAAACGGCAGAACTTCAGACCATTGTCACCCACAGGGGTGCCTTCCGGTGCAAGCGTCTCCAGTTTGGCGTAAGTGTTGCCCCAGGCATTTTTCAATCCCTCATGGAGCGGATTTTACAGGGCCTTCCTGGAGTAGTACCCTACTTCGATGACATCTTAGTCTCGGCCAGGAACAGACCCCAACTCTTCCAGAGAGTTCGAGCAGTCCTAGAGAGGTTCAGGCAGCATGGCCTCAAGTTAAAAAAAGAAAAATGTGCCATTGCCACTAGACAGGTGGACTTTCTGGGTTATAAAATTGACGCCTCAGGCATTCACCCCCTGGAGTCCAAGGTTAAGGCAATACACGAGGCACCCACTCCAACCTCCAAAGCGGAACTGCAGGCCTTTTTGGGGCTCTTGAACTTTTACGCGTCGTTCCTGCCCCATAAAGCCTCTGTGGCAGAACCCCTCCACAGACTTCTGGATAAAAAAACGGTTTGGCATTGGGGACACAAAGAAGACTCCGCTTTCCGCGCAGTCAAGTCGCTACTCACATCAGAGGCAGTGCTTATCCAGTTTGACCCCAACCTTCCATTAGTACTGGCAGCAGACGCATCTCCCTTCGGAATTGGGGCAGTCTTAAGCCACAGGTTCCCCAACGGCTCCGAGGCCCCTATCGCTTTTTTTCCAGGACGCTCTCTGCAACAGAGCGCAATTACAGTCAGATCGATAAAGAAGCCTTGGCAGCTGTTGCAGCGGTGAAGAAATTTCACGAATTTCTCTTTGGCCACTTTTTCGAGCTAGTCACGGACCACAAACCGCTCTTAGGGTTACTAGCTGGTGACAAGCAGACCCCTCAAATTCTGTCCCCCAGAATGACCAGATGGACCCTTTTCCTAGCAGCATACTCGTATAGACTCGTGCACCGCCCAGGTAAAACATTGTCCCACGCAGACGCCCTCAGCCGCTGCCCCCTGCCTGCCCCAGCTGAAGACCCTGCCCCGGTCAACGCCATTTTTGAAGTCACCCAACTGGACCTCCCAATCACTGCCCTTGATATTGCCAATAAATCCAAAGCGGACAAAACGATCGCCCAGGTACTGGACTGGGTGAGGAGGGGGTGGCCAGGCAGTGACATTGAAGCTAAATTCACTCCATTTAAGACCCGCTTACAGGAACTGTCGAGCTTACAGGGCTGCCTGCTGTGGGGCACTCGAGTGGTCATCCCGACATCTCTGCGACCCGAGTGCTGGAGGCGTTGCACGAGGGCCCCTGGCATCGTCAGAATGAAGGCGTTGGCGCGAAGCTACATTTGGTGGCCCGGCCTCGACGAGGACATCAACAAATGGGTAAGCTCCTGCCATCCCTGCCAGGTTTCCCGTCCATCCTCCATTGCCACCCCCACCAAGTGGGAAAGTGCCAACGCACCCTGGTCCAGGATTCACATCGATCTTGCGGGCCCATTGCATGGCAAAATGTTCCTCGTGGTCGTAGACTCTTACTCAAAGTGGATTGATGTGGCACAACTATCCACGACCACTTCACAAGCAGTCATCAAGGCATTGACTCGCCTGTTCGTTACGCACGGTCTACCAGACTCCATTGTTTCCGACAATGGTCCCCAATTCGCGTCAACCGAATTCAGTCGTTTTACGGCCAACCTGGGCATTCGTCACATCTTCACGGCCCCCTTTCATCCTGCCAGTAACGGGCTGGCAGAGAGAGCTGTTAGGACCACTAAAGAAGCCCTGGCCAGGTTCAACAAGGATGACTGGCACCACAAACTATCCTGTTTCCTGTTAAGCCAGCATTCAACCCCTTGCACGGTAACCAACAAGTCCCCGGCCGAGCTTCTGATGGGCAGACGCCTGCGAACTGTATTGGACAGGCTTCACCCACATTACTGCCCTGACTCTCCTCTCGCTTCCACATCGGGAGTAGGCATTTTGTCTTGTAGGAACCCGTGTTCGCGAGAAACTTCGCTGGCGACCCATTGTGGATCCCGGGAGAAATCGTAGCCATCACAGGACCCAGATCATACCGGGTTAAGCTGGAAGATGGCCGGGTCTGGA
This sequence comes from Pseudonaja textilis, assembly GCF_049901715.1. Lineage (NCBI taxonomy): Eukaryota > Metazoa > Chordata > Lepidosauria > Squamata > Elapidae > Pseudonaja > Pseudonaja textilis. The sequence continues at coordinate 297,340,901 of NC_141990.1, read as the reverse complement.
GACGACATCTGGACCAGCTTCGGAGACGCCAGGGCACCCTCGTCAGCCGCGACTCGTGGGCACAGACCGGTGAGAGTCCGCTGCAACTACCACACAGCAACATCTACCCTGATGACCTGCTAACACCTTCAGCCGGACCAGAGAATCCAAATGCTGACTGCGGCGACCTAGCGTCCAACCCATCCGAGCCAGACGGGCGTGAGGACACTCCCAGCGTCCAGCCCTTCTAGCCCCGGACCTGCTCCGACCGAGGTGGTACTCGGGACTCATCATCAAGCCAACAGTCACCGACGGACTCTGATCCACCAAACAGCACACCAGAGTTGCGCCGCTCTGGACGTCAGCACAAACCTCCCGTATACCTCAAGGACTATGCGTGTTCGCATCTGGGGGGAAGGGGTGTTATGTCCCTGGACCTTGAAGAAGTTCCCACCCAGGTCCGTTCACGCTGCAGGGGCAGCTGCCCCTTCTCATTGGCTGGGTTTCCCCCAGCAGCCTGCTATAAAAGCAGGCTGCTGGGTCCAGCCCTTTCGCTGTTCGCTGCGAGCCAGTTCCAGGCTGAGCAAGCACGTTCAGTCCTTGTAAATAAACCTTGTTGCACTAAGCCCTGGTTCAGCCTCTTATTTCCCATACTTAATAGCCGGTTTAAAAAACTGCACATATGGTATTCAGCTTTGTTCGGGTATTTTCCCATGTCATTATAGTTGTGCTTTTAAAGTTGTAGCAACGTTTGGGCAGAATCTCATCTGCCATCATCAGGCTTCTGTATTGTGTTTGTCTGTGAGTCAGACTTTCACAGCCATTTCAGTTTTAAATTTGGGGCTAGCCTACTGCTGTGCCAGAATGGTTTTTTCTTCATCCTGATTTTTGGGAGTAAATGAACAGCTATCATTTATTAGGAAGCTAGGTTTCATCTGGGTGCCTGGTGGAGCTGGAGGTATCAGGGGGGATCTGTTTGTGCCCAGGTGTTTGCCTGGCTTGTGGTGTGGAGATTTTTTTGTTTGTGAGTGCAGGCTTCCAAATAATTGACAGTCTGGTGGAATCATCTCTTCTATTCATGCTTTCAGGTCTTTTTTCAATCTCTAGGGTCCATTTCCTTGGAGCCGTCCATTAACTCGGAGCCAAGCCGCATTAAAAGCCTCCAAAACAGAAACACAATGTTGCCAGCCAATCAAGACAAAAAAAGCCACAAAACAGACAGAAGATATTAGAAACACCAATCAAGCAGAACACAGCAAATTCCAAGACCAATAAACACAGACCAAGACTCCCAACCAATCAGGATGAAGAAAAAACCATTCTGGCACAGCAGTAGGCTAGCCCCAAATTTAAAACTGAAACAGCTGTGAAAGTCTGACTCACAGATGAACACAATACAGAAGCCTGATGATGGCAGATGAGATTCTGCCAAAATGTTGCTACAACTTTAAAAGCACAACTATAATGATGTGGGAAAATACCCGAACAAAGCTGAATACCATACATGTAAGTACCCACGAAAACTTAAGAATATGAATATGAATATATATATATATTTGTTCTGTGGCTTATTCAACAAATAATATTTGAAGATCATGCAATTATTAAAATTAAAACAAAAAGGAGGAGTGGTGGTGGAGAGAGGTTAGCTAGAATTCTCTCCAGTTCATATATATTTTACCACACACGAAACATAAGCAGCAAGAACAATTTAGGACATAAGCCAGGCTGCTGGATGTACAGTGTTCTTAGATGTCTGTCAAACTTTCATGCCCCTTATGTTAGAGATGCAGATGGAATACTGGGACTTCTCACAGCAAACTGTATAAAAAGGATATGAACAAAGAGTATATTTAGTGCAGGTCTGGAAAGCCTGAGACAATCAGATTTATTATTTTCTTTTTAGAACTGAATGCCAGTAAAATTTCAAAGCGTTAGAATGTGTTCAAATAGTTATTTGTGCATTCTATCATTGAGTCATATTATATTCTCTGATTTGTGACATGCATCTTTTCATTACTAACCTGCTGCCCATACTCATTTCCCTTAGCAAAAACTGATAGATAATTCCACCAACTGGATCAGGATTTCAGATTCATATTTTCATAGTAACTAACTTAATGCAGAGGCATTATCAGCTCTTAGCATCTTTGAGAAACTGTAGGAGTCCTAACACCCTGGCAAAATCTTTCACAACTACCCACTTCAGTATAGTTTGGAAAAATCAGTTACAATTTAGTGTTTCAAGGAGCACTGGTAGTCAGGGATAAGAAATCCATTTAATTTTTCACAGTGTCCATGATGTGCTACCATTCTTGAGCAATGTGGCAATTAAAAAATGTTAACCACACCACTCAGGGTTCCATGGATCACTTCTGCCAGATAACTGTCAAGGCACAGCAATGAACCAACAGGCTAATTGCAGGAAAAATCATCCAGAGACTTCTTAAAGGCAGTCTCTGCCTTGCTTGTTGGGTAAACTAAATTGTTTCTAATAAACCAATAAATTTCTTCACAGACAAGGTCTGCAATTTAATTGTCACAGCAAAGCTTATCACCCTTTCTTATTCCATCTCCTTGCATACTAGTGGACAATCTCTTCCCACTCTGACAGCAGTAACCATAGGTAATTGTTCTGTTACCCAACTTAAGCTGCAAGTAGCTCCACAGTAGAACAGAGCAGCTTCAAGTTAGAAGAGGAATGTTTACGGCGATCTTTATCTGAGCCTTGTTCGAATCACAATAGCTAGGTTCACATTTAATTCTTAACCATGGTTTGCTAAATTAGTGATCACATATTGGCATAATGTACCATACTAAGGCAAAGTCATATAAACCATATTATTATTTGAAGGATTCCAACTAACTAAACCCATGAATAATGCCATAATGAAGTCCAAACTTTATTATGTTAGACAATATAATTACAACGTTCAAGTCAAGCCAATCCTTATTACAAAGACCAGAGAAAATAAAGCATTATTTATTAAAAACAGAATGATAATACACTAATAGTAATCAGTGTAAATTTACACTTCCAAACTCAATTCAGGCCTCTTGTTTCAGGCAGTCATGTCCCACAAGTTGTGATGAGACCTTGTCCCATATTTTTGAAGCTAAAAATATAATCTTAGGAGTTATTTGTAAGGTAAAATATAAAACTCATCTCAGTGAAATTTTCAGGAAAGTAGAATTAGTTCAGTAGAGTGAAATTCAAGCAGAAGAGATTGTTGATTCAATCTCACCAGAACACATGGGCAGAATGTCTAAGGAAACTGAGGTGTAAATAATACCCTTCAATAACTGGGATCAATAAAATCTATAGAAGTAAGCTGCTGGAGCAATTGTTTGGAATTGTTTAAGAGGTTGATAAAAGTGGAACATTTGACTTAAATTGTTCTGAAATTCTATGTTCCAGATCCTTTGCTTTATAACCTCTTTCATCTTCTCTGATCATGGATACAAAGGATACATGGGTAAAAGACTATATAAATTCAGTTTGTTTTGATAGTATTTCACCATGTAACTTTGAACTTATCAGATGATATTAGCAGAAACAACACAACTGGTGCAAAGTTAAGCCTTCGCCAGATAGTCAAGATAGCTAACCAAACATTGAATTCAATTTTTGGCAATCTGATTCTAGAGGACCGAAGAAGAAAAAAAAATTCAAGGGAGCAGAGCTGGAATAAGGTCCTATTGCTCCATAAAATAATTCTATGGTTGATTTTGCAACAAAACACTTTCTTCATGAAGCTTGGAAAACAAATGTTATAAAGTTTAAGTATTTAGCTTGTTTATGGCTGTCTATATGCCATTTATGGATCGTGGTCCTGTTGGGAGATAATGTGATTTTTTTTTGTTTTATAACTGTTAATAATTAGCTGCTTCTCTTGGCAATGATGGCCTCAAGAGCTCTCCTGAGTCCAATCAGAGTCAATGACAAGGTGACAGCATCATTTGCATAACACAAAATAGAAAAATCTTTGCCAGGCATATTAATCTATTCCCTCCAGACATTTAATAAAGAAATGTATATGACTATTGAGGAGAAATATATCCTGTTTTAATTTCTTGGGCACTGTAATTAGATCAAAGAGCTTCCAATAGTATCTTACTCTGCTTCTTGTATTATCACACATTTGTGTATCAGAAGCAACCATTCGCCAGTAGTAGAATTCTCTAGCTTTTCTTACTCTCAAGACTGATTGAAAGGCTGCCTCAAAATAGAACCTATAAGCTGCAAAGCGTATAATAAACTGTATCACAAATGGAGAAAGTTCTCAAAGGAAAGAATAAATGCGTTTTTTGTTTGGCCTTGGCAGAAGGTTTTTCCTTCCTTCCATTAAAATATGCATGACAGACAGCAATCATTTCACTGTTTAATACATCATATAACTCTAGTTCACTTCTAAAAAAACCCTAGCTCTATAGTACAATGTTGGACACACTGAGTATTGGGGATGGAAATTATTGTATTATCTTTATGAATGTCTTGTTATCTTCACTTTATTGCAAAGATTGCCTAGTCTGTCCATGAAAATTCCCAGTAAATACTTTGTGTCATTATTTCACAATTGTGAAGGATTCAAAAACCTCATTCTTTACTTAGAAAAGCAACATAGAAGATCAGTCTATACCAAGAAAAAGCCAGCTCTGATACATCTCAATGCTTATCAGTATTAAGAAGTATTAAAAATTAATACTTCTTAATTTTTTGAAGCTGACTTGACAGAGGCCATTTTGATGCTTCAGTGTTGCCACACTGGAGCCTGGGGATAGAGAGGGGGAAATAGAGATAGTTGGGGTGTGTAGTCAAAACAAAGTATTTTCCCCTGGGAACCAAGGACATTCCCACAGCTGGTCAGAGAGAGGAAGAGTGAAGTTATGAGGCAACTGGACGACACCTTGATTGGACATGTGACTGACTGTTTGGGAAAATGAGAAAACATTTACTTATAATTAAGTGAAAACTGTGGGAACATCCATTTGAGTACAGGGTTACAGTTTAGTGTGGCAAAATTCTGTCCATTAAATATAAACAAATACATGGCAAGACGGGCAGCAAACAAATTTAATAAATAAAATACTGAATTGGATTTTATTGTGTTGTTTTTACACTTGGGGTATACAACTCCATTCATTAAAATATTTTGTGCTATTTATTTATTAAATTTATATGCTACTGAATCAACATTGATTCATGGTGGTTTATAAAAATCAAGATTAAAATATCCATAATAGCAGTATATAAAGAAGGATAAACATCACATTTTAAAAAAAACTGTAATAAAAGTCATACCAAGCATTCCATCTAAGATGACAATCGATCATTTAAAGCCCTAGGGATCACTGTTTTTTTCCTGCTTTCCAGAAGGTCTGCACAGTAGAGTAGAATCTAATATTTAAAGAAAGTCTATTTTATAACATTGGTGTTGTTATGGAGAAACATTTCATTTATTCATTCATGATGTCATGGAAGTTGTATAATAAAATTCACAATTATTTAAACATAATTTTACTATCAACCATTTCCCTATTCATGATGTCATGGAAGTTGTATAATAAAATTCACAATTATTTAAACATAATTTTACTATCAACCATTTCCCTATTAATGCATATATATTAGTACACTTCCATTTGGTGAGATGTGGGGGAACAATATACTTGGATTGCAAAGTAGCATCTAGATTAGAAATTCTGGTTTCCAAAAATTAGCTTAAACTTGCTTGGAATAAAACCGAGGTCTGGTTGCATTTGTGACATACTGTGTGGAGACAGTGGGGGTTATACTTTCACACTTGTAAGATTCTGTTAAGGTAACTTTTAAAAAAAGCAGAATTGCCTCATCTGGTCATATTTCCTGTCTGGTCTGCCTAATAAAGTTGACGTTAATCTTGCAAGTCTGAAGGTAAAAATCCCACCCACCCCAGTCTCATATACAGCCTAAGAAACTCGACAGGATATCTTCTGAACTTCTTGCCCTGTCCACTATCCAGCTGTAAACTATGCTGTCTCTTATCTGATCATTCCCTTGTAGCATTCCTTTGTAGCTCCCAAGGTCTTTCCCACATTAGACATTACAGACAAAAATGTACATAACCTGACCTACCTTGTTCTTATTGTTGGAAGGGAAAATTGCACATTTTATGGGTAAGACTAAGATTGGAAATATACTGTACATTGACTCTTGTCTTTCTAGATGAAAATCCTGATTATTAAAGCCATGGTGATGATCATGTGTTATGGAAGAGTTCAAATACAACTGTAAATTGTAAAGAGTATGAATTAACAAAGCCAAAAAATGATTCTATTGCTTTAAGACTCACATTAAAGAAACAATGAAGATGCTTCTAACTTTAATGAAAGCATGTCATTATAAATGACTTGATTTCATTAAAGTTAGAAGCATCTTCATTCAGACTTTCATGGAATTATGGGAGGAAATGTGCACTTTAACAAAGAACAGACAGATTCTGTGCTCATCTGAGGTCCAAAGCAGTTTCCCCAAATCATTTCTATCATTTCTAAGTTGTTCTTTAGCTGTTCAGTCACTTCTGACTTTTGGGGATCCAATAAACAAGACATTATTTTCATTAGGATACTCTGGTTTATGGTTCTGTCATTCAATACATCTTTGCTGCAGTGGTCTCCCTTTGCCTCTAGATACATCAATAAATGGATATCTTTCCTGTAAGTACCATTGGTTTGCTCTTCTCAGCAGCTGTCTGGATACTTCAAATATGGAGGACTCATCCTCCAAATATCATCTTAGCATTGTCCTTAAGATTTGGTTTTCTTGGCAGGATTTTACAATCTTCTTTCTCCAGTGGACTGTATTTAGTTTGATCCTTTATTTTTGACCTACTTGTCATGGATGAATGTACACTCTCCACGGTTAAGAGTTCATAGCGTCACTAGGAATTGCTAGACCCTGACATTACAAAATAACAACCCATGGAAGAATCATTCCAAGTGCACATACCTTATATGGGCTACTATATCTGGGCTGAAAATAACCACTAGAAGAGATACAGAAATATTTAACACAACAGATTTTTACAGATATGGTAGCCTTAAATATTCTTGATATTGAAACAACTAGGAAACTGTCAACATTTCAAATTAAATCAAATCCACAAGTACTACAGAATTTCTAGCATTGTGGTTCTGATCAGATCAACTGACACATAGAGATAAACATAATTTAAAAGATATAATCAAAAGTCAAGGAAGGCATCAAACATCCCACAAAACATCTTTCCCAGCAACCAACACCAGGTTAAGAGAAAACAGGATCAAATAAACAATCAATGGAAGAAACAATACTTTAATCAAGAAAGAACTCATACTACAAAAAGACTTGCAAGGAAAGCTACAATATATATAAAGAATCTGCAAGCTTCACTTTCCAGTGCATTGATGTTATCTAGACTAGTAATGAAAAGTCTGTAGGAAGCTCGGATAACATCAGAAGCACAACAAAATATTATATAGTTATGTACTATATGGAAGGAGTAGACACTTAATGAAGAAGGATTTGCTAATCAAGTACGTAACAATATTATTCATTCCAATAATTTTGGTAGAAGAGCCATGGTGGCACATTTGTTAGAGTGCAGCACTGCAGACTAACTCACTGCTCACTCCAGGAGTTCGATTCTGAACGGCTCAAGGTTAACTCATCCTTCTATCCTTCCAAGATTGGTAAAATGAGGACCAGATTGTTGGGGGAAATATGCTGAGTCTGTAAACCACTTAGAGAGGACAGAAAAGCACTATGTAATGGTATATATAAGTCTAAGTGCTATTGCTATTGCTTTATCCAATTTTACAACATTCTCTGGAAATCAGCAGAGAACCAAATTCTTCAATACTCCTGACTAACCAGCTTTTGTTCTCCCTTACACCTCAGAGACAAATGAAAAAATCCATAATTTGATGACATTTGGTTTCTCACTGGAGAAATTGCCTGACGTACTCCTGCCTTCCAGCTTGCATTTAATACAGCTCAGTTCAAAGAATAACTTTAAAATAAATTTTTCCGGGATATAGGTTTTGTGGAGAAAACAAGCTTTCCTTTGGAAAAATATCTGGTATCATAAAGAAACAGACTATTTAGACTTCTAAATCTATTTGTTATTATATTCAAAAATCAACTTTTCATTGTAATGGCTCCTCAGGAAGGAAGTTCTGAAAAGCAGCAAAATATAAATATACTGACATGCGTGTTCTAAAACTGTGTGGTGAAAGGAGGAGGAAACTATTTGATCTACATTTTGTGAAAGGAGAAAAAATTAACTCAGAACACAATACAGGAAATTCGGGGGGAGCGGGGCAGGAAACAAGTTTGAAGCAGAGAGAGCATGTCCTCAATTTGTCTGGTATTGCCTTTCTCAGTTATTGGCCAGTTTAACTGACCTTGCCTTCAGATGTTGTGGGTGCGTCACCACTCAAGGTTTTTAAGAGGAGACTGGACAGTCACTTCTCTGAAAAGCTATAGGATCTCCTGCTTGAGCAGGGGGCTGGACTAGAAGACCTCCAAGGTCCCTTCCAGATCTATTCTGATGTATTCCACAAGCTTCAAACTGCAAACCCACAAACAATGCCACTGTTTCTGGTCTGGTCATCTTCAACTCTTCAACATATATACATACGTAAGTACGTATGTATTTTTTCTGGGTAAGCAATATTTTGCAAAGTACAAAAAATGAATAGGGAGAATTTTAATAGAAATTAAAAGCACAGTAGAATTTTTTTTTAAAAAGAACTACAGGTAAATGTAGTCTATTGCTGTACATTATTATTTTTTGTCTTTTTCTCTTTGCCCTCTGGCTGGTCTCCTACCCTCCTCCACTTCTTCTCTTCTTACTCAGTCTCAAACTCACATGCACAAACACTTTCCTCCCTATTCCTGCCCAGATTCCTAAAGGAGCCAGCCAAGCCAATGTTGATCTACTTGGTGCTGCCTGCTCCTCTAGGGATCTGCTCAGGAATGTGGAGAAGGAGAACATATGTGCCTTCATAAAAGACAAAGCAGAGGTGAGTTTGAGAGCAAAAAAGGAGAAATAGCGTGGAGGTTTAGCATTCTTGGATTTCAGCAAGCGCCAGAATGGGAAAGCAGCAATAATTAAAGAGCATGGGCTGCCTCAGGTAGCTTGAGAAGAATCTGGAAGGCTGTGTGTGAGTTTCTCTACACTCTGGCATCCCTGACGAAATCAAAGTGGAAAGCACTGACTGCCTGGGGAAACCAACAGAGAAGATTTCAAAAGGTGATCACATGATTGCAGGACACTTAGCAGCCAGTTGTAAGTGCAAAAGTGCCCAGATAGCAATCACATGATGACCGCGGTGTGTCTGTGTGAATGTGCAAACTTTTGCGATGATTGGAAGTACAGGTTGCCCTTGACTTACAACAGTTCAATTAGTGACCGTTCCAAGTTACAATGGCACTGAAAAAAGTGACTTAGGATAGTTTTTCACACTTATGACCGTTGCAGCATGCCCATGGTCATATGAATAAAATCCAACTGCTTGGCAACTGACTCATATTTATGATGGTTGCAGCTTCCCGGAATCACGTGATTCCCTTTTGTGACCTTCACAGTCAATGAGAACGCCAGATTCACTTAACAACCATGTTACTAACTTAACAATTGCAATGATTCGCTTAACAAATTTGGCAAGAAAAGTTGTAAAATGGGCCTAAAGTCACTTAACAAATCTTTCATTTAGCAACATAAATTTTGGGCTCAATTGTGGTTGTAAATTGAGGACTACTTGTAAAGGCATCCTATTCAAGGCCACCAGGGGTGGGATTCAAATTCAAGTTCTCTGGGCGTGGCCTAATTTGTGGGTGTGGCTGTGTGGTCATGTGACTGGGGTGGGCGCGGCTACATGGTCATGTGACTGGGGTGGGCGTGGCTACATGGTCATGTGACTGGGGTGGGTGTGGCCATGTGGCTGGCAACCCAAATTTAAGTGGTCCTCACTTAATGACCAGGTGCTCGCTTAGTGGCCAGTTGCTTAGCAAGTGCGTTTTGCCAGTTTCCAAGGCCTGGGGAGACCCTGGCAAGGCCCAGGCAGGTGGCCATTTATATATAAATACATAAATAAAGAAAAGCAACTTACCAAAAGGGAAACAGGCAACTGCTATATTGTATATAGCAACATCAATGTAACAAGAAGTTGCCTGTCTCCCTTTTGGTAAGTTACTTTCCTTTATTTATGCATTTATATATTTTTTTACTATCTGTTTTTGTTTTTGTTAATCATAAAAACAAAACAGATACTAAAGAAATAAATGAACACATAAATAAAAATTATTTTTACTATTCATCTTGATGTTTCTTCTTTGCTTATAGAAACATCAAGATGAATAGTAAAATAATTTTTATTTATGTGTTCATTTATTTCTTTAGTATCTGTTTTGTTTTTATGATTAACAAAAACAAAAAAGATAGTAAAAAATAAATAAATATATAAATATAAAAAAGCAACTTACCAAAAAGGAGACAGGCAAGTTGGCTAACCAACTATGCCGGGGTCCTCCTCAGTCTTCTAGCTTGCTGCGGCGAGGCCAGCCGGCCCAGGAGTCAGCTCTTGATCAGGCTTGCAGCTGCGGCAGCAGGAGGTGGTAGGGGAGCGGCCCAGCAGGACTTGTTGCTTTGCCTCCTCACTACCAATTGGTGGTGGGAAGGCAAGGCAGCAACCCTTGGGCCATGGCGGCTGAGGCAGCAGTGCTGGGCCTGGGAGTCAGCTGGCAGCGGCAGCAGCAAGAGGAGGTAGGGGTCTGGGCCAGCAGGAGCTGCCGCTTTGTCTCCTCACTACTAATCGGTGGTGGAAAGGCAAAGCAGCAACAATGGAGGGCCGCGGGTGAGGGAAGATGGGGTGTGCGACTGGAACTGGCAGCGGACAATAGACGACCGGGTTGGAAGATCATACTTACCGATCCATGTCTTTGGAGGCCAGCAGTGGGGTAGGCAATCCAGGCGGGCGAGGATGGCTAATGGCGGCAGCGGGAGGCAGGCAGGACAAGGCATGCTGGCCGGGTGAGGATGGTTAGCGGTGGTGGCTTGCCCTCACTCAGCAGGGCGGCAGAAGGCAGGTAGGGATGGACAGCTGGCAGGCTGGCTCTGCTGCTGCTGCTGCTGCAGGTGTGAGCAATGGTGCCGCACGGGTAAATTTTTGTAATTAGTGCACATGCGCTATAAGTAGGGGCGGGGTGGGGAGGGCGGAGGAGAATGAGAAAGGGATTTTCACATGTGCGCAGTAAAAAGACCTTTTTAAAAAAAAATGTTTTTTTTTTACTTTGGAGCGGTGGATGGGGCGGGGGCTGGATCAGCGAAGGGAGGAGCGGTCGGGGGAGAATGAGGAAGGGATTTTCGCACATGCGCAGTAATAAAAACTGGGTTTTGGTCTATAGGAGCAGCAAAGAGGGGTGGGGCCAGGCAGGGGTCAGTTTTACTGGTTCTTAGAACTACTGGTGACATTAACAACCGGTTCTATAGAACCAGTGCGAACCAGTAAAAACCCACCCCTGAAGGCTGCCATAACTTCTAATAATCGTTAAGTGATGGGTCATAATTTGAGGACTACCTATATTAAGCTATCAAGATATTGTTTGAGTTGAGTAGAATGCCATTGTTGTGAGTTACGGTAGCAAAATTCTATTTGAAGAAAAAAAATGTAAAAATAACTTTCAAAATCAGAGATTTAAAGTGATTCCATTAATAGTTTCCTATAAAACATTTTGCTACCTATTTTTAAAGGAGAATTCTTCCAGAGTTAAATATTCATGTGTCCCAAATATCAAAATCCAAACATCTAACTGTACACCATCCAAAAAATGGAACAACACCCCCCTTTCTACTATATGTTGATCCAAGTAATTAACAAAACTTTAATGGAAATACCTGTATATAAATAATTTGGGGGGACATCCAATAAAATTTACAAAGGATGATAAGATGTTCATTCCAATCAATATAATTTATAGGCTATAAACTTAATGATATTTGTGAAAATCCTTGGTGGGCCATTTTCCCATGTAAATTTCCTCCATAATTTATTTGAAATTTTTTTAGTTGATTTAACACTTCTTAATCCTTCTTAAAACACAATATTGATTTTAATAACAATAATATTAATTTGTAAATTGTTGTCCGATCCTCAGGTAACATGGAGAATAAATTCACACCCACTTTCTAATAACACCCCATCAAATATTGGAACATTACTGTCCTGTCTCCTTTTAGCCTTCTCTTTTGGCTAAACATAATTCTTTGTAGAATTTAGCCTTCAAACCCCTCGCCATATTTGCTGGTCTTCTCTGCATTATTTCCAGTTCTTCAACATCCTTCTTTAAGGTGGAGACAAAAACCGGTGTGGTCTGACCAATAAAACTATCATTTCTCATCATCTCAAGTTGATACATATCTCTTTGATGCATCTAAAGACTGCTTTGCTCTTTTGGCAGTGGCAGCACACTGTTGACTCATTCTTCTACCAGAATATCATCTACCAGAATGGCCAGATCTTTCTCACAAGTTCTTTTGTAAAAAAAAGGTCCCATGTTAAATACAAAAATAATTCCAGAATAGAAGAGTTTTCAATACATGAACACGCCCACAAAATAAAATATGAACATTCTGTCAGATCTATAGCATAATACAAAACATTATAAGTTTTTACTCAACAAGGACAAAGGAACATTTATCTGAGGGATTCTGGCTCTGGCTTAATTTTTTACCTGTCCCTAGTTTAATGTTCTTATATAATATAAAATTGAAGAATGGAAGACAAGGAAATAGAAATGGAGTCCATCAAGATGATAGATAGGTTCCAAGAAAGCTAATTTGGATGGAGGCAGGATAGCAAAGTAATAAATATTCATAACAGACGTTATTAAAGACCCCTGGATTGGGGGGAAACCAAGAATGAACCAAGAAACCTCTCATTATGACTTCCTAAAATTCTGAGGTATTGACATATCCAAGAGGATTGTTAACATCTCAGCACTGCTAGACAGGAGGAATGTTTACTAACTTTCCTACAACTCTGCTGAAACTATGCTTCATTGTCCACATGGGGTTTTGGTATCAATCCCAGATTAGTGCCACAGTATTCCACACTGTCAAAGGTATCAGATGACTAAGCTAATTTATTTCAGACTCCACATGAATTGCTAAATTTTAGTTGTGCAAGCTGCATCATTTCCTTATTAATTTCTGCCTTACAATTCCTTAGTTCTTCCACTCCCTACAAGTGCCAATCTCCTATATTATCTCTCATGGGGCTTCCACAGAACAAAAGGGAGGAAAGGATGAGGACAGGTAGTAGCTAATTCTGATTTTTATTATGTCATGTAAGTCACTTACCAGAAGCACTGATTAGGTAATCAGAAGTTTAAGGCACCTTTGGTGAGGATAACTGCACACCGTTTTAGGATGGGTTCCAATAGTTTGGGAAATTATGACAGTGATTACACAGGAGTCCCATGAAGTGCAGCAGTGAGTTTAATTGTCTTAAACTGGCAGATGCAAATTGGGCAGTTCATGGCTGCAGCTACCTCTGCCTATATCTTGTATCTCTGCTTCAACTGGTCCTACCAGAGAAGATGCACCACCACACACATACATGCATAGTGTTCTCTGTGCAATTATACAGTTGCTACTGCAGAATACACACAATCTCAGAAATGTTAGGATCATGGTACACCGTCCTCATTTCCCTTTTTTGTGAAAGCAAGATGTCTCAATAAACATATTTACCCCTTAAATAAGCCTTTCAATGGTTAAATATCTGCAAAACATTTGTGGTTTAAATCACATCTGCTGTGAGTTATTGTATTATGAACTCTCCAGCAAGCAAAAATAAGCTCTTCTATGCCAAAAGCTCATCTATGCATTTGACAGATTTTTTTTGAACCACCAGTGACTACAATGTGCTCTGAAGAATTGTTGTCAAACTTATTATTTAACTGATGAATTCATTCTTCTAGGAATCATCCACTCATAGTTATTTACCACCCAACGCATGGCTATAGGTACAGCTTTTGAACCTGCAGTATTAGTCCTAGCATAGCTTTTCTTTCGTAAACTTAGTAAATTACTGTTGAAATAAACAGGTTTTTTTCAGCATACAGCTATGGATAGTAATGCTATTAATAATTTCATTCAAATACATGCAAAATTCTGGATTGAATTGTTGCCACTTCCAGCTGAAATTGGAGGGAATACAGGTGAAACTTGAAAAATTAGAATATTGTGCAAAAGTTCATTTATTTCAGTAATGCAACTTAAAAGGTGAACCTAATATATGAGATAGACTCATTACATGCAAAGCAAGATAGTTCAAGCCATAATGTGTCATAATTGTGATGATTACAGCTTACAGCTCATGAAAACCCCAAATCCACAATCTCAGAAAATTAGAATATTGTGAAAAGGTTCAATATTCTAGACTCAAAGTGTCCCAGTCTAATCAGCTAATTAAGCCATAACACCTGCAAAAGGTTCCTGAGCCTTTAAATGGTCTCTCAGTCTGGTTCAGTAGGAATCACAATCATGGGAAAGACTGCTGACCTGACAATTGTGCAGAAAACCATCATTGACACCCTCCATAAGGAGGGAAAGCCTCAAAAGGTAATTGCAAAAGAAGATGCATGTTCCTAAAGTGCTGTGTCAAAGCACATTAATAGAAAGTGATCTGGAAGGGAAAAGTGTGGAAGAAAAAGGTGCACAAGCAGCAGGGATGACCGCAGCCTGGAGAGGATTGTCAGGAAAAGGCCATTCAAAAGTGTTGGTGACTTTCACAAGGAGTGGACTGAGGCTGGAGTTAGTGCATCAAGAGCCACCACACACAGACAGATCCTGGACATGGGCTTCAAATGTCATATTCCTCTTGTCAAGCTGCTCCTAAACAACAATGTCAGAAGCATCTTACCTGGGCTAAAAAACAGACCTGGTCTGTTGCTCAGTGGTCCAAAGTCCTCTTTTCTGATGAGAGCAACTTTTTCATCTCATTTGGAAACCAAGGACCCAGAGTCTGGAGGAAGAATGGAGAGGCACACACTGCAAGATGCTTGAAGTCCAGTGTGAAGTTTCCACAGTCTGTGTTGATTTGGGGAGCCATGTCATCTGCTGGTGTTGGTCCACTGTGCCTCATTAAGTCCAGATTCAACACAGCTGTCTACAAGGAGATTTTGGAGCACTTCATGCTTCCTTCTGCAGATGAGCTTTATGGAGATGCTGACTTCATTTTCCAACAGGACGTGGCACCTGCCCACACTGCCAAAAGCACCAAAACCTGGTTCAATGACCGTGGGATTACTGTGCTTGATTGCCCAGCAAACTCGCCTGACCTGAACCCTATAGAGAATCTATGGGGCATTGCCAAGAGAAAGTTGAGAGACATGAGACCGAACAATGCAGAATAGCTGAAGGCCGCTATTGAAGCATCCTGGTCTTCCATAACACCTCAGCAGTGCCACAGGCTGATAGCTTCCATGCCATGCCGCATTGAGGCAGTAATTGCAGCAAAAGGGGCCCAAACCAAGTACTGAGTATTTATACTTTTCAGAGGTCTGATATTGTTCTATGTACAATCCTTGTTTTATTGATTGCATGTAATATTCTAATTTTCTGAGATTGTGGATTTGGGGTTTTCATGAGCGGTAAGCCATAATCATAACAATTATGACAAATCATGGCTTGAACTATCTTGCTTTGCATATAATGAATCTATCTCATATATTAGTTTCACCTTTTAAGTTGCATTGCTGAAATAAATGAACTTTTGCACAATATTCTAATTTTTTGAGTTTTACCTATAGTCGTATGAACAATTACTTGAGAAAATAATGCATTTAGAAAACAGAACCATCCTTTCATTTAATCATATAGGAATTGGCATGTACATATATATTTTATGGCAATAATATTTAATGAATACTTGAGATTAATTTAAATATGCAGACAGAGTCTTGAAAAGCTATACAAGCAAATGTTTTAATCACAAAACTGTACCAGGAGTTGAAAATAAACTTTCTTTTAAAACTCAATCAATCTTACTGAATTTAAATCCAGTGAATGCATTATTTTAAATCAATTGTTCTGGATTTGTAATCTGTTCTAATAATAGGTTTATATTTATCCTTTGGTATCTAAAGTCTCAAACAATACCATAGTCTGCTTTAAAAAACAATGTACTTTGCCCCATATCCTCCTACATATGCCCTTAAACAGATTTTACCGGTTTTATTTTTCATGTGCTAGAGCAGTAATGGCTTTTCGTCGTCGTGTGTTGAAAGTGTGCATGCACACGGGTGTGCACACACTTGTCTGCACCCATAATGCAATGTGTGATTGATGTGCTACATGCCTCTGCGCATGCACCTGCAATCCCCCTGCACCGCCACCCCCTGCGTATGCACGCATGCCCCCCCTGCACATGCATGAGTGTCTCCTTTGTGCAGTTCACCCACTGCACATGTGCAGCAGATACCTGACAATCAGCTGGCTGGTGGGAGGTGCGCATGCATGCGCAGTAGATCTGTTCCAGGCGACAGCTCGGAACATGGCTCTGCATGCCAATTCCGGCACGCATATCATAGGTTCACCATCACAATCCTAGAGCATGACAAAGCTTTGCTTTTAAGGCAGAAACAGTGATGCTACATTATTTTCTGTATTTCTGAAAAAGTTCAACACCCTTTGCTTGCATGCAAAAATGCAATTGCCTTAAACCAGGGGTGGGATTCATTTTTTTAACAACTGGTTCTGTGGGCGTGGCTTAGGTGGTGGGCATGGCTTGGGGTTATGTGACTGGGTAGACATGGCTTGGTGGTCATGTTTCTGGCTGAGCATGGCCAACTCAACATCACTCACATCGAGACACGCATCTCCTCACCTGGCCTCTCATGACTGTGGGGATGCTGCAACAGTCCTAAGTGTGAAAAATGGTAATAAGTCACTTTTTTCAGTGCCACTGTAACTTTGAATGGTCACTCCACACAAGCAAAGTACCAGCAAAGGAGGGGGAAAAACTCCAGAGAAGTTCCAGAGACAGGAAGTCTAGTCCTGCCAAGAATGTAATAAGGGTTAATGGAGAGGCAGTTTCTGTAAGCAACACCAGAATGTTTCCTTCCTGCCTTCCTTACAGGATTAGGCCAGTAATTTCTTCTAACAACCAGTTCTCCAAACTGCTTAGAATGTTAACAACTGGTTCTAGTGAATAGGTGAGTACTGGTAGAATCCCACCCCTGCCTTAAACTCTATACACTTGTACTTATCAGTACAATGACATTCACTGAAATGAGATTCATGAGATTTATAAGATACCTTCTTTGCAGACTTGTTCAAAATGTAAATACATTATATTTTTTTAACTACTATGTCAGTTATGAAAGACACAAGGAACCTAGCAAATAGTTAAAAGTTGAAAAATCCCCATAAACCATCTATTTACTGACCGAAAATCTAAAAGCAGCTGTCACACTTTTATGCCAAGTTAAATGTGGTGTTAATGGATGACGCTTCAATTTGATTTTTCTTCTTGACTTGTAACTTGTGACTTGTTATGGAACAATGGGTTAGAAGGAATCAAGCATGCAGTTGACAACGAAAAATCTTGCAGACTTTTCAACTTCTATAGTTTTATCTTTTTGCAGAATGTAAGGTTTACTTATATACATGCTGAACAGAAAAGGAACCATATAATCCACTCTTGATATATGAAGCATTTTATAAGAAAACTCTTTGTAATGAAAACTTTTACACACGTTATATACATACAGAACTGCAACCTCAAATAATAGATATTTGATCTAGGAGTTAGACATTTTGATATAGCTAGTCCTCAACTTTTGACAACAGGGACTGAAATCTTGATCACTTAGTGAGGTGGTTATTAAGTGAGACACCCACGTGATTGCTTTGCTCCAAGTCTGCAATAACACTAGTAATAGCACTTGGACATATACCGCTTCACAGTGCTTTTAAAGTCCTCTTTAAGCAATTTGCAGAGTCAGCATATTGTCCCCAACAATCTGGGTCCTCATTTTACCCACCTTGAAGGATGGAAGTCTGAGTCAACCTTGAGTCTGGTGAGATTCGATCTGCCAAATTGCAGGCAGCTGTCAGTCAGCAGAACTAGTAATCCTGGCACTACTGGTTGCAGTTAAGTGATATTCAGAATTGTTAAATGGATGGCCCAAAAAGCTGCCTGCCGAAGGATCTCATCTCTGTGCAAAGCTCTCCTGGCAGGCAGTTCTTAAGAACAAAAGGGCTGCCTACTGAAGGAGTTCAGCTCTGTGTGAAGCTGTAATCCACCTTGCAGGCCTTTTACTTTCAAATGTTCCTTCCAAAGGATTTCAATTCTCTTCCTTGCATCAAGAAGCTGTGGGAACAGAGCTGAAATCCCCCAAATTACACCTCTATTCTTGCAGTCTGCCAAAGAATTTCCCCTTCCTTCCATGCAGGGAGGGAAAATCCTTCATGGAGCTATAGGAACAGAACTGAAATTTTAGAATTTCAGCTCTATTCCTGTATCCCCATGAATGATTTTAGTTCTCTTTCTTCCACTTGCATTGGGAAATCATTTGCTTACTTCCCATTGGAAAAGCCAGCAGAAAACCTTGCAAATGGTTGCAGGTTGCTTGGCAACTGGTTGTAAATGCAAGCTGGTTGGCAACCTCATGAAATGTGATCATGTGACTATGGGCTTTATGAATGTGTGTGCAACATTTTATGATGGCCAAGATTGTCATAACTGACCAGTCCTTAAATGACTGGTCATGAGTCTACCTGCACTCCAGTTAGGATGTCAGTAACCCTAAATAAAACCAACATAACCTACAAAAGACAGTGCTTTTAGACTGTTACTGATAAATTTAATAGAAGGATTCAACACTGATTATTTATTCTGATATATACTTATTGTTCCATGTCTTCCTATATCAGTCTTAGTGTGGAAGCATGAATAGATCTGTACTGGCAGGGAAGTTTAATGTCACATTCAAACATATTTAAAACTTTAACGTTAGAATACATGACAACATTTTAACACAACAGTTCACTTGCTAGGCTTGCCACCTGCTCTATTTCAAGTAAAATTTATTTAGTCCTATGATTTAGTGTTTATTTGCAAATGCAAATCCTTTTCTTAATTTAGATTCTGGTGAGGAGAAAACAAAGATGCTGACAGCAACTATAATAATAATAATTTTTTCATGCCCTAAAAAACTGCAAGCATAAATATGTTTCCAAGAAATAGACTTATGAAAACAGTTAGCAGCAGATGATAATATTATGGTCTGATCCTAGTTAGATACTCTAGAACAGGAGTGTCAAACTAAAGGCCCAGGGCTGGAATCCACCTACAAGGTGCTTAAATCTGGCCTGCAGGGCTGCCCTGGAAACAGCGAAGGACCGGCCTGCGGTGCCTCTGCCAATGAAAAGAGAGCGCAATGAGGCCCTTCTGAGATCCGTTTTCTCTGGCAGAGGGTTGCAGGAGGCAGTTGCAGCCGAAAATGGAGCTCGAGAGCCCATTTTCTCTGGCAGGACCTTCGGGCCACTACAGGTGCCCCTGACATAAGTGATGTCAAGCTGGCCAAACCCACCCTGGCCACACCCAGCCCAGCCCCGCCAAGGCCAAGCACAACCCTGATGTGGCCCTGAATGAAATTGAGTTTGACATGTTTCACTGGCATCCTCAGAAGCAAGATGGCCCACTACCTGTCCTGCACAACACCAATATCCTGCCCTTGAGTAGAAGAAACCAGGAATTTGATAAATGTTGTTGTTCAATTGCTAAGTTGTGTCTGTTTTTTTGCAACCTCATGGACCATGGAGGTTCCATATCCTCCACTGTCTCTCTGAGTACAGTGCCAATGACACTGTCTACCTATCTCATCCTCTGCCATCCCCTTTTGCCTTCAACCTTTCCCTACATCAGGATCTTTTCTAATGGGTCAGAGGTGGTCAGAGATGGTATTCAGGCAGTTCGGACCAGTTAGGGAGAAATGGTAGTGGAAATTTTGAGTAATTCGGAGAACCGGAAAATACCACTTCTGACTACCCGGTCCCCATCTATTCTCTGCCTCCCAAGTCCCAGCTGATTGTCTGGGTCTTCTTTTGCTGCCATGCACAGGAAAACGGAGCTGGAAAAATGTTAGTGAGGTGGGGAGGGAAGGGAGATTTTACAGTATCCTTCCCCTGGAGTGGGGTGGGAATGGAGATTTTACAGTATCCTTCCTCTGCCACACCCACCAAGCCACACCCACGAAGTCACATCATGCCAACCAAGCCACGCCCACAGAACCGGTAGTAAAAAAAATTGAATCCCACCACTGCAATGGGTCCTCTCGCCAAAGTATTTGAGCTTCAGCTTCAGTATCTTTCCTTCCAAAGGTCAGTCAGATCATTATCAGATAGATAGATAGATAGATAGATAGATAGATAGATAGATAGATAGATAGATAGATAGATAGATAGAAAAATAGATAGGATAAAATGTACAAATCAGAACCTTGGTTGAACAAGAACTGAATCAGATGACAGCTGCTCAGAATAACCAACCAGAATTCAGCACAAATAAAAATCCAATTAGGGACAAACACTCCAAAAATGACCAGTCAAAAGCCAGCATGAACAATGAACCAATCAGGAACCAACACCACTAAAAAATAAATAAATCAGAATTGGAAACAAAGAACCAATCAGAAACAGCACCCACCAACCTGTACCAATCAGAAACCAACTCAATTAGAGATCAATCAGTAGTCAGTTCTTGAGAGTACAGGTAGTTCTCAGTCAATGATAGGTTGTTTTACAACAGTTTGAAGTTACAACAGACTCAAAAACGTTATTTCTCACTTGTCTTCAAAGTTATGACTGCTGAACACCCATACCACATACCATGAGCATATGATCATATTTTGGACTTTTGGCAAATGGCTTGTGTTTACAATCGGCAAAAATGGCAAAAAGTGAGTATTGGATATTCTGGATTCACTTAACGATCATGTGGTTCATTTAATAACATGACTTACTTAATGGTGATTTGCTTAATAGCTGCAATGACTTACAACCAAAATTCCAGCCTCAATTGTGGTTGTAAGCCAAAGACCACCTGTATAAAGACAAGAACCCAATCAGTCCCTGCTGAGGGCCTGCATAACAGACCATTTTGCCTCTGAAAATGCCAGCTACAGTCACTGGTGAAATATGAAGAAATCTGTTGCTAGACCACAATTGCTAAACCCGGAAGTTCAATACTGCCCAATAAGAAATTTGTTTTGGAGTCTTATTTGTCTCTCCCTGACAGATTCATCTTTTTTCAGTATGTCCACTTCTGAGTCCTTTCGCAACCTTGGTAAGCAAATGGAAAGACAGAAAAAATGCTATCTTTTTAGTTTGTCATTTCCAGGGCATCCTTAGGCATGCAAAAGATGGTCCAAAATCTGTGCTTACTTAGGAAAGGCTACAATGGTCATGTAATTTGCTATTTAATATCAAGGATTGAGAATACAGGTAGTCCTTGATTTACAACAGTTTGTTTAGTGATCATTCAGAGATAGAAGGGCTCAACAAAGTACTGTATCTCTGTTTTCAGTGGACCAGGGCAAGTCAGACCGAATGGATGCCTTTATGTTCCCCTTCCTATACGTGAGGAGGTGTTGCAGCATTGTCATGACAATGAAACAGCTGTGCATGAAAGAGTTTTTAAAACCCTCCACAGGACTCTTAAAGATTACTGATGGCCAAAAATCTCTGTGGATTTTTTCCATATCTGCTGGCACTCAAACCCAGTTCTGGGTGACAGCCTTTAAACACACCTACCCAGCGTGGGACATGGTGTCAATTGATTCAATCATAGATTTACACTAGTGCAAGGTTAGGTGTCTATTTTGATAATAGTAGATCGTTTCACCAAGATGTCCCATTTATACTGTGTAGGGAACTCCCAACCAGGGATGGGATTCAATTTTTTAACAACTGGTTCTGTGGGTGTGGTTTAGGTGGTGGGCCTGGCTTGGTGGTCATGTTATTGGCTGGGCATAGCCAACTCAATATCACTCACATTGAGGCACTCATCTCCTCCCCTGGCATCTCATGACTGTGGGGATGCTGCAACAGTCCTAAGTGTGAAAAATGGTCATAAGTCACTTTTTTCAGTGCCGTTGTAACTTTGAATGGTCACTCCACACAAGCAAAGTACCAGCAAAGGAGGGGGGAAAAAAACTCCAGAGATGTTCCTGAGACAGGAAGTCTAGTCCTGCCAAGAATGTAATAAGGGTTAACGGAGAGGCAGTTTCTGTAAGCAATACCAGAATGTTTCCTTCCTGCCTTCCTTACAGGATTAGACCAGTAATTTCTTTTAACAACCGGTTCTCTGAACTGCTTAGAATGTTAACAAGAGAATAGATGCGAACTGGTAGAATCCCACTCCTGCTCCCAACCCACAGACTATGGCATAGCTCTTTTTAGATGACATATTTAGATAGAGGACTGTGATGGCTCAGCAGTTAAAGACACTAAGCTTGTCAGATGGAAAGCTGACAGCCTGGGTTCAAGACCTGAGCACCATGCAATGGGATGAGCTCCTGTTACCTGCCCCAGCTCCTGCCCACCTAGCAGTCTGTAAGCATGCAAATGTGAGTAGATAAATAGATAAATATCACTTTGGTGAGCAGGTCACAGTATTTCATGTGCCTTGGTGTACAGTCATACTAGTCACATGATCACAGAAATGTCTTCGGACAATGCTGGCTCCCTCAGCTAAAAATCAGAAATGAGCACTGCCCCCTAGAGTCAGACATGTTTGGTCAGGGAAAACTTTTACCTTTACCTATTTAGATATAAAGGAAGAGACATTCACATAATAAAAAACAGAGGAAGTCAATTCACTTTTGGTTTTTGGAGATCTCTATTCCACTTATTAAAAGTACAGATTCACTTGTCTTCAGCTCACCACTTTCCTACTAATGGAGTGGGGTAGAAAATTAGCCAGGTAATGCAATAGTATGTAAGATATTACAGCATTTACAGCCAAGATAACTGCTGGCACTTCTCTCTTCAGCAGTATTTACATACAACAATTCTATGCACGCTCATCAATTGGCATGTCACCATTTCAAACAATGTATGGAATCCACCCAAGGGTTTTATCAACAACCACTCAGTAAGGATCTGTTCCTAGCACAGCACAGTTTCTCAGGGAACAGCAAGCAGCTCATGACCTACTGAAAGTACAATTGCTCAGGGCAAAAGGTACAAGGAAATAGCAGATGCGCATATACAAGCGGGGCCACTGATTTTAAAGATGGACATAATATGGCTTTCTACTACTTTAACCAGACCATCAAAGAAACTGGATTCTAATTTTGTGAGACCATTTAGCACCATGCAACAGGTAAACCCAATATTTTCACTACTCTTGATGAAAGTCAAGGAAGTCCCTCCAAGTGCTCTGTGATCCCAGGATCCTCCACTCCTACTTCTGATTGTGGATGGGAAAGAAGAATATGAGGTGGAAACAATCTTGTTTTCAAGGAAAAGAAGAAATAGGATTCAGTATTTGTTACAGTGGAAAGGCTACTAAGAGACAGAGCATTTGTGGAAAAATGCACTCCAAAATTGGTGCACTTTTTTCATCAGTGTTTCCCTCACAAGTCATGGCCTCTCTAGCTCCCTGATTTTCCAGACATGTCAAAGGAATAGGTGGAGTTCATGAGTGGAGTGGGAGATTACTCACAGGGGGGGTAAAGGAAAAGGGAAAACCACTTCAGGCACTGAGTTTCCAAATGAAAGGGGAACATTTTTTTCTAATCCTAAACCTGTTTTGCAAGACAGGCCATTTGGCTTGAAGGATATGACCTCTATTTGGACTTACATGATTGTTATCTCAATTGTTATCTATTTTCAGTTTCATTTGCATTTTATATAGAACACGCCACTGAATGATCAAAATCAACAACTTCAATGTGATCGAGACGCCATATAAAAGGAGAAGCAGAAAGAATTCATTAGAGGACATCATAATTTAATATCTGTACAATAACCATAGGTATGAATTGAGGTTATCTGCTTTAAAATAAATGTGGTGTATTAATTATTTGATTCATTAAACAATCTGCTTTCAATGTTGTTATTTCATAGACTTCACATCATCAAATGCTGGATTCCCAAAACAAAATCCGAGATCAGAATGAAATCCATTAGCTTATTAAGATGGAAAATTGAAGAATGTACATCTAACTGCAGAGTAGACAGATATAATGACCTCATTTGGAAGCTAGCCAAATGCTTTGGATAATCTTTACATTGTGAATATCCAAAGAGTCAAGAAACTCTGCAACACTTAGCTAACACTATAATCAACCTGTTAAACAATACAGCAATACCTTTACACATATAATGGCACTGATTCCTTCAACTTATAAAAGTATTCCCACTTTAGTGATTTTAATCCAATACTTTCATTTCTATCGGCCATACCTGCAACTGTTATAATCTTTTTTTAAATGATCTTATAGTCATTTCTGAATACAGGTGGGCTCATTTCAAATGAACAGATTTGGCATCTAGAAGACAGACGCAAACACACCAAGCACAGTTTACACACCAAATCCTCAGAAATCATACACACCTCCAGTTATACTGTATATTTTGGTTTTATTTGACTTCAAACTTGCACCTTAAGAGCTACTTTCTATCCCAGCAATTAGTTTTTCAGTTAAAGGCAACACAACAGAAGGCCAATCAACAAAAATGAGAACTAGTCAAAAAAGGATGGATATTTCTTAGCCCAATTTCTAACTGAATGCTTAACTTGATCAGTTCAACTAGAGGATGACTGAATAAGGCTAACCAAAGAGGATAGTAGTGCTAGTGATATCCATAGACTTAAATGTCAAACACTCCCACCCACTTCAAAACATTACAAAACATTACACTATAAATAGGATTTTCATTTTATTTAATATAATTATCATCTGAATTCCACATGTTTTTCATCTCTCAGAGGTGGAGAGTTATGGAAAATATAATCCAACTCATTTGAAATGTAACAAATGGAAAAAGGCTATCCCATACAAGGACAGAAGAAAGATCCTTCTCTAAAACTTGCAATGAGAAGAAAAATGGAAAAATAAAAGGGCAAAGGAATGATATACTTTTATTTCAATTACATCTTCATGAATATTTGGTAATATTTGTTTTCAATAACATCAATCCTATTTAAAATGCTGTTTATGTAGTAGCAAATAATGTTTTCATTCTTAATTATGCACAATTTAAATCAGTAATTGTACAAGTTAGAAGGGATTCTTCATTCTGGCTGACAAAGAAGTCTTTGTAGTTTAAAAACTTTCACATTCTTACGGAAGTGCAAAAATATAATTATGACATCAAATAAATGAAAAAATACTAAGCTAGTGACTATAGTGACATCAATGCTAGTTGCTTGTAGTACCTTCTAAAGACATCCAACTTCATTTTATTATCAATTCAGAATAATGGAGACAGTTTTTATATCATTTCAATGATGACTGGGTTTTATGGACGATGCTAGATGACACTACTAGTAGTTACTGAAGAAATGAGGTAGTTTCCCCAAATTGTCTCTTTAATTAAAAAAAATGGCATGCCACTTATTCCAAGACAACTAGGTAAATGCTAATCTTGCTTGAGGCTATCAGCAGATAATAATGTGGTTTTGCCTTCTATATTTTATCTAACACACTGATCTGAGTATCATGATGAAAACCACTTTTGTATCACTGGGTCTTTATCTATGTATGATGACAACACAAAAATATAGTAAGGGTTGGTGCCTCTTCTGTATTTGCAGTGTAACTTGGTGACAGTAATTGGCCCTCTTCAAGGTTTGCTAGCATTCTCATAACAATGCAGTTACAATACAGCACTGCACCGATTTCTAGTAAAATCCTTCTGTTATCAAGATGGTAATTTTCCTGTTTTTATTAAATAGCACATGTTTCTTCTTGTTTTTTATCCTAAACTCCACAAACATACTTTCACGAATTAAGAATTAGTTATGATCAATAATCTGCTAAGGTTGTGAGACAAGAGCAAAGATATTACCAATATTATATCTGACATCAAATTATGTTAATCATACTATCCTTTTAAGTAAAGTCCATACTTCCCTCTTAGACTGGTGTTCAGCTAAACAATCTGCTTTTTTATGCAAAGACACCAAATTAGCTTTTTACATAATGCCATAATAAAATGACATTATGACAAAACCAAATAAAATGTAAGCAACATGGAAATGTTCATTATTGATACTAGTAAGTTTCAACAAGAAATTAATGGATACATCCTAAAATAGTAAGTTAAAAAAACCCTAAATATTATAAAGTGTAATACATCCCTACATTATTTAGTTGTAGATTAAGAATAGCATTGAGTTTTGATAATTTAATAGACATTTTTAAGACTGAATAATTATCCAAAGGTGCCATCACACACACAAAAAATCCACTTCTTATATTTTTTCTACTTATCCATTATCTATTAAATATATGGTACTTTATATTTTTATACAAAATCCCTGCAGTGGTGTCTAAAGCATTCATTTTTTACTAAGTTATATCAATGAAATCCTGCAGCAATGAAACCACAAGAAGCAGACATGTATGTGGTGCAGAAGCTCCCCAGTTTATTCCTATATGTGATGCAAGGATATTTTGCTCCTTAACTCTCAAAATCTGCATTCTTTACAGAGGAGAAGCATTTCTCGTATACCAAGGATAGCAAAGATGCCCTTTATTTTTCCTGGCTGAACACGATCTTTTTATAACTCTAGATTACACTTGCAGCTTCAGGAAGCAGCAGTGACAAAAATTCCAGTAAGGCTTAAGAAGCTATTACTCATCTATGTACTTCATCATGCAGTTAGCTATTGTTTACCTGCATCTCATCTTTGACACACCCACCTCCCAAACAGTACGGAAGAACTGCAATTTTTAGATGAAGGCAAAAATCCCCCTTGCATATTGGAAACCTTTTGCAACCGTAAAAGCAGTCTGACATTACCCAACGGAAATATTCCAGGAACAAAAAAGCCAAGCATGCTGATGTATGAAACAGCCTACCTGAATTCTTCAAATGCATACATGGCCTAGGAAATAGGACAGAGGCCTTGAAGTCTGCAAGATAACCTTGATAAGTCTCAGGAGAAACATTTAGTTGGCCAAGCCACAGGCATCACCAAGAGCAGCAGGCTGTAAAGATTCTGGAAGAAAAGGGGTTGCAGATATTGGCCTGCAGCCTGCAGCTCAACCAGCTGCTGACAAGCAGCAGCTCGCAGGGAAAGGCGATAGAATACCATGTGATCATTCCAGCAAGTCTGACTAATGCAGCATCCTCTAATAATACAGGCTGATATCTTTATTATTCAAGCCAATCCATGCCATACTTACTAAACCTGAAACACGCAACACTTAGCATCTTTCGTTTCATGTTGAAAAGTATGGGGTGGGGTTTTTTTTGCATTTTTTAAAATGAAAAAATGCATTTATTCACAGAAAAGAAAAATGTGGAATCAAAGAAGGTGTGAGTTCAACAGGATTCACTGAGTTACACAAACTAAAACTGTGGAATAGGATTTTAATTATATTATTTATCATAGCTATTTTATGTTAAAAATAGCAATAAATCCCATCTACTGTACTATGTTAAATGCTTCAAATTTGCATACAACTGCATGAAAAGACAACCCAAGATACGGCTGGAAAAACTCATCTGACCCCCTAAAGAGTTGCAGTCTCTCAGCACACTAATAGTTTATTTTCTTGTGAAACAACACTACAAGATTCAATTTCATTCATCTCTGAAACGGGGAGTGATATTTAAGGAGAATAGGAACTACAGTCCAATAGTTGTGGGGTCAAGTTTGAGAACCAGTGCATCCATCAGGATTAAATAACCAGAGGCCTTCTAAATAAATTGGTCTAGAATTTTCATAATTATTTAGTGTTTAACATTGATTCAGAGGAGCCAGAGGTTTCAGTTGATAACAGGCAGACCCAATATT
The DNA here is from genome assembly GCF_049901715.1 of Pseudonaja textilis. Classification (NCBI taxonomy): domain Eukaryota; kingdom Metazoa; phylum Chordata; class Lepidosauria; order Squamata; family Elapidae; genus Pseudonaja; species Pseudonaja textilis. Next base: position 297,312,854 of record NC_141990.1, on the reverse strand, counting down.
TTCAGGAAGCCAAATTAGCAAGTGTTTAGCCGGAGGACACAAATCAGCACTCTGGAGTAAACTATCTGATGGCTATTGATGGCTCATATGAATATCCCTACAGTTTTACCTTATCAGCTAATATTCAAGGTTGTGGTTCTAAATCTGGAAGTAATATATAACTAATATTTGCTCTCCCATCTCTTGCAGAGAGAGGGTGAGGGGGGGAGGGAAGGAGGGGGAGAGGGGATGGATAAAGGGGGGTAATCTGTCCACAGTAGCTTCCACCTGAGTTGGAAGATAATACAAAGTTCTGGTTCCCATGGAAGCACAAGCATAAATGCATATATGCAAAGGTTCCCCATCCCGCCGGCAGACAGTTGTACTGTAAGTATAAAGACAGTTCCTTCACTTCTATTTCCAGCATACCTAACCAAGACATGGCTGCTCTTGATTCCTCTCATCCTGGACTGAAACTGGGGAGGTAATACCTGAACAGGGTAGAGATCAAACCTAGACAGAAGGCTGCTCTATTCCCTGCTTCAGCAAAGGCAAAATCTGATTTCTTTTCTGCAAAACTGGCACACTTAAACAGTTTTCACACTCAAAACTCAAGACAATGTATCTGAGAGGAACAGTTGAGAAATAATTCAACATAGAAACTCTGCCATACAAACCCTGGGGCACGGGTAGGATTCAAATTTCTTAACAACCAGTTCTGTGGGTGTGGCCTAATTTGTGGATGTTGCTTGGTGGTCATGTGACTGGGTGAGCATGGTTTGCTGACTGGGTGTGGCTTGGTGGTCACATGACTGGCTGGGCGTGGCTTATATGTAAATATTGTAAATATTTATGTAAATATTTAATTTTTATTTAAAAAAGAGCAACTTATACCCAAAATCAGGCAAAGCAGGCAGGCAGATTAAGTTGCTCACAGAATCGCAGATTTACTCAAAGATCTATCTTTTTGCCATCAGCTACCTGAGTCTGCACTGAAAAATAGAAGCTTCAGTCCTAAGGAAGGCTCAGCTCTGCTTTTAGATTAGCTAGAAAGCAAGAAATCCAACAATTTCCTGTTTTATAGTTAATCTAAATCTCCTGGCACAGCAGAACAGCTGATGGTTGGGGGGGAGGGAAGAAAAAATAGCGACTTAGCAGGCAAGTTTGATGGCACGCATACCAGGTAATGTGTGAGTGGGTAGGGAGGGAGGGGAGGAGCCAGCCAGTGGCACGATTTGCCGGTTCTCTGAACTGGGCAGAATTATAACAACCGGTTCTATAGAATTGGTCCGACCAGGTAGAATCCCCCCCTTCCCTGGGGGCCAGGAGAGTCACTCCTGTTCTCAACCCATTGTTGCATCAAAGTGATAACCTTCCAGGACAGAGAAAGCAAAACCAGAGTATCACTATAGTATTGTTTCCCCGCCCCCCCCCCGTACTAAGCGAATCTGCTCTTTCTAAAGCTCTCCAAGCCCTTTAAAAATAAGGGATGCTAGATATTTTGCTATTTTTAGTTTTCTAGTGTGTTCAATGTCTAAAACAAAGATTTGTCCAGGAAATCCCAGATGTGTGGTAACTCCACAGACATCATGCATTATCTTCCATTAATTTGCTCAAGCTGCACGAGTAGATTAAAATGGCTGGAGCTATAGTGAGACCTTCTTTGCCCTTCTGCTCCTGCCTTCCCAATGTATTTTTTTAAGGCTGCGGCTATCAAAAATCACAAAAAATGTGTGGTTAATTAGCAAGATTCACATAACATGCTATTTTATTATAATATTTTTATTATTTATATTTTATTATAATATAAAATAGGGCTTGTGGTTCAAGACATTGTCTGACCATGTTACGTGAGCCAGATCATCATATTATGACATAGGAACTGTGAATGTTTAACATATGTTTACTATTCAGCAAATGAAATGTTTTAAAATGCGATAGAATCAGAACAGAACAACTGGTGTGACTTGAAAAGGGCCAAACCAGCAGAGTCACATTTTGAAAAAAGCAGTGCTGACTGAGGGAAGTTGAAAGTGTCAGGAATTGAAATATGCGTCAGGCAAAAGCTTGTCTGCCTAGCAACAATACGAGCAATGTGGAACATTCTAGTTTAGCAGACAACATACAGTCAGGGGAACAAACTTTCAAACATGAGCAGCATTCATTATTAAAAGCATGGCTTTTAAAAAAAGAGACGGGAGGCCTGCAAAAAGAAGCCTTATTTATTTGCAAGATATTAGAAAAGTCAAGGCATTGCAATGTGCAGAAAGAGGAAAAAGGAAAAGACTGTCTAGGAAATAATTTTGGGAATATTTCCAACATACCAACTATACCCAAAAAGCTTTGAAAGATGCTGATATTCATATAAAAATGTAGTGTCTCCATCAATCCTAAATTCACTTCCTTTGAAGTCAATTGGTTTTTTTGCTCGGAAGCCTGTTTCTGTTGACAGAGCACTCAGGCCACCACAGCCCCTCCCCTGACACAAGTGACATCAAGCTGGTCATGCCCCCCTGAGATCAAATGCAATTCTTATGTGTCCCTCAATTAAATAGAGTTTGACACCCCTGCTCTATTTAATCAAATATTATTGTGTTCAAGAAAATTCCTAGTCCCTTAACAAATTAAAATAATACATATGTAGACCTCAAAATCATGTTGTCAGCCAGGCAACCAGCTACTGATTTTAAAATATAATGGTGCCAAGAAATTGCACCAAACTATATATCAAATGGCATTTGAGCACAAAACTATATGTCTCAAAACACAGATTTATATTTCATCATTTTGATGTTGGGAGTATACTCAGAATTGAATCTGTTTTATGATAAAGTGCAGGATATATTTCTTCAATTCCAAATGTGTGCTCTGCATTTAAAAGATTGATACATTAAACAGAATAATACATTAATTAAATGTACTAAAATGTTCCATTTTTTAGTCTTTCAAAAAATCACTTTCATCAAAATGTTTTAGTAAGTCCATATAAACATTTTCACTTAATTATGCTTAAAATCACTACCTCTCTGAATCATCTATTTCATTTTTCTTTCTTTTTTTCTTTTTTGGACATTCACCAATTTCTTCTATCTTTTTCTTCCCAATGTTCTCAACATCACTCCAGGCTCATCACCAAATCAGTTTTCCAAATACTCAACCAATGGCATTTTCTTGTAAACCTTGCTGCAGTAGTCTAGCCATAGTTGATGAAACACGAATCACTGTTGTAAATGGTAATTCTGAGGCTAGAAGGACCCCTAATTTGTATACGGAGGAGGGTAAACCCACCCTGAGTCAATGGAAGGGGCAGGACCTAATCAGATCACTCATCTATAAACAGCAGCTGCGTTTCACAGCCTCCAAATCTTGCATCAGCACCCATGGCCTGGCATGGGATGGTGATGTATAATTGAATATGATGAAATACTGAAATATCTCAACCCCAACATGGCATATGTCTTCTAGTAGTTTTACCTAGACCCGTGATCGCAAACCTATGCCACATGTGCTGGAAGTGGCACACAGAGCCATTTCCCCTAGCATGCGAGACTGCGCCTGGAAGAGCCTCGTTGCACATGTGCACTTGCTGCTGCCTCCCAACAGCTGATTGTCAGGTATCTTGCATGCATGCATGAGGGGCGGGGGTGTTCAGGAGACATGCATGTGCAGAGATGTGCAACGCATGCTGGAGGTCATGAGCGCATGCGCAGAGATGCACGTTGCATGGAGGGATCGTGTGCACATGCACAAATAGATGGCGCGCAGGAGTGATTGCATGCACATGTGCAGAGATGTGCGGCATGGAGTGATCATGCACACATGCGCAGGCATGTGGTCCGCCACAAGGGGAATTGCACATACATGTGCAGATGTACAGTGCTGCAAGGGGATCGCGCGCACAGGTGCATGGGGTGTGGTGGGTGCCCAGCATGGATTGCCTTCTGGGTGCTGGCATGCGAGCGCGAGCACACGAGCACACATGCAATTATCGGCACAGGAGCTGAAAGTTTTGCCACCACTGACCTAGACGTTCAAGAGCATAGAGCACAACACAATAGGGCAGCCATGGTCTCTTCTCTCCTGCACACCAACTGGTATCATACACTCACCTAGGAGATAAACCATTGAAATCACCTCCAACTCCAACCTTAGCCCTAACCCCAATCTGTCTAGCAAGATGTTATTATTGATATTATCAAACTTCATTCAAATGACCTCCAACAGGTATATCAGACTGAAGATGGCTCTGTGAAGGTGGAGCCAACAACCACAGCAAAGATCAAGGAATAGGTGATATGGAACCTCTCCAGATAAGATGATAGGAGATTGCCCATCAGTGGTCTCCAGGGCTGCTCCTCACAAGGAGATTGCAGAACAGAGATCATCTGTGGATTTGAGCACCAGGAAAAAAACAGGATTAGCTATTTTGCTTGCAACCTCAATGAAGATTTTTAAACACTAATTTCGCAAACCTCACCCGACTTTCAGAAAAACAAGTTTGAAAATGCTGGGCAACTCTGCCTTCAATCCTGGATAAAAAAAAAATTGTGTCATGAACTTAAAAATTTAAAGAATGTGAAATAAATAGCAAAAAGCTAAGGATTTTTATCTCAAAGTTATAAATGGACGAGGGGTCCAAATAAAACTGGAATATTGTAACAATTTACAACAAGATATTAGGATTAATTACAAAGTACAAACAACTCCTCCTAGGAAATAGATCCTATCTGGTTTTTACAAGACAAAACTAAGGTAAGCAATTTCATTGACCCTAGAGAGGACTAAAATTTTTAGATAAAGTTTTACAAGCCTCTAAAATGTTGCAAAATAATACCATTTAACAATGAAAATAGTGAAGGAGCCTTTTAAAGAATGAAATTAGAAAATACTTCTAAGATTTGTTTATAGATAAGATATGAGACATGGGATGAAGAGATGTTTCTAACTTTAAAGAGGGTGTGACAAGTTACTAAATTTGTTTATACTTGTGATGAAGGATGCTTTTTCTCCATCCCTATCCTTTCTATGGGCTAAGAAATCTCTTTTCTGTTTGTTATCCAGGCAGTGGCTCTTCCTCTTGTCTTCTTACAGGTCTTACACCACTTCTGTGATGTCACCATATTATAAATCATATCCAGAGGCAACAGGAAATGTATCTCTCTCACCAAAAAATATAAGGTTGTACATTAAAAAAAAGTGATACCAATGTGGTTTATGCAATGTACTACATATAAAATATATTATGTATGTAAAACTGAGAGAGTTCGGTCTAGTAGTTAAGGCACCAGGCTAGAAACCAGGAGATTGTGAGTTCTAGTACCCCCTTAGACATAAAAGCCAGCTAAGTAACTTGGAGTAAGTCAGCCTCTCTCATGATGTCAGGCTCAGGTAACAAGCCACTAAGTCAATTCCTGTCACAAGCAATAATGGATCAATATTTTTTTTGATCCAAAAAAAAAAAGTGGGCCCTGTGCTTGTGAGAAAATGCTAAAAAGGAAGGAAAATATATGGAAAATTGACATCAAGCCTTTTGTTATAATTGGTTAGAGTTAGACAAAAGGGCGAGTGGAGGTTGTGCTGAAACTCCTTGGACTTCAATATACAGCACTGCCTTGACAGTAGCAGTGGCACAAGATTTTATGAATTCAATTTGTTTAATTCAGATATTTTCCAAGCCAAGCACATAAAAATCATCAATCTTTTCTTTCTTTTTTTCTTCCTGGACATTTTGGAATTTTTGGATTTGATGATGTTTAGTTTTTTCTTCCTTGTTTATTTTTTATTTATGGTTTTGAAATGTAATAAAATCATATTAAAAAAAGAAAACAGCAAAGAAAGAAAACAGTAAAAGCCAGGTGAAAAAATGAGAGAAGAACAAGTCTTTCTCGGTTTCATTTCCTTATCAGAACAAGGTCTCTGATGAGGATTGGTGGGCTCTAGTTCCCTGTGTTATATTGATCGATATAATGATGCTTGGAAGGACACAGGTACCCAGTGACATTTTTAAACGCTATAAAATTACAACGACACTGAAAAAAGTGACTTATGACTGTTTTTCACACAACTCTTACAGCATCCCCAGGGTCACGTGATCAGAATTCATATTGAATATTTATGACCATTGCAATGTCTTGGGGTATGTGATCACCTTTTGAGGCATTTATTTATTGATTTATTTGGTCAAATGCTTACAATATAATAGAAATGAGAATAAGCATAAGTTTAAATATAAGAAATAGGAACTAATAATTGGGACAATAGGATAGGGATGGTAGGCATGATTGTGCACTGCCCCTTACAGACCTCTTAGGAATGGGTTGAGGTCAATAGAGGTTAGTTTGAGGGTAAAGGAGTGGGGGTTTGAGCAGGTGACAATAGAATCAGGTAGTGAGTTCCAGACATTGACCACTCTGTTGCTGAAATTGTACTTCCTGCAATCAAGTTTGGAGTGGTTTACATTAAGTTTATATTGGTTGTGTGCTCTTCTGTTGGTGTGGTTAAAGCTGAAATATTCATTAACTGGAAAGCCCTTCTGATAAGCAAAGTCAATGGGAAAGCTAGATTCACTTAACAATGGCAGTGACTCACTAAACAAAAGTAGCAAGAAAGATCATAAAATGAGGTAAAACTCATTTAACAAATGTCTCACTTAATAACCGAAAATTTGGGCTTAATTGTGGTTGTAAGTCAAGGAGTACATGTACTGTATTCTAAACACATGGAGGGAACTAAAATAAGAAAGTGATTTAAACCACTGTATCATCTTCTCTGTTTCAGCAAATATCACATTTTCTCATTCATCTTTTTGTGTGATGAGAAATACAGTTGTAGTAAATTGTAGTAAACTGCCTTTCACAAAGTCAGAAAATGGATTTTAGAAAAATCAGTAACCCATTCCCATGTAGTAAGAAATTATTCAAATATATATTTAAAGAATGCATATTATGGATCATGACTGAAAAAAGTTGATTCTCATTTCCAATTGTTTTGAATGTATCACTCCCACATATAAAAATGTGCATCAGAAGCAGTGTACAAATAATGAATTAAAATAAAAAAATAGCTGCCCTCATACTTTAATTAATATGACTTTCCTCAAAAAGTCTTTGAAATAATACCTGATAATTTACCATCATTTACTGTCAGTGCTGAAATGTGGCAATAGCTTTTCATGTGATTTTAATGCCAGGGAGAACAATAATTATAATAATCTATTCCGACACAGACATTGTTTAATAACAAAAGTCAGGTTGAAAATATTTCAGAGGTATATCAAAAGTTCCATTTTTACTAATCACAAAAACTTAAAAATAACCACGCTGGCTGAATTCATCACATGAACCCTGTTATGTTTAGCCATAACAAGTCCATTAAAACACAATGCTGATGATTAATCAGTTAATAGTAAAACCAAATAACAGGGCCTTTAATACATTCTGAACCCCAGAACCATGTACATATATTTTTAAAGCTTTGCAAAAGGCCAATAGTATTGATGCCTCTCTAATTTCTAAAGAGAACCTCATCCTCAAACCTTGGGTTGAACTCCGCCTGAAAGGATCTAGATCAGTGGCCCTCAACCTTTTGGACACCAGGGACTGGTTCCATGAAGAGAATTTTTTCCTCAGACCGAAGGGAGCATGGTTTCACATGCTGCTTGCATCCCACGGATGGGGCTTCGTTTGTTTGCATGGCTCGGTTTCTGGCATGCTGTAGCCTGGTGCCAATCCACGGACCAGGGTTTTGGGGCCCCTGATTTAGATTACCCACTTCATCCAAAATCCTCTTCAGCTGCCATGCAACCACTCTCCCCCCAATCTTCCCTAAGAAGGGAATATTGGAAACTGGACAAAAACTGTTTAGCTTCATTGGATCAAGCGATAGTCCTTTCCGGAATGGCACACCACAGCCTCTGTGATGACCCGTAGTCTCTCAAAATAACCCAAAACCCAAAGCATATATTAAAGTCCGGTAAAGCCTTCAACTTAACTTCACTGTTTTATTAGGCACAGTTTAAAGTCACAAAAGTAAATAATGAGGCAAACAGAAAACCAAAACAAACCGCATTGATGAGAGTTCCGAAGCAAGCCAAGATAACTAATCATAAACTCCAGGAAAATAACTGAGAAAAGTCCACGGGAAGAATGCCAGCAAAGATAAACCTCTTTCAAGGTGAACACTAAATTGACTCCTGCAAATTCAAACTGCGCAGTTGCAAACTTATATACATAGCTCCCACCTGCAAGCCACGAGGAGGATCATGGTACTCTCCTCTTGAGTAGGCCTTGCTTTTCCCTGATCCTCTCCTCCCTGAGTGACCTAGGATGGATAGGGGATGGGCCTGGATCCTCCTCTGACTGCTCAGCCGGCCTCTGCCCTTCCCCAGCCTCCTCCACCACCTCTGGAGCCACACTCCCACTCCCTGTTGGCTGTTCCTCTTCTTCCTCAGAGTCAGTCTCCACCAGGGGCATGACAGCCTCCTTAAGAAACAAATAAATACAATAAATTAAAAAGAAATAAAACAAGTTAGTTATTTTACCATCAATGCCCCCCAAATCACAATAAAACAAAAATCCTCTGGTTTTCAGCAATAGGAACAATTCTCTATTGAAACGAAGTGGAAATAAATTCAACATAAGAGAAATATTTTCTTGGCTTTTAAAAATCTCTGTACTTGAATGCCAAACCAATGTTTTAATCTCTAGAACTAATTTTATAGCATTAGCTAATTTCATTATTGCTCTCAGTAATATAGTTCAATTCTGACCAAAAAAATTTCTATTTTACTATTCACATCTGAACAGCTCACAAAACAAATATAGCCACTTGATAAGACAATTTATTAAAAAGGGCTTATTCTCATTTCTTTTACAATTACTTTACCATAGGTTTTTGACAATGTTTTTTTAAAAGGCCTGTTGCTGCCTCTCAATGGCAACTTTTGTAATAGTTTATTAGCAAGTGTACCCACATATCCATAGACAAATGCCACTTTCTTTTGGATTGCCAGGTATCAAAACCTAAAAAGCATTCAAGTTTTCAAAGTTCAGTTGAAGGATACATATATATTTATATATCAATCACCCATCACGGGGAATAATTAAACAACAAACACATCTCAATCCTTCATTTTAATAATGTTTGTATGATATGAAATGATTACCTTAGTATAGACTTTCCCCAACTTCTTCAGAATTCCTGGCCCACTTCCATCACATACCAACAGCAGCTGGGATTCCAGTAAAACTTGTTTTGACATAAAAGGAGATCAATTGAGCCCCAAATTTCTGTTGCTAAGTGAGGTCCCCCCCCCCCAATTTTATGACCTTTCTTGCCACAATTGTTGATTGAATCATTGCAGTTATTAAGGTGGTTTAACGTGGCTAAAAGTGAATCTGGCTTCCACATTGACTTTGCTTGTCAGAAGATCACAAAAAGTGATCTCATGATCCCTGGGACACTGCAGCCTTCAACAATATGAGTCAGTTGTCAAGCATCTGAATTTTGATCATGCAATCATGGGGATGCTGCAACAGTCCTAAGTGTGAAAAACAGTCATAAGTGACTTTTTCCAGTGCCGTTGTATCTTCAGATGGTCACTAAACAAATTGTTGTAAATTGAGGACTACCTGTATCTAGTTCCTTATTCATCAAATCAGGACCTTCATAGCATCTTTGACCCTACATAAGGTACAGTGGTGGTAATTTACCGGTTCTGGTGAGCCGGTAGCAGCGATAAGGGGCAGAGACCGAACCGCTTCTCTCCACCACTAAGCTCCCATACTCACCTTTATCTGCTGAATTTGAAGCGAGCTGCTTTGTGTGGCACAGAATAGTGCCGTGCAGCAGCTGCTGAAGTGATCAGGATCATGCAAGCTTGCAGGAGACGAGTTAGAATGCCTCTACGCCTGCACAAAGTGCGCATTTGGAACATGCATGCACGCAAAGTATGTGCACACGCGCAAAGCACGCCCACCAAGCCATGCCCACCGAACCAGTGGCAAAAATATTTGAATCCCACCACTGATAAGGTGACAATGTATTGTGAGCATTATCCACATATTGATAACCTTATCTCAAACAATTAACAACTTTCCGAAAGGTTTCATGTAGATGTTGGGAGCCACCCAGAGTTTGATATAAAATAGGCAACTGTATAAATGTTTTAAGTAAATGTTAAGCACTATGAGGGACATAATTAGTCCTTGTGGTGCCCTCTAAGGAGCCAGACCATTCCTCTCCTTCATACACTGTATTCTGCTGAGGAAGTAGCAGAAGTAATGCAGAACAGTGCTTCCTACATCCAAACATCACTAGAGTTCTTGAAAAATATGATGGCTGATGGTGTAGAATGCTGCCAAAAGCTCTAGTAGAATCAGAAGAGGCGCAATCCAGGTATCCAGGTACCAAACTGTCTCTTCTGCTACATATACTTCCACTTTCTTAATCTCTACAATTTTAAGAGACTGTCAAAGCATCACAAAGACAATATCAGACTCATCTCAAAAGATTATGTCCATAGGGTAGTTTAATCCAGAACAATTGTTAGCGACTTTGTCGGCAAAGAATTTCACATGTCACATCTGTCTCCTGAAAGATATTCTTATTTAAAGTAATACATCTTCAGATAAAGAACACCAGTGGGCACAAGTCTGTAGAAACAATGAATCTGAAGAGATAATCATGATTTTCCATTTTTATCATCATGCTATATTTCTGAATATGGATATACAATCATGTTTAGTCAGATTCTTTGTTTTTTTTCCCCACTGTTGTCCTCAGTGTCTAGTCATCATTCTGTGCCCATCACCTCCAAATTCCAGAATACAAATAGATTAATGGCACAAAACACTCAGGAAACAATTAATAATAGTAACAACAATACTACTAGTGGTAAACAGGATTCAAAATAAATAGGCAATATTAGTTAATATCAGAGTTTCAATGTTTAATGATTTTTCAAGAGATCAATTGGTTAATGATTGATTCCATGACTTTGCACGTGACACAACATAGTGAGATTGGTCTGTAGTTTTCAACCAGGCTGGGGTCACCTTTTTTGAAGATAGGGATGACCACAGCTAAGGACCATAGGTTCGGTAAGGAGCTGGTTCTGAACATTTTCTGTATTCTTACTCATGTTTATATTTATACCTATTATTTTGAAAGTGATTGACAAATCAAAATAAATAAAAAATAAAAACAAGTCAGATGATTTTCCAATACAAACTAGGAGTTTTCTAATTGCAATTACTCTCTCCCTAACAGCACAATTGCATGCAAAATACTTCCTATCAAAATTTTCTGAAAAACTGAGGTCTCTATTATAGAGACTTGGCATCCTAGAAGTCTTTATGCAAACATGTTTGGCAAGCACCAAGTCAGTATAGAGTGTTCCAAAGCCAGAGAAAAGTGATCCACCCTCCAGCGAGATGATAATCTTTAACCACAAATTTGGATCTTCTGTGCCTTCAGATGCATATACTGGCAAAACTAGATTTTGCATCAGTTATGTGAATTCAATTAATGAGCATATTATGAGCATAAAAACAAAAAACCCTCCAGCATAATCATGAAGAAGGAAGTTTAGCTAGTTTTGCTTGTACCTTCTACCTTAAAATAAATAGATATTAACGTCACACAAAATATCATGATCTGTTTCTACCATCTAAAGCAGGGGTGTCAAACACATGTCATCACGGTGGCATCATGCGACATATTGGGACTTTTTCCCCCTTCACTAAACCGGGCATGGGCATGGCCAGTGCATGACGCATCTGCCCCACGGGCCAGAAGTTTGACAGCCCTGATCTAAAGCATAAGACACAAACTAAAGGAACTGAATCCAAAGAAAAAGAAATTCAATCAGTAGGAATAGTTTGTAGTGGAACAAATTACCAGGAGATGTGGTCAATTTCTCTTTCCTATATAAGTTTAAAGGAAGGCTAGGCAGACATGTTTTAGTTTTAGAGGGGAGTTGACCTATGTCCTAATTAGCTTCTTTTTTTCTGTTGCATTTTAAGCAAACCACTTCTGAAAAACTTGCCCAGAAAACTGCAGGGATTTGTCTAGGCAGTCTCTGACAACAGAAGAGAAAAAAATGAAGTTACCTCGTAACACAAATAACAGCTTAAAAGAGATAATTAGGCCTGGGAAAGGGAGATAAAGTATTAAACCTTCCCTCCCTGTTTTCACTTTCTTAGAGTTGCTCATTTCTCCTGTTATTTAAATCACAAAATATGCTCAGATAGGTAGGGCCACTGCTTTACATTAGAACCAACATACTTTCAATTCAGGGGACTCTTCAAGATAAGCCTGGACTTACAGTCAAGCACACCAACCAGAACTGGAGGCAGAGCTGAAGCCTGGAGTTGTGTGGGACTTGTTCAGAATGCTTTGGATCTTACTCTCATCCAATTGCAATTAGATTCTGGTCCCACATGCTATATTTCAAAGAACTGTGCCATAAGAGCTAAAGTGAAAAAAAATCATTTGTCTAAAATAAAACAGCAAGCCAGAGGTATACAGGATTTATACTGAGTGACTAATTTGGTGGAGCCAGAGGTCACTTGTGATTAGATCACATCAATGGTTCTCAAAATGTGGTCTGGGGACCAATGGGATCTCTGAGGGGGTCTGCAAAGTGGAATAAATATTTTAAAATTAGTTTTAATATTTCTGATACAGTAAATAGTGATAATTAAAACCAACACAAATCAAAGCTCTCCGGGGTCCTCAATAATTTTTAAAAACATAAAGGGGACAGAAGACCAAAATGTTTGAGAATGACTGATCTAAAATACACAGCCGGCAAGTCTAGAACTCAGTTTTCTGGCTTCTAGGCCAGCACTTTAGCACTGTACTGTACTCAGAAAAGTGTAGCATTGCTTCTTTTAAAACCCTTCAACTTATCCATCTGAATAAGTTGCCTTCAACTTATCCATCTGAAATTTTGCAATGGGTATTCCCAACCACCAAGGGAAAAACTTCATCACATTCTGCTTCTTCATACACACAAAAATAGTCCAGTTCCAAGAGCTTGGTTCCTTTAAATCCAACAGTTTTAAAGGAACAGAGCAGAAAAATCATAAAAACTAGAACTCTTTCTCCCCTATACTACAAAAATGTTTCAAACATTTTTGTTTATTCCACATGAAACTATGAAAAAAACTTCACTATGAATTCAGCTTTTAAGTAAAAATGAACTACCGTTGACATGATCCCACTTTGACCAAGCAACTTTTAGAGTTCTTGATTTAACTCCAATATTGATTAGGTGGCCTCTGCACAGGTTTAGTAAAAGGGAAGAAAAAATATGAACGTACTTATTTTAAAGACAAATACCAGGATATAATGTGCAATTATGGATCAATACATGGTAGCTTTTCTTCATTGCAGTTTGCCACATTGAGTCTACTGAGTATTAATTCACATACTGTAGTCACACTACTTTTGTTATCTGAATATGTACTCAGAAACATGTTGCCAAATCTTAAGTGAACTGTCTGTTTACACAGCAGGGAGCTAAATCCATGCCAAGATGTTTCTTCCCAGAGCTTTTTGGCACCTCTGTTACCCTCAAGTATTTTGCTTGTTTTCCACTGTTGCCAATGATCTTTACTCTTCTTTATGCACATTATTTATTCTTTTTGTATTATGCATATTCTCCTGTTTTTTAAAGTTACTGTATAATGTTTATTATTCATGGTTTCTCCCCCAAGTTTTCACTTATCTTTCATCTTTTTTAAGCCTCCCAAACCTTTAAATAAAGGCATATTGAAGCAATCCATCTCCTCAATCACTACAAAATGCTTAGCATTCACAAACAAGACACAAAAACATCCCAGCTTGTCTAATATTTTATCATTTTTAATAGTCAACTCAAGATTTACAGTAGTGGTGGACAAGCTTTTGAGTTTCCAACAATTCTCCCTAGAGTAAGACCTTGAAAATTTTAAAAATGTATTCATTATTTTGGAAATTTATTGGGTTAATTAATATTTCATTAAGGTTTTCCCCTTGTGGTCCATCAGGCTGCATTTGTTTGTTTGTTTCGTTGTTTGTTTGAATGTAGTTTTTCAGCCTTCCATCCTTCCGAGGTAGGTAAAATTAAGACACAAATTGTTAGAGGCAATATGCTGACTCTGTAAACAGCTTAGAGAGGGCTGTAAAGCACTGTAAAGTGGTATATAAGTCTAAGTGCTATTGCTATTGCTATTTTTTAATGATAGTAGACTTGGACAGCAAGTAGACAGACAAAGCATTTTGTTCATTAATCAGTAGTATAAGAGTTGAGCACCAAGCATCCAAGTTTACAAATATTTATATCCTGAAATTTTAATAATCTACAATTGATTTCTAATGTAACTTACAGAAGGCAATTCAAAGATCAGGCTGAATCATATTTCATTGGAATATAAACAGGAAACATTTCTTGCCAGCACATTGCCTATATAATATTATCTGCCAATAAACCATAGAGCTCTTTCATTGGACCACTTTAATGTTTTGCCCTCTGCTGTACTGTAAGGAATATATAACAATATTTCCTTTGTAAAAAAAAAACCTACGTAGTTTCTTTATTTTAATGTCATTCTGCTTTATTTTATCTTCCTCTCCAAACATATCTCCAACTCTGCTTTTCTAGTTCCCCATCCAGTATTCCCTTTAGAGACTAAAATTGCAATTGCACACTCACTAATTTGGTAGCAAGTTGTAAACAGATACCCACAATATGTTACAAAATCCAAGTACAGATCTCTGTCTTTGGAGCTTTGAAATAGGCTCTCTCAAAACAAAATGTGAAGATCTGGTACACACTAAGTTATAATGTGTTTTATTTGGGTTTTGGCACAGTGTATGTGCAATCCTAGCCACTATAGTTTGTTCAATAAACCATAGTTTAGTATGTTTAGATCAATGATGAGAAAAGTAAAGTTCTACATTTAGGCAAGAAAAAACAAATGTACAGGTAGTAATTGTAAGAGGGATCTCGGACTCCTAGTGGACGGTCACTTAAATAAGAGCCAGCAGTGTGCTGCAGCTGCCAAAAAAACGCCAACACGGTCCTAGGCTGCATTAACAGAGGGCTAGAATCAAGATCAAGTGAAGTGTTAGGAGCGCTTTATAAAGCTTAGGTAAAATCACACTTAGAATACTGCATCCAGTTTTGGGCGCCATGATATAAAAAAGATGTTGAGGCTCTAGAAAGAGTGCAGAGAAGAGCAACAAAGATTAGGGGACTGGGGGATAAAACATATGAAGAATGGTTTCAAAAATTGGTTATGTCTAGTTTAATGAAAAGAAGGACTAGCAATGTCAGATAGGAGTGTTCCAATATCTAAAGGGCTACCACAAAGAAGAGGGCGGCCACCCTATTTTGCAAAGCACATGAAGGCTGGACAAGAAGTAATGGATGGGAAATAATCAAGGAGAGAAGCAACCTAGAACTAAGGAGAAAAATCCTGTTAGTTAGAATAATTAATCAGTGGAAAGACTTGCCTCTAGAAATTGTGGGTTCTCCAACACTGGACGCTTTTAAGAAGAGATTGGACAACTCTTTTGTCTGACATGGTATAGGATTTCCTGCTTTGAGTAGAAGATTGGACCCAAAGACCTCCAAGGTCCCTTCCAACTCTGTTCTCTATTCTGTTAATATATCATGGCTTAGCACTGTAGGAACTCAGTCCAGATCCATCCTCTTTTACTGTATATTAAAAGAAAAACAGTTTGCTTTTTGCCTTCACACAGTGTATCATTCTCAGTAAGGATGAAGTTAAAACACTGCCTTCTCTGTGTATGCCAGGAGATCTAGGAAAGGAAAACAGTTGGTGGCAACTAGAGACAATGCCTGGCTATCAAGGCTTGCCAAGATTGTGAACCCTCTGTCAATATTACAGAGCCAGCTTTAGAGTCTATAAAAAGAAGAAAAAGCCTTCACATGCACGAATATAAGAGGTCAGCTATTTTGTGATCAGAAAAAACAAGGTTTGTCTCCTATGCACTAAGTAAGCCAGTCTTCAGTGGATGCTCATGAAAATAATAAATATTTTCCTTTCTCTACCAAATGACTTTTTAAGCATTCTGCTGACCATTACTCCTAGAAGACATGGGTAAAATGAGACCTTTGAGAGGCAGTCTAATTAGCTCACTTACTGTCAGAGGCAGCAAAAGACAAGACTTACACATTATACACACATATGTAGTCTATGGAGTTCCATATCAGTGCACTATTTTCTGGTGGTGTCTGCAGCTTTTAATAAACCCTGGCATACTCTGTCATACCAATGTAAGTAATGATGGGCAATCATGCCCAAACATACCATCCACTCACATGATATCTATTCACCCCATTGAAGGACTGAGAGACACAATGATAGTTCAGTGTCCTTTATTCCTGGCATGTCCAGTTCCTGTCTAATAAATAACCTGTGCCTAGCAAGCAGCTGCAGAACATTCTGACATTTCAGAATGTGTTCCCATCATAGTCATAATTATGTCCTGGAATCAATTAAAGGGGTACCTCAATAGACAAAATTCAACAGAGGCCAAAACCTTCTCCTGCCATTTCATTTTTATCTTGCCCCAAGAGGCTTCTATATAAATTATGAAGTGCCACAAACAGTAGCAATTATACCAGTTGCACGGAGTTTGCATTTAAAACCCAAAGCTTCAAAAATAACTATATTCCAGAAATTTTCCTAAAGGCACGTGCTTGGATAATGCATGGGGGGGTGGGGGATGCTGGGTTCACTCATTTGTACAAGTGGCAGACTCTCAAAACAACAACAATAACAATCAGGATTTTTGTGCCATTTATTCTCTATGTGCTAAGAAAAAAAAATGCAGAGACTGTTGTGCCATTGGTGAAAAATATAACAATAACATAAATCCAGAAACAAGCACCTGTATAAGCAAATAAAGATCACCATCATAATATATAGGACCTTAATTACAGACCTCATTACAGACCCTGGACCAGAAATCCTCAGTGGAACAGCTTTTCTTAATAGTCCCATCTCTTCCTATGCGGTATCATTGCTTCCAATAGTAGAGAACATACTGTAGGTGGCTCAGTATATCACTCAGCATATCACATGTTCTTTTTTCCGCTGCACCCAATCTGCCCCATAGTCCAAGAAGATATTCAGTACATCAGGAGGTTGTGTAAAGATTGCTCTAATAGCTGTTTATATTTCCAGAAAGCAGCTTTGGAAGAATAATGAGAAGATCAGAAGATTAGCAGCATTTGAAGGATCATCATTTAGTTCAGTGCTAGAAGCTATATCTTGGTTGGTACCTAACAATGTCATCTACCTGAATTGCTCCTGGAAGACATACATAGTATATAAAGCTTAAACTCCCCATCTATTTTACATCATAAAATGAGAAAATGCAATGAAGAAATCTTTTCTTCCTAGCTCAAAACCACACATATTCTCAAATACAAAGGAAAATGCAGGACATACACTACAAAAGGCAGAGAAACAGATACACAATTTCAATGAATTACCTTCCAAGAGATAAAGGAAGTAGTCTTAGCACTGTCAGTTAATGCATGGCAACAGTGATGAAGGAAAGGCACACCCACATTCATGGCAACAGAAGGAAGCAGTACATTTTCCCTGCCTCTGTTGCCATGCATATATTCTGTTTTCTCTACATGAACCATTCCATAATCATTGAAATATAAAAGCCTATTTTCATTGTTCCCTTCGCTTCCCCTCCCCACTGAACAGCTGATCGATAAAATAATTTATGTATGCTGGGCAATACTAAAATCACATGCATGAGAACTGAGAGGTCTCTTTATTAATTACATACACAAAGAGCTCTTTCCCACAACTCAGTTTAATGCTTTGCTCCCATCTGTGAATCATCAGAAACCTAAACTTTAAAGCTTTTCCCACTGTTAATTCTAACTGCCTCTGTTCTGGCTTATAGTCAGAAGATGATGTTCTCATTTTCCATGTAGGGAAGGCTGCTTTCTCCTCCCCACTTCTTAATATTATCAGCTGGAGGGAAAACATCTATCAATCGCAACATTGATCCAACTAATGATAGGTTTGACACATGGCTAAATCCATAAGTTTAGCCACCTCTCAGAACCTGCCCTCCACTTTCACCTGCAATCTCTTCAAGTCTGGAGAAGATGGGATGGAAACAGCTTCCTATAGCCCAGACCTGCTGTAGGCCAATTAGTGCAATTAGCTCAAAACAACAGCTTGGTGGGGATGACACAACCCCACTCTTTTCTGCTGTTTGTGATGTACCTCCCCCACCCCGGAAGAACATGGAATTTATTTTTTGAAAACAATCAAAACAAGAGGTAGAAGAAGCGGGAGCGAAATGTGCTAAGAAGTTCAAACAGAGACTGTTGTGTGATCCTTATGCAATTCCATCTCCACCAGTGCTGGTCAACTATTATTTGGGCTGTTCCAAACTGGGGTTGGTAAAGAAACTTAATGTCAACAATTCCGCCCCATGGACCACCTGACAGAACCATCAAAAAAATTGTTCTCTCCATGTAAAACTGCCACAGCTAGTTAGCTGCTCAGCACTGACTTGTTTACCTAAAAGCATGCTATGGGGTTATTTTATTTTGGGCTAAACAGGACATATGATCTTCCTGATTACAATACAGTAGGCAAACAAGTTATTACAGTTTTTTCAACAAATTAGATTTTAAAAAATACTAAATTGTTAGTATAAACTCAAGCAATCTGTCGTAGTAACTTAAGACATGATGCTAAACCACTCGCAAGCATTGCATCCATCTCTTCATTTGCTGAAAGACTGAAGGACCCAATAATCTTTCTTTCACTGAAGGGAAGAAACTACACAAAATGAAAGGTTTTACATTTCTAGGACAGGCTCCAAGCCTGATGGCCACTTAAAAGTCATTCCTCTTAATGCCAGCTGCCACGATTTTGTTGCTATTCTTTGAGGCCACTATTTGCACTCCCAGTAAAGCTGAATTACCTGAAGGGGAAATACACTGTTTCACCAACTCTGAACAATGCCCATCCTCCAAAGGATTGGGTTATGTGCTAAGTACATGAAATGAAGGACCTTAGTTTTGAGAACATAAAAGTATATGTGATCAGATGCAACTCACAACAGATTTAAGTTTTCAGGCTGGCAACAGACCAGAAAAAAAACACACAACACTTTTTCCACAGCTCTGCAGAAATCACCAAGACATCTAAGTAAACGTTTGCACCATACCAGAGAAAGAAGGCCAGCCATCGGCAAATGCTTGACAAATTCTAGAGCGCTGTGAACCTGTCACACCCGCAAAACACATCACTTGGTAGGGCCTTCGGATTTACCGTACTGAGACTTTAATGAACTAGATAAGACAATTCGACAAGATGCAGGTATCCCCCCACCCCCACCCCACCATACCCTGTTGGCCACGGGGATGTCACAAAGGATTCTTTTTGTCTCTCACAGCTGCGGATCCCGCCGCTATTACAGAGCACGGGAGCAATGGCTAATTAAAAAGAGAGAGTTGGCAGTTCTATTCATGTTCTCCATGGAAGCGGATACAGAAGGCTCAATTCCGCCTAGACTGAAGCTCTCTGGAAATTCTAGGCCAGAGGCGAAGAGGATTCGAGACTGCAATGCACACGTGTCCTTGCTAGAGGCAGACCCAAGAATCCCGCTCTTACACCACTCCGCGCATACTCCTCTGAAGGGCAGAACCAGTGTTACTTGCACCTGCCCGCTGCCAGGTGAAAGCGCCAACCCTCCTTCCCCCGAGGAGGAGGAGAAGAAGAAAGAGAGCTCGAACACCCGCGCCTCAGGCTCGGCCGACTCACCTCATTTTCCCCGCAGCTGAGCTTTGCGCAGCCGTTTCTAGCTAGCCGCCTTTCCCCCCACCGCACAGCGGGAAGTTTCCCCGCCCCGGCCCGGGATTCGGCGACGCTCCTGCAGCAAAAAAGCGGCAGCAGCTGCTATTCTGGCTGTCAGATGCTCAATGGAGGAGCGCCCGAGAGGAGGAAGAAAAGCCCGCCGAGCGCTGGCGACTTCGCTCTTGCATCTGCTCTTCAATTCTGCCGCCTCGCTCGGCTCCTCCAGCTCGCAGGCAGTGGCATCTTCTTACCTCCCCCCCACCCCCGCGGCCAAGGGCGCTAGCTGGGGAGCCACTCCTCGGCGCCTGGCAGCTGGTCCAGGGCCCCGGCCATCTCCCCCCGCCGTTTTCCCGGGATGTGGCGAGGCAAGAGTGGGCGTGGGACAAATCGCTGGCGAGGGAGGAGGAGAGGGAGGAGGAGGAGGAGGAGGAGGAGGCGCACAAAGCCCGCGGGGCTCTGCTGCCCACTGCTGCCGAGAGACACTTCCGCCAGTCTGTCTGCTGCTGCTGCTGCAGCTCTCACGAGCACCGCGGGCCAGGCAAGCCCATCCAAGCACGCGCAAAGTGGAGAACGCAAGCGGAACGTTTCTGCAACACAAACACCGGCAAGCGCGCACGCGCCTGTCAGTGCGAACAAGGTGCGGGCGCGCTTCGCCTTGTAGGTCTCTGCCGGTTGCTCCTTTGAAAAAGGAGTCGCGGCTCCCCCGCTGGAATTTTCAGTGCAATTAGCGCAGAATTTTGAGGTACCCTATTAAATGTAGTTTGTGTGTGCGCAAATTTTCGTGGGTTCTTACCGTTGTTTTTTATTCCTTAAAACCGATACAAAATGTGATGCTCTATGTATGCTGTGTAGGTTTCTCCAGTCTGTCCCTGTGACTTACGAGTTGGTGTATAATTTACCTCAAAACCAAACACTATGGCTGGGAATCCATTGGAGCTGAAGCCGCTTCAAAATCAGTAGTAGTTCCAATCGGTAAAGGTTCTTTCTTTGCCCCAGCATTGAACATAATAGAGCCCAAACTTGTAATACCAGTATAGTGCAGCCTACTTGCTGTAATGTAGTTACAAACTTTTAAGCATTTTAAATGCAACAATTTGTATTTTCAATAGATATTGTCCAGTTGATCTAACAGTTAAAATATTGTCCTGAATTGTTAAGTGTGTACATATAATGTATACAATCCACTAATGCTTTTGGCAGAAAAGGGGAACAAAGTGTATTCTGAAGTAAATATCCTTCAGTTGAATGGGTTTATTCTTGTATGTCAGGGTGAACGACTCTTTTAAGAGATGGCAGCAGTTGGTGTTAGTGGAGAAATAGTTTCCATTTGCTGAATGGAAGAGTCTCTTCTAAGTAGCTCTTACATAGGATCAAAGAAGAAATGTTTAGGATGGAGTCAAGTGTCTTCCAGGTGACAACTGGCCCAAGCCTTTAAAGTGCCACAAGATCATGCTTACATGGTCTATAACATGTAAACCAGAGATTGCAAACCAGAGATTGCAAAAGATGACCGTCTGTAGCTCAGAAGACTTCAAAAATATTTTACACAATTCAGGAAAAAACACACACGTGAAATGCCCAATTCAGAGGTGTGCAGGAATGTCTAGAGGAGGGGGTGTCATAAAGATTTGTGAAATATGCCATTCTTTTATGTAAATTAAACATGTAGTTTAGAATGGCATGTTGATGTCTATCTCTCAACTTAACCCACGTGTGTGCTCTGAGTCAATCTGCCAAAGCTAGCTCACTATAAATGGAGCAGTTTTAAGGGCACTACATATTTTAAAGGTACAATACTTAATAAACAGAGTAAATTCTCCCTGATCTTTTTGCAGAATGCCTAAAATCAACAGCTGGTATGGAAAAAGGCTCTTGTAGCAATTTTTAACATTGATTCCATCCTCCTTACTTGATTGGATTGATTGGAAAATCAAAGGCAACTTTGAATGGCTCCAGAAGATCTCTGGAAACTAAGTGATGCACTTTGAGGCAAACTGTGTCCTTTATGTATATATTGGTGAGGTCTCAGCTTTTGAGGTCATGGTCTTGAGAAAAGTGATAGAAGAAGGAACTGCCATATTGTAGTGCTCTTGTACCAATCTATGATACAATTACACCTGATTATTTCTTCACACAACATATAATTAAGGTGTCGAATTCATCACATGGCATGGTAACGGCTACTCACTTGATACATTCATGGAAGAGAAACCTATTAAATATTAGCAGTGCCTTCCACTAATTACAAAGGAATACCAGTTGCAAAGGAACAGAGTTGGAAGGCCTTGCTTGAGAGTACCTAGATGTAAATGGGTGGCCACTGTGAAAAACAATATGGTTGATTCTATGAACTGATCCAGCAGAACTATTGTTACACTGATAGTAGAATTTAACAACTCATGAGCTTATCTTTAGTAATCCTAAGTGAAACACATCCTGACAAGACTTTTGTTTTTATAGTATTAGATTAAAACAAAACAAATATACTAGTCATTTATAATGTACACATACGAAGAGTGGTCAGGACTCTTTTGCCAGCAAGACCCTACAATCCTGATCAATTTGATGAAGCCAGATAAGGGAGCTTTCAGGGGTAGAAGAGAAATTATTCACAGGTGATAACCATGATTCACATCTTACTAACTTGACTGGGTAAATTCATTGTTATGATTATACTATCCATTTGAAAAATGTTTATTAAAAACTATTTCAGAGATATATGAACAAACATTTTAAGACAGTTATTTTATTTTTACTTTGTATTTTTCAGTATATTTTCCTAACTTTAGAATTGTTCTGATTTTTTTCTACTTTTGATTTCTAAAGTATTATTTTATCTAGCACTGATTTTGTTTTACTGAGTTTAAATGCTTTGATACAAATTTTCATATATTTAATATTCACTACAATTTATTTCAAGTGCTTAAACACATGTTGCAACAAATAAATTCTATCAATGAATTTTGTATATAGAAATCCAGCACTGATGAACTGATTTCACCTTCTCTGTATAAAAGCTAATACTTAGAAATACAAATACAAAGGCAAAGTTCATGTAGATTCAGATTGCTTTGGAAAGTTCTATTCCTGTATAATACATTAAAAGTTTCAATATCAAACTCAATTCATATTGAAAAGTATAATTTCAATCAAACACTACACTGATGTTTATTAGTGTCCTGCAATTTCAACATAGCATGTCAGATATGTAATTTAGAAGGCTTCCAATTTATTAAAACTGCAGCCTCTAAAAACCAGAGCTTAAAGTTTCCTTTCCATTTGAGGAAAAAGGCCTTTTATTATTTAGCTTTTCAGAGCCTATTTATAATTCTGTTCATTTCAAGTATTTAGATAGATTTCCCCCATATAAACAGAAAATTGTAACTGGTTAAACAATCAAAACGCGTTAATCTGCCACATGAGCTACTTTATGCTATTTCTAGTCTTACTTCATTGCAAAACAGTCTCTTCTTATACTATAAATACCAATCCATGAAACACTTGAGCAAAAAAAAAGGGCAAATTGTTCATTATTATGCAAGGCATTACCAAATATGTTTTATCAAGTGGCTGCATTACATGATTTGATATCAGGCATCCTTTGCAATGGGACACAGACCTCTTGAACTGAACACTGTTGCACTGACATCTTTAAATACAACAAACGTATTTGCCCCAGGGGCCAAAAAAATTTTCTTAATGGTTCACATGTTTATTTTCCCATTTCCTCTGCTGGTTTATAGTAAGCTTAAAAAGATCTCTTTATACATGATCTACTGGATCTTAAAATACAAATATACAATATCCATAAGCAAAAGACAAGTAAAGCTTTGAATGACTCACAATTTCTTATGAACTTCTAACATTTTTATACATGTATAAACATTCATGCTGATCAACATACAGAATGATTTCCTCTATTAACCAAACATCTGAGAAGGGATCAGACAGGTTATTTGTAAGAAATGTTCATATTTTTTTTTCAATTTAAGTTGGAACTTTAATTCCTGCTTGTATATTCAAGTTAAAACTGGTAGTCCATATTTAGGATCACCACATCTGTGCTGTAAAAATCTACATAAGCACTTTCCCCCCTTCCATTCAACTTTATGGCAGGAAAAAAAATATTTCATCTCCTTGCTGCCATCTGGTGTTCATCTGGATCTCTGCAGCATAGATACAGTAGTATGTAGTATTATGTATAATTATGTATAATTTCAGAGAATGAAATCAAAGCACAATCCAACAGTGTTAATCTTACTGAAATCAATTCTTTAGCTGCAAATAAATGAACATTCTAATTTTCACATTTACTCTTTTAAAGAGTTTATAACTCTAGTAGCAAATTGGCCAAAAATGTTGTTTGAACCTTTTATTTCATTTCACAGGCAACCTATGAAGGTTCCACTGAAATGAACAACACACAACAGCAGTGTTTAATGGTTGTTTACTTATCTCATCTTGGTCTAAAATTTCTGTCTGCTTTCTTCACTGTTAATTAGAAATAGATGTACCATCATTTATGCAATTGTTGATATTCCGACAATGTAATTAAGACAGTACAGAGCTGATAAACAGCAAAGCGGCCATGTGTAATATTAGAATAAGCTTTTTGGTGACTATTTAATAGATTTTTTTTCATTTATATTGCATAAATATTCAAGCCATGACTTCATTTTAAACTTGAATTTCTTCATCTAATATACAACAAAGAGATGATAATTGCTTTTTGAGGTGATACTTAATGAATAACCAAAATAATTATGGTAAGTAGCCAAGGACTTAAATTTCCTGAGGTTTGTAAGGATTTCAAAATTTCAAAATCACAGTGACTAGGGCTAGACAGTAACCATACTGTTAAATTTTCAATATACATCTTGTACAGAACTGTGATGCAAGGCCAGTTCTTGTTTGCATATAGCTTCATGCAAGAATTCTCCTAAATAACTCGCCATTGCATAATACTAGTATCTTTTCCACCGGTGGAGATGAGATGAGTATCTTCATATAGAAAATCTACATTGGTTACATGACTGCTATGTCCACCATACACATGACTTGGAGCCTGAAAGGCATAAATAAAAAGGCACATTCAGTAATAAAGTCAGAATTGGTAAAGGGAACAACATAACCTGTCAGTTATAGCTAATAATTAGAGGCCAATCTAGAGAGAAATCATGCCATGTTGTTCAGCAGGTGATACCACCTGTCTGACCTTGATTCAGCTTGGAAGCTAAGCAAGATCAGACCAGATGGGCAACAACCAGGGAACATCAGGGATGAAAGTTAGACTGGGAAATAAACACACAAGAAGAAAGGAACAAACCAGTTTTATAGTCTGGCGTTATTTTTGCTTCCATCAGCCATGCAGGAAGGTACATCACTATGCTTATGGCTAAAACCTATACTTCCTTGATAAATGTACATTGGAGTTTTGCTATGGCTTCTGCTGCTACATTTTTGTGTGTGTGCCTTCAAGTCACTGTTGACTCCTGTCAACTGCTTAGACAAGCCTTGCAGTTCTCTTGGCAAGATTTTGAAAGTTGTTTGCTGTTGCCACCTACTAGGGCTCAGGAAAAAGTGACTGGCCCAGGTCACCCAACTGCCTTTGTGCCTAACAGGGACTAGAGTTCAGATACTCTCTCTTCCTAGGCATTCTTACCACTGGACCATACTGTCTCTCTACCAGGATATTAATCCAGCATATAAGGAACATATGGTATATAAAAAAAAGATTTTCCCAAAGGTTCTTTTCCAAGAGGCAGCCAGACCGTCTGGTTTTTCTTTTAAGACATTTCACTTCCCATCCAAGAAGCTTCTTCAGCTCTGACATTCTCTACCATCCAGTCAGAGCTGAAGAAGCTTTTTGGATGAGAAGCAAAACGTCTTTAAAGAAAAACCAGAAAATCCGGTTGCCTCTTGACAAAGCACCTTTGCGACAATCATGACCTGGATGACTTGAGAATCTCCATAAATAGACAAATACATTATTTTCAAATGTATTTGCTTCTCACTGCTTTTAATGTAGGAATTCTTAGTCATTTAACTCCTTCTTTGATTGGCAACCAGATAATGCAGCATAATTTGCATTGGTCCTGGAACAATTTGCTTTTAAAAAACAACCCATTACTTCAGGCGAGGGCATTAAGTGTTTAAATCTAAATTTAAACATTTAAACAAGCTTCCCGCTGGAGCAGGGATATTGATTTTGTCTCTAATGTTTCAAAACAGTATTGTTATCTGTGGCCGCTTATTCACTGATAAGACTAAGAAACAGTAAGGCCAATTTACATAGTTGCAAGGCCACAGGGATTACATTTATCATTTTTAATAGATAAATGTATTTCCTAGAAGTGAATACCACATCAAAAATAACTTCACTAACTTTTCAAGATAATGCACACCATAATCTGTAACGCATCAGATTCATTTAGGAATTTTAGGATATATTTTGAAAGCTATAAAAAAGGAAGAAAGTCAATTTTATCTTTAAAATGGATACAACATTGATGTGCCATGGTGGCACAATGATTAGAAAGCAATATTGCAGATTAACTCTGCTCACTGCTAGGAGTTCAATTTCTTCATTTCTGACTGGTTCAAGGTTGACTCAGCCTTGCATCCTTCCGAGATCAGTAAAATGAGGATCCAGATTGTTGGGGGCAATATGCTGGCTCTGTAAACTGCTTAGAGAGGGCTATTGCTATTTGGTATAAGTGCATTTCCTAGCTTGTTTGAGAAGACAGATATCAAATAATTAAGTTCTTTTAGGCACTCAACTCTTTTAATGTTTTCTGTTTTGTAATTTATTAAATGAATTGTTCTGTAATTCTTTAGTGAACAGCTTTATCTAAATTAATATCATTTGATTCCATTTTAAAATGCTAATGAGGAAACCTATATGGACTGATATATGTATTTACTGAACGACTGTGATATAAATTGTTACATTGATATAGTACTATCTAAATCTGCATGAAATTCAGTGAAAGAAACAATTATAAATACAATTTAGTTTCTATAATTATTAAAATAATAACTGAAACCATGTTAAATTCAAGTTGACAGAATACAAATAAAAGATAACTTCTTCAAAATATTTAAATCAAACAGTATGAATGATTTAATCAAAACAACTTATGCAAATAGTCTCTAATATAGCTGGTGCCTTACCCTAAATTGTGAGCATGGGTAAGAAAAGAGATGTACTTTGCCAAAGTCATCACCAGTTGATAATAAATTTATTTCATGTGAGCGACAAAGGGCATTTATATCTGTGCCATCTGAACCTTCTGGCCATACACCTAAAATAAGAAATAATCATTTATATATTCAACTTTTTGAAGATCCCACTTCTTGCCAAAACTACAAATATATCTGCATTATATTTCTGAACTGCTTAAAATATGGCATAAAACAATCCAGATCCCATTTCTTGGCACGTATCAGAATCTGGATCTCCCAGATAAAAACAGAGACTGAAACATGTGCTGAGATATAGCACTGGTGTTTTGTTAGACTGGTATATGTACAGGTTTAGTAAACACAGACTGAGTAAATATATCATGACTAAACCATGGATTGTTCAATATATGATAATAGCTAGATTTAAATTATATTATATAATATAAACCAAGGTTTATGGTAGCTAGATTAATAAGATGGTCCAATACACAGTCATGTAATGCTCATTATGGCTTAGCATAGATTATGACAAATATGCTGCTATGAAGAAAGAAAAATGGAATTTATGTTGATTACAATGTAATAGTAACAGTAGTACTGCTATTAAATTTATCATGTACTCATAACTATGAAGAATAAAAGCATGGAATAGAAACAGATATTAATACTATAGCCAGGAACAGTCAATTTAAAAAAATCATATTATAAAACAAGAAGTCTCAAAATTAAAAGAGCCTTAACATGTTACAAAGGATGAATGAATGCCTCCAACATTATAAATATTATAAATTGCCTATAGATGGCAGTAATGAACATCATATACTTACCAAAAACATGAAATCCTAGAGTACACGTGTAAGTAGCCCATTCTATATCTCTAGTGGTTTCCACACTTACTACTTGCTTACAAGCTGAAGGAACCCCTATTAAGAATAAAGAATTGGGAATGAAAATATTAATGATAAAGCGTTAGGATAATTATAACTGAAAACTAAAAGACCAAAGATAATCTCTATAATGGAATCTTGGTGCTAAAGAACATACTCTTTATTCAAGGCAATATACTGTTTGTTACTTACAGTATAGGATTTCATAGTCCCCTGAATTAGACACAAGATACTGAGAGTTAGCAGACCAATCCAAGTGAGTAATGAAACTGGAATGACCCTATGAAGAGATGCATTGTATTAATTCCAACAGCATAACATTATACATAGTTGCATCTTGCAACAAACCAGAAGTTGTGGAGTGTTTCCAGTAGAGTGACTAAAAAACTTTTGCCCCACCTACTATGCAAGTATGGATTTAAGCTGTTTCTTAGCTCTTGGCAGCATCTTTTTGTCCAGTCTCCCAACATCTTTCTCACAAACAATTATACTTCGACCTTAAAAACTTGTATTTGTCTTGAGTATTTATTTTATGGTAATCCTGACTGTATAATTCGAATAAGAAATCAGTAACTCGTTCTCCAGTTTCAAAATGATTTTAATTATTGGTTCATAAATGCAACAAATTCTTGACTATTTACTCTTTTCTTTTTGAACCCCAAATTATTGTTACTGTCTTTCTGGAAGCAATGTAAACAAAAAAAATGTCAAAAAACTCACTCTGTTCAATTCCTCAATCAGTGCAGGACATCACTAACATTTTAGTCCTAAAGCCTGAGTAAGAGCCATGTTTTGGGGCCATGTACACTTTAGGGGAGGGATACTGTTCCCCAGGGTAGGCACAATTACAAAGAATATGTAATCATTTAAATATACACTAATCTTTCAATAGAATTAAACATTTTCAAATATTTGTTACTCAAATATTTTGTTACTTTCAAGATATTAAATAAATCAACTTGGAATATTAAATAAATACAAAAAGAAGCCTGTATGCCTAAGAATATAATAAGATTATGACTTACTGAACATTTGCCAATTCTACTGTATTTTCTTCCATTGTCACTAACACTGTATATATAAATGCAATTGTCATGAGAGCCTATTGCCAAGAAGTTGCCATCTGAAAAACAAAAACAATAAAACTGTAATCACACTGATGAAGCAGAAATATTATTTGAGCAAGCACTTTTAAAATATATCTGGAAGTGAGATTACATACAACAAGGCACTGGGAAGAGATCCCTTTCTCCTACATGAATTTTTCCATGTTTCAGTTTAAATCTGAGGCCCTATTTCAGGGAATGAAGGCATCTAAGTGTATTAATTGATATAAATCATTTCAATGACACTTTCTTTGTTATATTCTCTCCTTAAAGATTTACAAAGGTTTTTAGGCTTGTGGGGTATGGTGTTGAGCTGTGATGATTGCTTTTTAAAAACATATTTTTAAACTGATTTTTTATTATAGGATTTGTTTAATTTTATTATTCATATTTTGTTTTGTAGAAGGAATTGTATTATAGAGGCTGCCCTTGAGGGACCACCATAATACAATTTGAGGTTTTAATAATTACTAGAATTATAACATTCTAATTACTAGAATCATAACATACAAATATATATTTCACCAAGAGCTTTTATTCAAGCATAAGCACCAGAAGATATTAGAAAACTTAAGACCTGCTTAGCTGCTCGAGGGGCAATCTGTATTTTTGCTTTTATGATATTTATTAATAAGGTTTTTATATTGTATATTTTTTGATTTTATTTATTTATTGTTCTTATTGATTCTGGTTTGCTGCCCTTAGTCACCATTGGTGAGCTGGACAGCTATATAAAATTAATTAATTGGTTACTTATACAGTATTTCATTCAGATCAATGAATGAAAAGGGCAACTCTTGGTGGTTTGAATCATAAGGAATGAATGCATAAGTCCATTGCGATGAGTCAACCTGAAAAGTAATTTTTAGCATGGTCTACCAGTGACAAATGGGCAAAAGACACAGTCATAGTAGCAACTGGATACTGAGGTATCTGGTTTCCAAAAGTGAAATTAGGATTAGGATATGCCCTTGCCAAGCTTCCCATTACTACAAGGAAATTGTACCTATGTGGTTAAATTCTACTAGATTCGCTTATTTATTTAGATAATTTATATGGCTGCCCGCTCATTTTTAATGATTCTAGGTGAAAAATATAAACCCAATATACAAAGAGTAAAAACAACACAGACACACGCAATCTCTCCTGGCGACAACAAGCAATCAAACAAGCCATTTGATGGGCTTCATCCCACTCTGGATTCCGCATCACGTCTGCTTCCTATAACCATATTCTATATCACTTCAATTTAGCATAAAGTTCATCTTAGGTTAGGACAAACCTAATGCATATGGGTTTTTGACACAACAGTTCATTATTTTACTATTTACAAAGGAATTCTAGTAACATGGTGCAAGAGCTTAATCTAGACACCACACCTAAATCAAAAGAACTGACTGAAAGTCATAGTAGCATTATTATGCCAAAATAAAATGATACAAATTTGCAGTTGATGAAAAAAATAAGAAGTTTCAGTTGAAATGGTATTCTGATTAAAGAAATCAAAATATATTCACAATTCACTTTTTTATAATTCTGGAGATTCTGATCAGCAGAAGCAAGAATTGCAAAACTGTTATTTATGGAGATTAATCGCTATGTTATGAAAATTCTTTTTTGATTAACCAACTGATTAAATGATGCCAAAGTAAACAAGTCCAAACCTGGTGAGTAACGCATTGTGGACAGCTGTTCATTTCCATCTGTATGTACAGTGACCAAATCCTTTGTTTCAGTATCAAACACAAACCACCTGTTAAAAACATTAAGAGGATAAAGTTGTTTCATATGAAAGCTGCTAAATCAGATCAAATATAGCCTTAGTTCAGCCTCTACAACTTTGTATCCTCCACATAAAAAGTATGTGTTGGTACCCCTTAACAGTTCCTGTTGGTTTACAAGGGATGTAAGTATTACTCTAAACAATGTATATAATGTTTGCATAAAAAATAAAATATTAAGTAAAATTTGTAAATAAATAAATAAATTGAAAAGGGGAAGAACTTTGTTTCAACCCCAGAGGCTATTTATTTTGTGATATGAATCCCATTATAGAAAGTCAAATTAGTTTTTAATGACAAAGTATCCAATGGTTAAACCACAATAAGTAGCCTAATAATGTGGGGTAGACTAGACAGTATGGGCCTAAACCACATACTGTATATCTCTGTACATCATTATGAACATCCTGAGTTGAACACAGGAAGCACCTAACAGTCTGTTTCTTTTTCTTTTTTAATTCATGTTTTATTTAGTTTTCCTTTCATACCATACATATTTTGTGGACAGTGCATTTAGTGGGTCAATGTCTTTTTTAAAAGACATTGTTAACAATGATAATACAAATAAGTATATATAAGCCTAATCTTCCAACTTTAACAAATTATTCTCTCTTTATACTTCTTTCTCATTTTTTCCATTAATTCATTTAAGCATTAATAACATTTCTTTTCACCATGTATTTATTATTCCCTATTAAGTCACTTATATTTAATATTTTAAAATTTACTCATTATTCCACCATATTTTCAATATCCCAAATATCTAGAACTTCTAATCAGACCAAATATTAACAAAATTCAGTAAATCCAGGGATTATATCTCAAAATCCCCACAATTTCTAATCCTTAAACGTTTTAAATTCACAATATCTTTTAACACACTGTTAATATTAATAATACAATTAAATTACCTAATCCTAAACTTTCACCTTCTTCCCTTAGCTGACTTTTAAATATAGCAAATTCTATTATCTATTAGTATATATGCTATATTTTCTACTTTTCCATTTTATTAATATATTTTATCGCTATCTATCATCTCTTAATCTTTTTGGAGTTCCATCATCTATTAACTTTTTAATCACCTTTTTCTTTCTCTCTCTTGGTTTCTTATAACTTTTTCTAATGTTTTTATACCCACTAAGTATTCCTTTCGGTTTGCCTTTTATCTCTTTCTGCTGCATCCTTTGAACTCTCATACATAAGTCTTTCTTTTTTTAAAAAAGAGATTTTTCTTTTTTTTCCCCTCTAAACTTTTTTTTGAAGAGATTTTTCTTTTTCTCTGTTCTATTATAAATTTCTAAGGAGTTCCTACTTATCAATCCTTTCTCTTAATTATCTTTGTCTTCTTGTATCTCATTTTGATTTTTCTCTTCCACTGCTTTTTCTAATTTCTCATCTATTTTCTGAATATTTTGTTCATCTTTTTCCCCCAGTTGTTGAGGAGCTTCTACACTATTTCTTTATCTTTAGATAATCCCCTTGTCTCATTGTTCTTTATAGTTTCATGCATGTTTTTAAGCATCAAAATTATTTTTTCATATTCCTCTATTATCCCCTGGTAATCCATTTTGTTACAATTCAATACAAATTACTCAATATACCTCTATAGTTCCAATGTCTCAATATTTAAACACTCCCACAGAGCCAGTTATTAGTAAAATTTAATCAATCTCATAGTTATATCTCCAAATCTCCTAAGTTTATAATTTTTAAAATTCTTTAGTATTTTACAATCTTTTGATCTTCCAATTGTCTTCTCAATTGTCCAAATTTTAAAGTCTTATTTAATTTTCCTTCTTTTTCCTTTTCTTCTGTCACTTTTCTTCTTTTGCCTCGTATGATGTCCTATCAAATAGCATTAGTAGTCCAAATCCAAATTAGTCCACTATGTTTTCTCCAATCTTTCAAGTCATCAGTCCAATAACCAGTTTCAATAGAATTTAATTATTAGCAATTTAATTTGTCTTTAAAATCTTCAAGAGGGGGTGAAACTCACTCAATAATTCAAAATATACAAATTGCCTTCTAAGATAAGAGTCAAGGTCAGGCCATTTTCCAGGCTCTGTTTACTTTCTTCTGTTATGTGTATTAAACATTTGTCACTTTCACTGAAAGTTCTCACACTGTAGTGCCTCTCTTCTTCCAGTAGATGGCTCTCCTTCCAAGTTCCAGCATTAAACAGTATGTCAAAAACAGCTGATTTTCCAATAAATCCAGGGGATTTAAGAATACATATAAAAAAGACAATTTCTCCCAAAAATCACCTTTCAAGTTGTTTAGCTTTTTCCAGACTTTCTATAATTTAAAGCTTCCTTTGAGCATTCTTTTCCCTCTTAATTTTCAATCCTTAATCTTCTCCATGAGACTAATCGCCATTTCCTCAGTACTTGGAGGTTATTTTTAAAAATTCTTTCAAAAATTCTTATATTTAAATAAAGTCTTTAAAGTAAGAGTTGGATATTATCTCACCCAGTTTCAATGCTCTGTCCATACCCTGCTCCAGCATAAATCTTTGGTCCTAGTTGTCTCAGCTTGTGACTGCCAAAAATGGCCGTTGTCCCTGTTGCTGCTCAAGAGAGCTTGCTTCTGACCTAATGAGGAATTTGCGAGTTCCTCATGGTCCACGAAGCGCCTCTCCTTTCTTTGCCGCCCTTACAAGGCAATTTTGATCCCGTAGGGTCTCCTGACAGCAGTTGCTGGCTGGATTTTATGGGACTCAGCGGAGACTGCTAATTTCCAAGCTGTTCTTGCCGCAACATCAACCAGAAGAGACCAAACAGACCAAATAGTCTGATTCAAACAGGGTAACCTGGGTCCCTCCAGGAAGCATCACTCACTGTCCATGCTGTGGAATCCGGAATATCTATATTTCTGAAGCATGTCCCACAGCTACCATATAAAAATCAATTAAAATAGTCCAGGCTTCATATTATGAACAGTTGAGTTACTGAGCCTAAGTCTTTCTTCCAAAGACTGAGCTAGTTTTTCAGCTGAATGTAATAAAAGACATTTCTTGACAAAGACACAGTATTAAGTGATATTCATCACTGAACTGGATCCAGGATGACTCCAAGTAGAAATCTGTATTTAGGAGGGAACCACTACCTTTTCCAGAGATACCTTTGTTCAGACTCCCCAAGTCTGCTTTCTCTGACTTCTCACAAACAAACAGTAATACTTGTTACAGGATACAACATGTAAAAACTCCTGGGGCTGCAGGGCTACTGCTCTCTCCAACTTCTTGATTTAATATACAGTGAAGAGCATTGTATAACACTTAAAATTGCATAGGTCCAACACACTTTTAAGCAAAAATCTATTTTTAAGGTGGTGGAGAATTTTACCTGCCAAAGAGCAGCAGAATCAGGATGGAGTCTTAAGGATCAGGATGGAATCTTCAGTGACCCTAAATATGCATGATTAGGAAGGCTCTATCGTGGGACCGGCACAAACAACTCAAAAACCTACCCTCAGTAGTTAAATAACAAAATTGAGACAAACCCTAGTACAGCTAATCCTCAACTTACAACCGTTTGCTTAGTGACCGTTCAAAGTTACAATGACACTAAAAAAACCCTGACTTATAACCATTTCTCAAACTTATGACCATTGCAGCATCCCCATGGTCATGTGATTTACATTCGGATGCTTGGCAACTGACTCACATTTATGACAGTTGCAGTGTCCCGGGGTCATGTGATCATCTTTGGTGACCTTCTGCCAAGTAAATCATTGGGGAAACCAGATTCGCTTAACAACCATGTTACTAATTTAACAACTATAGTGATTCACTTAACAAATGTGGCCCTAGATCAGAGATCTGCAATCCCTGGGCCATGGACCGACATCAGTCCATGGCCTGTTAGGCAGTGGGCCATACACCTGGAAGTGAGCGGTGGGTGAGTGAGCAAAAATAAAACCATCCCCCCCTCAGATCCGTGAAAAATTGTTCTTCTATGAAACCGGTCCTGCTGCCAAAAAGACTGTTGCCCTACATGACACTGAACCTAGCATAAGACCAGGGGGTTGCTAATGAAAAACTGCCCAAACTAAGCATAATCAACCTCATATGATATTAGTATACTGATAGCATTTGACATTGACTACATACCAAACAGCCCTAAAAAGGTTCAAGTCAGATTTAGCTTGGTTAAATAAAAATGTCTTTGCTGTAAATAGATCATAAATGAATTAATTGCATTAACAAGTCTGCTTTTTTGCCATCTTTTGTTCTACTTTACCAGTATATTGCTTTTTATATTTTATTTGTGAACTGTCTAGACTAGTTGGGAGTTTGGCTGGTGTACAAATATCTTGTATTCCTAGGCTTTGAACATAAGATCAAATATTATTTCGGAATGTCAAATACTTAAAATGTGAGTTATCAATAATTCAGGATGTGGACATGCAAGAAATTATTTCTATTAAATACTATTACTATCATTACCAATCTTCCTTTATGAAAAGTTGTCTTAACTCATATACAATAGTCAATCTTTATGAATTTGGATCAAACTTAACATAACATTCAGGATATAACTTCACTTTTACTTTGTGTGAATACAAGTAGTCCTCAATTTATAACAACTGGGAGCAGCATTTCTATTGAAGGTGGTTGTTAAGTGAGTTGTGCTTGATTTTACAACCTTTTTTGCCATGGATGTTAACAAATTATTGCAGTGAATTATGCGCTCATAGTGAATCTGGCTTCCCACACTGACTTTGTCAGAAGCTAGCTGGGTAAGTAGCAAATGGCAATCATGTGACCCCAGGACGCTGCAACCGTTACAAATACTTCATACTCAATTTTAGATCATGTGACCGTGGGGATGCTGGGACAGTTGGAAGTAAAGGGAACAGCTGTAAGTCACTATTTGTGACTGTTGGAGTTCTGAACAGTCGCTGAACAAATACATTTAATCACTAGGAAAACCCATTATCTGAGACAACATATTTAACACTTACCTTCCAGTGAGCGTTCCTACTGCAACTACAGACCCTGAAGGATGAAAACCAGAAGACTGTGCTGCATCCTACAATGTTCCAAAAGAATTATATTTGTTCAATAATAGCCAAACATTTATATATAAAGCAAATTGTTACAAAACACAGTCTATGAGCTCTTATTCTTGTTTTAAATAAGTGTTAATAACTCAGTCTCAACTGTGACAACTCAGTTTACTTGACATGTCACCTGGGAAAGGTAAAGGAATGAAACCTAAGTCAGAAGGGAAATGGATTATTCCACATATTCCAGAAAGAAGTGCCTCAAAGCCATAAAAAGTAATTTTGTGATACGAAGTTTGAAGCATAATTTAAATATTCATATTGAACTGTGGCATTGAAAATAAGATTATCCCGATACAGCATACTCTCAGAGAAGGGTATGTAAGAAATTTTAGCTATCATCAATAATACGAATAAAGTTCCCAAGATATTAAGTCATTAATACATAAGGAAAGAACATGATTAATTATGTGAAATCCTTTTTGTTGAATGTGAGACTTCTGAAAGGAATTTATGTAATAGATTTATGCATTTTAAAAACAGGATATTAAGGTCAATATACTGGAATGAAGGCTAAATGATGCTAGGATTCCAGAACTGAATATTTGTATTGAGAACCTTCCAAAATCAAATAAATCCTTGAGCCCACTTGGGAGAGAGAAAATTGGAGCTATATAAGATGCTGTTCCTACCCTGTTTCGCTGCCTGGAGACTGTTAAATGGGCTGCAAGAGATTTTGGGCTTTAGGGCTTTCTGCATCTGGGACTTTACCATCTTTGGTGCTGTACCAAACAGACTTAGTGAAATCTAGGTGTGTTCCTGGACTCAACTCCTGTTTAAGGAATAGGTGGCAGTAAGAACTAGGAGGACCTTTACACAGCTTCATATTGTGTGTCAGTTATGCCTATTTCTTAATCAAGAGGCTCAAAGTTACTCATGCCCTTGTCATTTCCTGTCATTCTTATGAAGTCGACCAAAATGACATTCAAGCCCAAATTGTTTATACTTTACCTCACAGTTAATGTAACATGAAAATCATTCAGTAGATGAAGTAGAAACTACAAGGGATTGCTTGGATCTTCTTGGAAAAAATGACATTTAATCCATTTTACCTGAGAAGTTTCATATGGTTTTGCTCTATATTGACTTTTGATTGAATCTCACCTTAATGGAGGATGGGGGGGAAGAGGCATTGCTTTTTATTGTTTTTATATTGGATTTTTGTCTTTGTAAACCATTTGGAGTTACTAAGAGTGAATTGGGCTGCCTTATACATTTTTATAAATAAACAAATAAATATCACAAATACATTTTATGCAAATAAAGTAAGTCATTTTTATGTTTCCAAAACATACTCATGACATTCCCTCTATTTCAAGTGCTTAGGTTGCCATGGCAGTACCATCCACACAAAAGAGAGCTATTAGCAGATGCAGGAAAATCCACAATTTAGCTAAGTAGAAAAAACCTCAAAAACTGAGCATGCATAAATAATCCAATAGACTATTAATCACCATGGTGGCACTAGTTAGCTGTCTGACTAGACTGGTGAACATAGAAATACTGTGTTTTGTTTCTTTCTTTTTTAATGTATATAAATTCACTATAGGCATCAGGCTAGAAAGCAGGAGACTGTGACTAAGTCTTAGCCATGAAAATCAGCTGGGCCAGTCACTCTTCTCAGCTCACCTCACCTCACAGGGTTGTTGTTGTGGGGAAAATTAAGTGGAGGAAATAAAATAAAGTGAGATTTGTTAAACTGTTATTTTTACAATTAGCTGACTTCTCTCAGAAGTGAACACTCAGGAAGTATATGAAGCTTGGATGAATGCCTGTACAGTATTGCTGTGGATGATATTTCAAATGTTAAGTTGAAGCATACCATTCTTAAAATTAAAAACTTGTCAAGTCAAGAAATCCTCAGCATGTTACATGATGCCAGTAGTTGTCCGTACAGTATTGGTCTTATGCTCTACCTAATAGATTATCCAAACAGATTGGGAAGTCATTACATGGAAACATTGAATGAACCATTTCTATCAAATCTTTCTTACTGTGAACAGTCTCTCTGAGACTGCACCAAATGCAAGATTTATCATTCTCCTTGCTAAAGTCTCTAATAGAGGGAAAGGGGGATTCTTCTTTTATTCAGACAGTAGATACCTAGAAATCTTTCCGTATTACATGATGAAAAAGGGTAATTTCTAACAAGCAGCATGAAAATAATTGTATGAATGGGAAGCTTTGATATTATGTAAGTGAATCAGGTGAATGAATGGGAATTTACAGGATATATATATATATGTATGTATGTATGTATATATGTATGTATGTGTATATATATGTTTTCTGAGGTTCGAACAACCAAAGATCCATATATATATATATGTATATATATGTATACGTGTGTGTGTGTGTAGGTCTAGGTGTGTTCGGGTCTTTTCCCGTGTAAGATTAAGAGTATCTTGGTGACATTTCGGCAAGGTCCCACTCACCATCCTCAGGCTGGTGCTTTCGGCTTTGTGCCAGTGTAAGCAGTGTGTGATCGGAGCTGCTGTCTCTCTATAAATAATGGTGGTGGGGGCTGGAGTGCTGGGCTGGTTGGCTGCGCTGCTGCCTCTTGATTGGTTGATGGAGTTGACGTTGGTATAATGGGCTGTGTGATGGCCTTGATGGCCTTGTGAGTTTTGTTGTGGAGATATCCTGGATCTTGTGCTGTAATCTCCTGGGTTGTTTGTTTTGTAGTGATCTTTTTTCCATTAGCCTCTCGTGTTTTAACAACTTGGGTAATGGGTTGTGTGATGGGCTTGTGAGTTCTTTTGTTGTGGTATCCTGGGTCCTGCATTGTAATCTCCTGGGTCGATTGTGTTTTGATCTCTTTTCCATTAGCCTCCTGTTTAGTAACGGCTTGGGTAATGGGTTGTGTGATGATCTTGTGAGATTTATTGCTGTGGTATCCTTGGTCTTGTGCTGTGATATCCTGGGTCATTTGCTGTATTGCAACTTCTTGAGTTCTTGTGGTGTAATTTCCCGAGTTTTCTGATATGATATCCTGAGCGGGTGGCTGTGATGTAGCATTTTGGGTTTTAGTCTGGCTTCGAGTTTGGGATCTGGGTCTGTGTTCTTGGCATGTGTCAACTTGTTTGGTTTTGGGGTCGGGGGGTGAGACAGCTGGTGAAGCAGCCATGGTCTGTTTTCTGGATGGTGGTTGTCCTTTGTTTATAGGATGGGCTTGGGCCTGGGTCTGATGAGGGGGATTGGCGGTGGTGTCCCATGTTGTTTTGGGGCTGGTGTTGGTTTTTGTGGCTGGAACTCGTTTGTTGGTGAGGGCCAGCTTCCAGATGTCTGGTAGGCGGGAGGTATCGTCCCGTCTATTCATGTTATGTGGGGTTCCTCTATTTCAATGGCTTCCCTGATTATTCTCTTGCTGGAGAGTTCAGTGTTGGATATTAATTTGGTTCCTTCGAAATTAATTTCATGTCCTGTGGCTTTAAGGTGCTGGAAGAGGGAGGAAGTATTTTCTTCTCTTCTGACTCTGTTTTTGTGTTTTGCAATGTGTGCATTTATTCTCCTATTGGTTTGTTCAATGTATGTGGCTGGGCCATTGTTGCATGGTATTTCAGAAACTCCTTGGTTTTCTAGCTTTGGGGTCTTTGGGGTTTCTTAGGATGTTGGCTATTTTTTGGTCAGTGCCAAAGGCTGTCCTGATATTGTGTTTGTGGAGAATTTTGCTGATTTTGTCTGTGGTGCCTTTGATGTAGGGGAGGAGTGCGATACCGATGTCTTGTTCTGTGTCTTGGTTTTTTGGGGGTACCTCTTTTCGAATTAGATTGGTGACAGTGTTTCTTTGGAATCCGTTGGAAATTAATATGTTAGTGAGGGTGTGTAGTTCTGTTCTCAGGTGGTCTTTGTCACTAGGCGTTTGGTTCTGGAGAGGAGGGTCTTGGCTACGGAGTTGATCTGTGCAGGGTGGTGATGGGATTGTGCATTTAGGTAGCAGTTGGTGTGTGTTTTTTTCCGGTAGATGGTGTGTCCTAGGGAGCCATTGGTTTTTTTGTAAATTAGGATGTCCAGGAAGGGAAATAGGTTGTTGGTTTCTGTTTCCATGGTGAATTGTACTTTGGGGTGTAGGTTGTTAAGATGTGTGAGGAAGTTGTCCAGTTTTTCTTTCCCGTGTGGCCAAATTGCGAAAGTGTCATCTACATATCTGAGCCAGAGTTTGGGTTTGGGTTTGGATTTTTCTAGAGCGTTGGTTTCAAAGTCTTCCATGTATAGGTTAGCGATGACGGGTGAGAGGGGTGATCCCATGGGTGCTCCTTCTATCTGTTTCTATCTTTGTCCATTTTGGATGAAGTATGTGTTGGTTAGGCAATGGTTGGTCAGATCTAGGATGTGTATGGGGGGGTTGTATTTGTTTTGGATGGCTGTCAAGGCTTCTTTGATAGGTACTTGGGTGAAGAGGGATATGACATCGAAGATCACGAGTAGGTCGCTGGGTTGTAGGTTTTGTTTCTTTATTGTTTCTATGAAGTGGAAAGAGTTTCATTTCAACTCACAAGGCCATCACACAGCCCATTATACCAACATCAACTCCATCAACCAATCAAGAGGCAGCAGCGCAGCCAACCAGCCCAGCACACCAGCCCCCACTACCAGTATTTATAGAGAGACGGCAGCTCCAATCACACACTGCTTGCACTGGCACGAAACTGAAAGCACCAGCCTGAGGATGGCGAGCGGGACCTCGCCGAAACGTCACCAAGATACTCTTAATCTTACACAGGAAAAGACCCGAACACACCTAGACCTACATATGTGTGTGTGTGTGTGTGTGTGTATACATATATATAAATTGAGAAAATGATTCTGTAGGTAAATGCATCAGTTGGTGGATATGTGAATGTATATGGAGATGAATTAACGTTGTATTGAGATTAATGTCAGGTGAATATACAAGAAAGGACACAGTGAAATACATAATAGCAATGATTCTGTTATTGCCTACTTAAGAGTAGCAATTCTCCCTTGATTGGCTTGTCCAGAGTGGATACAGCTCATAGTTCTAAAAATATTCCCAATTCCTCACTTAATACTTTGTTATAAAGGTAAAATTATATTTTAACTCCCCCCCTTTTTTAGAAAAAAAATACCTCTATAGTTTTGTTCCAGATTGGATGATGACTGATTGCATCCCAAAGCATAATGTGTTTGTCTTGCCCGCATGTAAAAAACTGAGGTTTGGTGGGATGGACTGCTAGTCCCCAAAGCTCATCAGTATGGCCCTGAATGAACACAGAAACATTTCTTTGGTAGATCAACAACAGTTGGCATAGCATCATTAAGCCAGAAATCCTATCAAAACACTATACGAATAAGGTATTTATTATGCATATTATGTTTAGTTTCACTTGGTTTTACACACATATGCAAGCTAGTGTACAATCCAGGCACAAATTACTTAAATTATATCTGGGCTAAAGGTTATATTTGAACTCAACATTTAAATATAATGCTAATATAGCCATGCATAATTAGCCTACTTGTTTGTGTAAAAAGAAATAATCCTGGCTTGTCTGTATGTAGTAATCTATAATTTCAAGGTTCAAATATCATGGTAATTTATTTATGCATAATTAATTTACTGGTTTGTATAAAGGAAGGCTTAGGCGTACTGTGTTTAGTAATCCAGGATTATTGTCTTTAAATGAAGTGGAGATAATTCCACATCTGGTCCTTTTATTGGTAATACTAGAGAAAAACAGCTTTAAAAATCTATTCTGTTCCATCAGTAAAACTGTAAATTGGGGTTACATGGACTTTTTATTAAATTACTACTTATTTAGCAAGTTCTCAACTCATCCGCAAGAATAGTTTTTTCAGGTTTATTATGCCATATTTTTCTAAAATGTCATCCATTTAACGTTACCCTGTTTTTGAAAACAGATTGTAATGAAAAAATAATAACTACCTGGGTAATGGGAGAAAAGCCTCCTGACAAAGAACCTTGGAGCACAAAGTTTCGAGTGGTTCCTATCAAAACAATGTCCCCCTTCCCTTCTGCTATTGTTCTTATAGGACCATACTGCTCCAGAATCTGTTTTAGAAAAAAACGGAAATAGTTAAACTGAGTGTGTATTTAAGTATTTTTCAAGTATACAACCCTATTATGCTTGCATAAAGATATCAATGAGATGGGAAAGATATTAGTTGAGCCGAATCAGTTCTTTCTTTTGGGAAACAAGACAGAAGTAACTTTTGTTAGTTAGAAGCAGAAAACAATGAAGTTTTGTTTGAAATAAAAGCATTTTAAGGGTTCCAGGAGCACTGCTGAGGGCTCTTCCTATTCTTTCCTAAGAAACAAAATTTATACAGAGGAAAATAGGAGAGATTTGTAGCCGCTCTCAGTTACAATCCAAAGTAGTTATGACAACGCTGACCTACAAGTAAATGTAATAAACATGCAAATGTATAATTTTTACATCTTACAAGAAAAAATCAGCTGTTT
The DNA here is from genome assembly GCF_049901715.1 of Pseudonaja textilis. Taxonomy (NCBI): domain Eukaryota; kingdom Metazoa; phylum Chordata; class Lepidosauria; order Squamata; family Elapidae; genus Pseudonaja; species Pseudonaja textilis. Next base: position 297,270,545 of record NC_141990.1, on the reverse strand, counting down.
CTCTAGACTGCATTTTATTCACCAGCTTCAAAGATCTATACAGAGAGTTGGTGAGTAGTCAATGGGTCTATGGAACTGTGATAAGCATTTCCCCACAAACGAAGAAGATAATTAGTTACAAAGAATGTGTTCTATAGTCTCTTTCAAAGGACAAGAATATGTAGGACAAATTTGTAGGATAAGCATCAAAAAATATGGCCTCTTCAAAATAGGTGAATCATGTGATTTATCCAAAGTTACCAATATATGTACATAGAATACAGATATTGGTAATGAAAATCACACTAATATTTTTAGAAGAAATAAGGGAAAGTATCTCAAGTGGTAAAACAATGAACATTCTTTAAAACAAAAATGTTTTCAGAGAAGTTTTAAAGCCTGGAGTCATTACCTCAGTTTTATGAATTTTCTGATAATTTCCATTCCAAGATATCAACTTTCTGTCCTTTCCACCTCCAGACACAAGAGTGCCATCTCGTAACATACAAAGGGCAAATATACCCCCTTCATGAGCTCCTTGAATTGCAGTGCTTATTCTGTTGGTACCTGGAAAGAAGAGGACAGAAGCTCACTTAAATAATGTTTTATTGGTTTATTCATTTAGCTTTTCCTTTCCTGAAGGAAATAAAATGTAGTGGCCACTATAATTTCTTTCTGATCAGGAACTCTAAAGAAATGTTAAAGTTTTGAGAAGAAGAAACAATAAGTCAACTATAAAACAGGGTTGGGTTTCTAACATCCTAGATCTCCTCTTAGGGCTTTCTTTAAAAAACAGAGTTTTATAGCTAACGTGAAACAAAACAGGGTTGGGCAAGTCTAATTGCAAATAATAGCTTTTCCAAAGAAATGGACAGCAATAGAGAAGGCTCCACTGTTTGTGCCTTGCACTTAAGAATCTCTAAAGGAGTGGGCCTTGAGTCGTTATCCTGTTTAATAGCAATAACAATAACGCTTAGATTTATACACTGCTCCATAACACTTTACAGTATTCACTGAGTGGCTTACAAATGTCAGCATATATGGGTCCTCATTTTATCGACCTTCGAAGGCTGCATCGAGCTTGAGCCTGTCAGGATTGAACTCCTGACTGCGGGCAGAGTTAGCCTGCAATAATGCAGTCTAACCACTGCGCGAGCTCAATCTCATTTGATGGACCATTTGAGTAAATTTACAGCTCATCTACAAACTTCACAGCATTCCTCATCCATGTGATCACCATTGCAGACAGTATGTGTTTGCCTTGTTCCAGACATATGGGTTTTTTTTCTTTTCTCCCCACTGTGGAGATGAAAGATTAGAGAGAAACTGATTGCAAGAAAGTAAGCCGTTTGCTCTAATACATATTGAAAACAATGAAATTGTGCTGGCCACAGACTCACTATAGAAACAGCTTATAGTATTCTTTTGAAATCTTTCTTTCCAATTTCTTTGTTTTGCAAAGGGTGCGGGGGAGAGAAAGCAAGCAATTTGTATAGGCAAATTTGTCTGCCTAACCTGTCCTGCCGCTGGTACAATTGCACTGCTTTTGACCTGCAGAAAGCAAAGTTTCATCTCAGGAAATATTTTTATCTTCAATTTCTCTGCTGGGAAGGGAGGTCAAGTAAAGGAAAGATTGCCTATAGAAATTGGTTGATTCCAACCAGTGGCGGGATTCAAAAAAATTATACGACTGGTTCTGTGGGTGTGGGTTGGTGGGCATGGCAGGAGAAGGATACTGCAAAATCCCATTCTCTCCCCACCCCACTAACCTGCTTTCCAATTCTGCTCTCCTGTGCAGGGCAACAAAAGAAGACTCAGACAATCAGCTGGGACTCGGGAGGCAGAGAATATAGATGGATGTGGGACCAGTCAGAGGTGGTATTTGCCGGTTCTCCGAATTACTCAAAATTTCTGCTACTGGTTCTCCAGAATTGGTCAGAACCTGCTGAATACCACCTCTGATTCCAACCACCATTACCCTTTTGCAAAGCAAAGAGATTGGAGAGAAAGAGATTTCAAGAATTGTTTGTCCTTTTACACATTAAGAACAATGTGATCATGCCAGCAACCTAGGGCTAGAAGTTGTAGATGCACTATGAAAATAGTTGAAAGTTATTGAAATCTTTTCCTCTGCTCTACAGAAAATTGGAGGGAGGTGTTTTAAAAAATAAGCAAGCAATTTATGTAGATAAACTATTTTTTCCAGCTGCTGGTGACAATTCACCAGTTGTAGTAGTAATAGTACTATTATACTATACTATAATATAGTATACTATAATATAAGCCTAATAAACCTAAAATAATCCTATCTATTATTTTAAGAAATAACGTTTTGCATAAAAATAGGATTAAATTATGTCTCAAAGGTTTTCTCCCAAAGTCTTACCTATTTTAATGTGTATGTCTAAAGATAATTTTTCCCTTCTATATACAGTAAAATGTAATTTACTATTATGCAAGTTCATTCTTTCCTTACCCTTTCCCCATACTAAGATATTTCCACTTGAATCTCCTGTGATTGTATCACCATTTTCAGAAAATGTCACACACAAGACAAACTTTGGCTTTTCTTGTTTCTACAGGATAAAATAAAACATCACTGAACAATATACTTTTATTATATATTTCATATATTCTGTTCAGTTATCTATGTATTATAAACTATTTAAAAAACACTGCTTTTCTCCCTAATGGAGAAAAAAATAAATACAGTAACATTTAAAAGAACAATGCCTTGTGTTCATGGTTTAAAAGTGACAAAGTTATATTACAATCTTAATGTAGTAGACAGGGATACCACTTAAGGTCCAGAGGCTGGATCTGGCCCATGGGGTGCTTAGATCGGGCCTGCGGGGTTGCCCTGGAAACAGTGAAGGACTGCCTCTGCCAGTGAAAACTGAGCTCGGGAGGGTCACCCATGGCCCTCCCTAGCTCCATTTTCACTAGCAGAGAGTTGCAGGATGCTGTCGCAGCAAAAAACTGAGCTTGGGAACCCATTTTTGCTGCCAGAGCACTCGGGAACAGTGATGTCAAGCTGGCCATGCCCATCCGGGCCACACCCTCTCCAGTCCCCCAAGGTCAAACACAACCCTGATGCGGCCCTCAATAAAATCGAGTTTGACACCCCTGTAGTAGAACAACTGTATATGTATAAACCATATGAATAGCCTACATTGTATATATACTTTCTCTCCCCAGTCTTGACTTGTTGCATCTAAAAAACAATGTAATATCAAGAGCCACTGTCTATTAACTAAAAGGCTTGAAAGATAATTGATGATATTTGGCAAAAAAGTGTACGAACAAATGTGATTTTAAAAAATATCTTTATATTAAATATTAACTCAGGAAAATGGCAAGGAAATAGAGAAAGATAGAGGGAAACCTCCACTTTAAGGTTTATCAAGCAAAAGGGAAAAGAAATAATAAAAGACATAGCATGACAATGTGCAAAATAGGATCCTATTAAGCACAAAAAGATTACTAAAATAAGAAAGTGATCTTAGTAGCAAAAGAATATCTTATCAGTGCAATCATCCAATAGTTTTACCCATAGTTTTAATAATACAGTAAATTTTTGATTCACTCTTTTATATTATTCTTAGCTACGTAAGTAATCCCAAAATAAAACAGACTTAACTTAATCATGATCAAGTAGATAGTTAACACTTAATACTTTAAAATAATTAAATTACTGATTTCATGGTTTCTAATGAGAAATTTCATTTTGCTGGGATTTAAAAAAATAAAATCATGCAGTAAGAGGAAGGTTGCTAGGGAATAGTTCAAGATACAAAAGGAATAAAGAAATAAATTCTCTGTTTACGACTTCATGTTTCTAAAGAACAACAACAAAGCAAAACTGGGAAACAGAATATTAACATTCCCCTGATGATCCTCTGGCTGCAAGAGAAAAAATTAAACAAGAACATAAACATTTGTACCTCAAATAATCCCTGCTTTTTGATAAGAGAATTCCCTTCAATTGTCCAAAAATAAAGATGAGATTTTCCACATGTAACTATGATGTTAGTGTCTGTAGGGTGAAAATCAGCGGCAAATACTGCTTCATTAGAGCACTAGAAGAAGAAGAAATATTTTAAATTTGGAAACAAAGCAATAATTTTAATATTAATTTCTAAGAACTCCTTGTTTGATACCATATCAGTGCACTGTGATTTTCAAATTTAATTTAAAACAAAGACAAAATACTTCATGTAAAGGTTTGTAAAATGTGATATGTCTTAAAAGAATATAACTTTTACTTATGCAGTCTACTTACACGTACAATTGAATAAGGATTGTTTAAAGTTTTTTGATTTTTTCATACACGAATCTCAAGTTCCTGGTTTGTTGCAAAGTGTGAATTTTACACCAAAAAAGATAAATTTGCACCTCGTACAGTGTCTACAGACCCAGGAGGTCCTGGTTCAGTTTAGAAATGAGAACTATGAATGTGCTGTTTTCTTCATTTCCACTTTATCCATACAAAACAAGTTTCTTATGATTTCTTCCACTAATAAGTAAACTTTCTTACAGATACACAAAAGAGGCAGGATATTTTCTCCCATAGCATTAATTTATAATGAAGAATACATGTCAACAGGAAAATGATTTAACAGCAAGACTAGTGGTCATATCAACAAGATGTTTGAATGATGGCGAAATATTATGGATATTTTTTGACCACAAAAAAAAAAATAAATCCTGCTGGTCTCAAGTACAACACACAAATGTAAAGTACCTTGACCTCTGCAACTTTTTCTTCCCTCTGCCAGTCCCATACTGAAAGCACATGGTCATTGGAGTCATCCACTGAGCACAAGTTACTGCCTCCATTCTGAAATAAAACATGAAGTATTCCATCATCCCTCAGTTGCTTGCTATTTCAAAACCAAGTGATTGATAGCATTCATCTTCAAATACAGTTTTGTACTTATGAATACTTGTCTGAAAAAAATGGTGTATCTTGAGAATGTTGAGATTAAATAGCTTAAACAATGATGTATTTTAATGTAAAATGCAAACTGTGTGAATTTTAAAACAAATGAAATAATCTGATTCTCTTTCTGCATTCAGCTAATTCCACAGATTAAGCAATGGGATAAGGGACAGAAAGGCCTTTCTTCATCTAATATCCAAAAATAAAAGTAAAAAAATCAAGTAAAGAAATGTGAAAAATATACAGATAGCTATTTAATGATATTATATAACAACATTTATACCTATAAATATGTTTGAAAACTATGTTCTTATATTTAAAACTTCCTTAATTAGGTAAAGATTTCAATCAAACAAAACTAATTCATATTGTTCAGATACAGTCTCTAGAAACAAACAGTATTATATACCATCCATTGTAAAATCAATTCAATCAACATTTACAGTTAGAAAGGAAGAATTTCCAGTTGTCTTAAAGGAAAAAATAGTCCAGTTGCCTTTTGAAAAAGCACATTTGAGGCATCTATGACTTGGATGACTGAGAATCTCTGTAGACATTCAGCAGTCTTAATTTTAAAAAACTTATAATTGGCCCTGAAAATCTTACAAAGCACATTAAATATATATTAAATGTTACTCACTGATTTAGAAAATGCAATGCATGTAACAGCTCGATCAAAGAATCCCATGCCAATTACATGTAGTGTATTCAAAGTAACAGAATCCCAAATGCGGATATGAGGCAGTAATTGCTGTGAAAATGAGCAAACAAAAATAGATGCTTTAAGGGCAGAATTCAGAACATAAACAATTCTCAACATCCTAGATGGAATGCACAACATTTTCAATTTGCAGAAACAAAGGTAAGAAAAAAATAGAGGTTCTATTCTATGGTGAAATTATTACAGCAATTTGTTACTTGAATATTTTAACAACAGTCATTATTCTGTTTGAAGTCATTAGCTCAGTTCAAGGCAAATGAGGTACTCTGAACAACAGTCCAGTCTATGCCAAAGTTTGAAGGGACAACAATTAACTATGGGCATACTGCTGCTAAAAGTTTTAGGATACCTGCCCATGTAGAACTGCACTGATCTGGCATTGGCATATAAGCTGTGCCACAAGGCAAAATGTCCACTGTATGATTTGCTCTGCACAGTTTGGAAGCAGTCTATTTTTCCTTTGGTAGAAACTCTTCCTTCATTCTTCCTCCTATTCTCTGCACATCAAGGTCCCAGTAGATTTCATAGACAACCTTATTCATGAACACAGATTCAATATTTTAGTCAATGTCACAATCCCTGTTTTTAAAAAATCTTGGCTTAATTCTACCTGCTTATATAAACCATGTTTTGAACTCTTATCTTAACCCATCTTCGGCCAGTTGCTATTGTTGTTAGCATATGGTGTCACAGAGGCCAGAAGACCACAATACTACTGCAGAGTAATTGCCAAGGTACCAGCTCAGTTATAGGAAATGCTGGTGCGCTTCCCAAAGTGTGCCACACAAGGGCAAGCTGGCTTTGCACCAAAGAGAAAGATGAGTGGCTCTTTCTGCAGCATCACCCAGGCCCCCCTCCTTTTCCAGAGCTGTCTTGCAAACGGGTGCCACAACTGGGAAGGTTCAGAACCACCAGGAATCTGACTGCCTATATAGAGCATCAGCTCGTCTCCTCACCAAACCTATTGTCCATTTGCATAGAATATACTTTCAAATTGTTATGTGGACAGAAGCTGAGACAAATGACAACTTACCCTGACATGATGTACTAGGCTTGAATTGCTGGAGTTGAGACCATCTCCAGGGTCATTAAGCCACTGAACCACTGCACTTCTCCTGACCAGTGAGTTCAAACAAATCTATACTGTGATTTATCTTGCAATAGAAGTACCTGGCTAAAAGCTATGGTTCCATATCATCATCACTACTTTTAATAGAAATATTTATGCCAGGAAAATAACATCTTGATATTTTGCACTTTTCCTTCATAATCAAACCTCATTTTTTTGCAAAACAGTCAAACATATACATGCAGTCAAAAAATGGAAGTGGTGTTTAGAACTTAATTTTCCCTGTTTTTGTGTAGAGCAGTAATGGGATTATTTGGTTATTCCATAAATTTATGTAGTTGGAGAAGAAGGCACTGACTGAGGATTTCTGTATTTTGGTCAGCTTGAGGGGCCATTAATCGCCTCATAATATTCCCATGTTTTCAGTGATCCAATGTCATTGATGCTAAAACAATTCTATTCAAATTCTTTGGAAAATGGTAATAGCACTACAGTTCAAATGGCAGAGGCTATAATTAGTGCAATGAATTTGTTGGAGGTCTTAATTGAAATTACTCTTTTAAGTGTAGAGTCTCATTTGAAGTGCAGATATTAGAGTTATGGAGTGTTTGAGGTTAAAGGCAAAAAGATGTTTTAGAATGCATGAAGAGTAGCACCTACTTGCAACTCTTTAATCAAGCACATTCTTATTTCAGAATTGCAAACTGGCGCTACACTCCCATATGCATTGAAGCAATCCAAAGTCCTAATGGGAATAAAGCAAATGCATTATCAAAAAATCTAACCTTGAAAAATATTCAAAGTATACACGTGAAGAATTATCAATATTCTAACATTATGGTGCTCGAATTATTGGGAAGAGAGAAGGGTCCCTGGTATTTTTGGAGGGCACTGGAGGAGGGGAATATGAGTTGTCTAAAATTAATAGGAATCTATTTGAATTGATGAATATATTGTGTCTCTTTCCATAATATGAAAATTCTAAAGTTTTATATAAATGCTTTCTCTATTTTCTTGTTATAGTAAAACTAATTATATATACTTTTTTGTGTGGGCGAGACCTTCAAGTCAGTGTTGACTCTTAACAACTGCCTGGACAAATCCATGCAATTTTCTTGGCAAACCTTCAGAAGTGGCTTGCCATTCTTATCTATAAATTGTATAAAATCTTCAAAATGATAAAATAATATTTTTAAAAATTGAATAACCTTATAGATTAACAACTTAGTCATAAAGAAATGTTCTTACAAATTATGATTAATTGCAGACCCAATCTGCATTTTGAGTGCCCTTGTATGATTCTAATTTGACATACAAACATATTTTCATATAATATATACATGCAATGCATTTACAGGACCACTAGAGAGCAATCTTTGTAAATTTAAGCCTCAACTACAACTTGTACAGGAGATAGAAAATATTTATATACTGATGACTGAAGTTAGTGCAATGGGCTAATTCACCAGATCTTAATGCATCTTTTTAAACATTTTCAAGGAAACTATTTTACATTGTATCCAATTTAAGAATTAAACCCATGTTATGTAATTAAAATGACAAACCAGATAGCTGTGGAAAGCCCAGAAATAGAATGTAAGTACTGTATAATGGAATCCCTTATGCGAGCAGCAGACCGACATGCACATGCCCGAGTGCCCGCTGGCACACCACTTGCACAAGTTGAACTGTGCACAGACTGCACACGCTCCAACCAGCCACTCATGTGATCCAACTCTGAAGAGGCCATAGCCTGGTAGTAGAGTATGGCCTGGGGGTTGTGGACCACTGATATAGACAACACATCACCATAATAAAAAAGGATCAATCAGAGAACACCTGTAGGACCATCAACAACACTTTCAAAAGACTCTGGTTTACCAGAAAAGAGGAAAGCAGCAACTCACTACCCTTCCTGGACATCCTGACCAGCAGAGACCAGAAAGGCAAACAAGAAACACAAGTGTACAGAAGAACTACCCACACCATCCAAGTGCTCCACCATCAAAGCACAATCCAACCTCCCACAAGAGAAGCTGCGTAAGAACTTTATTTAGACTAGCACAAACTCACTGCAGCAATCCTGAACAGCAGAAAAAGGAAACGGAGCATCTATACACCATATTCCAACAAAATGGATATCCATGCAACTTTATCAAAAAGTGTCTGACCACTCGACCCAATACAGCACAACCAAGCTCTAAAAAGAATAACACTGCCATACATCAAGAACATTTCAGAAACAGTAAGCAGCCTAACAAAGAACCTCTAAGATCACTCCCACAAATACTGATTGGGCAAGTCACTAGAATATAATGTAATGAAACATCTGCACGAAAACAACCAAGTTCAGAGAGCACCAAGGACCCCTCATTTCAATCCTGAACTACAAATATTCTCCTTTAATGGTATCTGAAAGCTTCATTTTGAAACAAATTATTGTCATACCAAATAATGCTATACATTGGAACTATCACATAAATGAATAGCCCGGATACTGAATTCAAAATAATTTACAACCATGTTTCTAATATTTAGAAAATTTATGAAGCTTTATGAAATGTCCAAATCAAAGTTATAACAAGGCATAGACATTTAAGCAAAGGCAACACTGATACAGTTTTAGACTGAAAATATACCTGGAGTATGAAACCTAGGAGCAATTTCAACTTTTTTCATATGTTTCATTAACCAATTACTATCTTATTTACTAAAGCAAATATTAGGAATTTATTTCAACAATTGCTCTATCAATATTAAAACAATCTTAGCACAAGCAAGAACTATTTCATTTCAAGGAAATAAAATTCTAATAACTTCTTACTTTTCCATCCTTAGATGTCCCTGCAACCTGACCAGTTGCTATGGTAATCCTGTCAGGATGTACTGCTAGGCTGCCAAAAAAAAGGGTGGGGAAAGAGAGGAAACATACCTTTATTAAAATAAAAAATAAAAGCATTTTTATAACACGAATGAAAACAAGACAGTTTTACTTGATATTTCCTAAAAAACTATTGAGGTGCACAAGAAAACATTCTTATTTTATCATGTATCTTATCTAATATTAAATATTAATCTACAGTACTCTGCAATGCTATTTTAATTTGTTTTATTTCAATTTCTATACTGATCTAATTATTTGTTTTTCATTACAAAACGTTCAGATTGAATCTCTTTACAGTGTCTTCTAATGCTAAAAATATGAAGATGGCTAAAAGTGCAGTTGCACCAAATTCTTTGTTGAGACCGTAGTTTATAGTATATGGGGTAAACCTGTCCCATTCAAATATTATTTCCTATTACTTTAGATACCCACAACCCAGAGGTTCTGACCAGTTCTGAAGAACCAGTAGCGGAAATTTTGAGTAGTTCAGAGAACCGGCAAATACCACCTCTGACTGGAGATTTTACAATATCCTTCCCCTGCCACGCCTACCAAGCTACGCCCACAGAACTGGTACTAAAAAAAATTGAATCCCACCACTGCCACAACCTGAACTTGGTTTGCTATAGATAAACCAGTACTTAGTTTCAATCTCTAAGCTGTATGTCTTTCATAGTTTTTGAGATTTTGTTTTAGGAAAAATGAAACATTGAGCCAAACAAGACTCAATACTATAGTATATTCTAACCAATACCAGTGAATCCAGGGCCACCACCATTTCTAAGACAATTCTGTTCATAGCCCCAGAAATTTGGTGCTAAGCCTGCCATTATGTTTTAATTATGTTTATATCAGATATAAACTAAGAGATATATCTTTGAATGTTTTATTCTGATTTTTTTTCAAACTTCCCTTTTCCATGGCTTACCACTTCACATCATCATTGTGACCAATGTAATGTCTCTGCAGTTGTTCTTCAACATTATACAATACAACCACAGATGCAATGAAGTAAACAGTTTCTCCGGTTGGTAAGAGGTACAGATTATTACGACAATCCCGACCTCTATAACCATAGCTGGCATCTTAGTTAAGATATAACTGAACATTAGAAATGACAATAATGTGGAATTCTAGAACCATAAAGTATATACAATAACACTCCCTTCCCTAACTCCTTGAACTTTACCATTTTCTATCACGGGAACAATTCTGATGGTAACACTTGTTAATGATTATATTAATGATTAAAATTCTAGTTCTAAATTGTAAGAGAATATATTTCCCTTTAAGAAGGTAGATACTTTGGTAGTATTTGTTTTCTATTGTAGTATTGTACATATATTTCACATTTCATGGCATGTTATCTTAGGTGCTGGTTCAAAGATCACCAACTAGAAAGATCATGAATGCATTTGTGAGCTGGAAGATTTGAAACAATTGAAATTTTGCTCACATGCCACTTTGTAGAAGGATAGAATTTCACATACTGTAGAACAGGGGTGTCAAACTGGCGGCCTGTGAGCCGGATGTGTCATTTGCAAGCCATGCCTACCCCAGCTCCGTAAAGGAAAAAAACATCATGATACATCACCTGACATAACATGATGCAATCAAGTTTGACACCCATGCTATAAAACATTTTCCTTCTCCCACTTAAAATTAAATATCCCCAATAGGAAGAAATTCTTCTCAAAGGGAAACTTACAGCTCTTTTAATCAGCATACTTGATATTAAGCCAACACTATACAATACAATAGCTAATAGGCCATACCAAAATAAAGAATATAACATTGATAAGTTCATATGTAAAAGTAAAATAAAAAACAGAAAAAGAATGAAAAAATGAAAATTGTATTAAGTAGCTAGATTATTAAATATTAAAATATTAATTAAAATTAGACTAAAAATCAAGAATGGTTTTTAACAGTATTTTAACTAAAATGGAAATTTATTTTTAACTTGTAAAAAACGAAAGACTTCTGCTTGTAACTTGAAATGTTAATAGTTAGGAATAATTAAAAGAAGGTATACAGCATAGCTAATGTTTTTGAGTAGTATATGATCTTCGTGTTTTTACTGAAAATCTGGATAGTTTTTCTAATAATTGGGTTTTTCATTAAAAATAGTATGGAAATGTTATAAATTCCCTTTGACATGCAACTAGAAACACACAACTTCCTTATATTATAATTAGTAATTACAGCACCCTACTTTTTATTATGTGTCTAATTTACTAATCCGATAGATTTAAACATACATTTTCAGCATGCATTAAACTGAAAATGTGAGACATGATTGATAATATATACATGAGAAACTTCATAACATCAATATTTATTGTGTTCCATCTGTGAAAAATATTAGTTCCTTGAATTTAGATGACTACTATTCTTCATCACATTTAAAGATGTAGTTTAAAAATAGTGTATCAAAAATAAGCATTATTTAGTTGAAGTGTGTCCATAAAGAAGGATACACCCATTCCAGTTTAAGCTTTTTGGATGGTAGTTCTGCCTTTGCTTCCAAGCTGTAAGACTCCACCTGATCTTTTGGCATGTACATGGTAACAGGACGTCCACGCAGAAACATTTTAACATATCCTTCCTCTATTGAAAAAAATAAATACATAACAAACAACATTCATATGTAGCATTCTTCCATTTTACCATTTTGTGTCTTTAACAAGTTATGTGGGAGAAATTGGATATTTTTAAAAATAACAACCACAGCCCTTAATTAGTTATTCACACCATTTTAAAAATCTTTTTAGTACACTGAGACTCCATAATGATTAAATATATAATTGGGGGAGGGGGAAGATAGCCTGACTTTAAGAAGGGAATGACTTTTTTCTATTTCTATCCAACTGAGGAATTAACCTAATTATTATAATTAATGCAGAAAAGTCATTAAAGTAAATTTTACTTTGAATTAAATTTTTACATATCTGCATATCAGTACCTATAATGTTAATTGTAATGACTTCTTAGTTTCAACATAAACTTGGTATTTGATTTGCAGTAATTCATGATGCATGTACTGAAGATATGACAGTAAAAGTACTATGCTGATGCACCACACATCTAACAAGAAAACTGGATTTTGAAAATATAGATAACCCTCGTTTAAGCAACTGCCTCATTTAACAACTATTCACAATTACAATGGTGGTGAAAAATTAACTTTGTGACCAATCCTCACACTTACAAATCTTCATAGGTTTGTAAAGTAAAAGAAAGCTGAAATAAGATAATAAGTGAGCCTGGCTCCTAGAAATCTATGGATGTAGCTAAATGTCTAGCCTACAGCCCTGATCCCATCCAAATAACACATAGGACAAAATTTGTCTAACTTTACATATCAGCCAAGGCTGGCTAGATGAGGCTGTTTTCATAAAAGAAAGAAAAATGTGTCTTGACAATAGTGCCAGTATCCACTTTATAATATTGATACATGTTGTTAAAGGAACTCTGAAAGCATGAATCTATCAGTATGTTTTTGTTTGTTTTGAAAATGAGTACAAATGGATATTATAAGCTTTGCTATATAATAACAACACCTGTGTTAGCAAAGTCTATAGGATACATTTTTAGATCTACATCAAGGAACAAATTGTACTCTACTTCTGCACTTAACACTAAAATATATATTGAAATTTGTATTGATTTATGACTGTCAATTTCTTAAACACAGAACATAGAAAGCAGGTTGTGATTTTTGAAAACTGTCCTATCCTGAATGAAACTTTTTTCTGATACTTTTTGTAGTCTTTAACCAAAATTCAATGCTAATTTATTTCAATTCAAATCATAATTAATGTTCGGGGTTTTATCTTAAAAAAATTGATTAATACAGAATTTCATAGATAAAAACCACAGTTGAATTTTAAGTTTTAATTAAAGCTAATAAGAGAAATGGTTAGAATTGACACATGAAAAGAAAAAGAAAGGTACAGAATAAATATATGATTTTTCCTGATTGTCAGGGATATGTTTTCAAAAAACCATTTCATTTAAGATTGAACTTTAATTTTTCCCACAGTGTTACTGTTTTATACTTTATGTCTGCTTAAGTTAATTTTTTTTCTAATAACACCTAAGTCCTGAAAAAATGTAAGAAATTGCATTTTCATGCAAATAGCATGAAAACATAGTAACACCATAAAGGAATTAATACACAAAGCAATCACAACATATGAAATTATACTGTATTGCCAAAGGCATTGTTCTGGCATATTGTTCAAGATCAGGTTGATTTATGTAAAAACAATTCTATAAAACCTATTATTAACTTAAACCAACCATGCTACTGGTTCCAGGGATGGATTAAGATTTTGCTACACATGCTTTCCAGACCACCCTCTGACAATAGGCAGACTGATCTAAAAAGTGGCATGTCCCATATCAGATAGAAAGAAAAACATATAGTAAGCATCTTAGACATAATAAGACATATAGATTTACAGAGATTAAGCCACTGAATACAAAGTTAAAGTTGTTGAATGAATGTTGCTGAATGAAACATGGTGGAACTACGTACAATAGCTGTTAAGAGCTCTGAAGAGATAATACTAACTGCTTGTGGTAATCCTAAAACACCACCTTAATTTACCCATAAAAGACTCAAAAATTAAAGCAACACATGGCATATTTAGAATATGGAGTACCATAAAAATTAATAATTAAGATATAATTTTACAAAGAATATATTTATAAAGGAGGCATTAGGAATAAACCATTTATATAACTGCAGTACAAATTCGTTTAGTCTTCACAATGGAAATGCATAATATGTATGCATTACTATATTGTTATATGTTAATTATTACCAGGCATTTCCAATATTATATAAACACCATTTAAATATTTACATAATATGTAAAATACAGAAATATGCGTTATTCACTTCAACTTTCTTACTGGTGTCATAAGTTAAATCTATCACTCACATAAGGTAATTTAGATAGTGAATAAACACTGCAATTCAATCTAAAGTAAAATGTTGATTTAGGCACATGTTAGATGCTATTTGAGCATACTAGAACAGGCACTATCATTGTTTTCAGCCAAACTGCAAAGCAACTATTATTACAGACGATTATGGAATGTTATATAAGCTCTCTTTAACATTTGGGCCCTTTTCTTGGCCATTTATTTAATCAAGGAACCTATATAAACATCCATTAACATTCAGTTCTACAAGATTTACAAGTCAGTAGATGCTCTGCAAGAAGCTGGCTAAGAAAAAAAGGAAAATTGTTTAATAATATTATAGACACACAAGGCATAAACTGCCTTTTACAGGTTCAAACTGCTTGGCCCTGTTAATAGGCTTGTTTAGAGAGCTATGAAATTTTAGAAGCAAGGTCTACCTACCTTTACAACGTGTCACATGGCGCTTCCCTTGTGGTTACAGAGACAGAGATAGAAGTGCTAGATAAAGATGCATTCAAGAACAGTCAGGCTTATCTACAACCCTGCTCTGTGGAGTACCCAGCTGTATTTTATGATCAATGCAGATAATATAATATGTCCCTAATTTGCATTTATATGGGTACGAAAAATCCAAGTACATATGTAATTTTGTGTAGTTTCTGTAGTTTCCAATATCTTTCACAATCCAAATATACAATCTCAAAAAGCTGACTGAAGAGGAAAAAATAATGTCCCAAATTTTGTTTTACTGCTGTTCAGTGGAATAGTATTAGTACAGGTGATACAAATTAAGGTTTGGCATTCTGTCCAAGCCATTGTATAATCAACTATAAAAGAGACCTACATGATAAAAAGTAAAAAATAAATTTGGATTTCCTTGTAAAAATAATAGTTGTTCTGTAATCTGATATCCTTTTAAAAAAATCTAATATTTTATATAGTCCAGAATACTTCAAATGAACTGATAGCTTTCTCTGAGTGTTTTTATTCGAAAGCCAAACTGAAGTATTGTTTTGTCAAACACATGTTCTTAGCCCATATTGCCAGGATTATCAGAAATTGGGGGAAGATATTTACAGGGGGGAAAAAAGAGCAGATGAGAGAAAACCTGTTTTAACACCACATTCCTCCCTGCCAATTCTGTCCTTAGAGTACTCTTCCACATTGGCTAATTTCTAATTCTGGTGTCAATTCTTGAATGGGATAGGATTTAAAAATGCAAAAATGGTGTTTAACAGGGAAATTCAAGAGGCACACTCTAGCACCTCCATTCCTTCCCATCAGTTCTGTTCTGCATATACCGACTTTAACAGACACTGATATATGAGGATTTATATTATGCAAGGAACATTTTACACATCCAATTTAAGCACTATCTTTAAAATCATAATCTTGATCCATATTATTACTGATAATTTAAAAAGTGAACTGGTAGTATTTACAATGAAATGACAATGAACTCTGACTGGCAATGTGTACAACTAGATCTTGCAATTTCATAATTAAATAGAACTGCTTCTTCTAAAACAACGTACTCTGTCTGTCCTCTTAAAAATAGCTCTCCTGATTTACAGTATTGGTACTCTACTGATTGTATGGATTATACTGACAGGGTACTACAGTGTGTATAAACTATCCAGTGTGAACTGTTCCCACAGGATTGTGCAGTGTCAGCCATAGAATACCCTGCTTGATCAGTTCCTATATTCCTATGTACTGGAAATCCATAGTCAACAAAGTCTTTGAGATAAAACATATACGTTTGGTATGCTGCATGAACACAGCAATTGTGTTCCATTAACCCAGGTTTATTATATTTGGAACTGCAGCTTTCTATTAAGGAAATGACATATTATTCTGAGGGAAAGACTGACAAATATTAAAATTATTGAATAAAATATTAACTTCTTTTAAGATGGTAGCAATATAAATAGCAAATAAAAATTTAAGTTTATAAACTTTATGGAAAAGTAGTTTGTTAAAATGTGAACTTTACTGCAATTCAGTAATCACTACAATGAAATCTAGGCTATGATTTAGGAACCAAAGTATAATAGTTCTGCTAACCAATAACCTAGAGGAAGTCTTTCAAATATTCATATTCTTAATTAGAATAAAAGTTATATATTTTTATGAAACAATAAAGAAAAGAAAACAATTACCTGCACTGAACATTGGTTCCTTGGGTTTGCTGTAAAAACAATCAAGAAAGATTATTTTATATAACATTGAACTCATACATCCTTCCTTCCAAACATCCTGTCCCTGAATACCCCTTGTACTTTTGATTAATTCTTCTCCTTTGATAGCATCATTCATTCTAAGTCTCTCTCTTAAATTAATATATCTAATTTCTACTCTGCTGTAGTCAAATGACTTTTAGAGGCTGACAGAAGCTATAAAAAGTTACAATATCAACAATCTAATTAAAACCTGAAACAAAAATAATAATGAACAATAACTTTTTCCCTTTCTTCCAAAAAAGGGGGAAAAGAGATGGCATCTTGTATAATGTAAGAAAATAATCTCCAAGACAGTTTGATTTTCAACATTTTCCTAAAAACTCTAATCTGGTACCTGTCATGAGGCTGTTCTAAAGCACCCCTATTACAACAGAAGATAGAACCACCTGGCTTCAGAACCCCGAAATTCTTGAAAACATGAGATTTTAATAAATAACTTTTTCCCTAGATGTTTTAATAGGCTATAGTAAGGGTCTTCAAACTTGGCAAGTTTAAGACTTGTGGACTTCAACTCCCAGAATTCCTGAGCTGGGAGTTGGGAGTTGAAGTCCACAAGTCTTAAACTTGCCAAGTTTGAAGACTCCTGGGTTATAGTATACCAATGCTAGTTGAAGTACATAGTCTTGCAATTACTAAGGAGCCAAGACACAAACAGCTTTATGTGCTCCTATTGTTAATTGCTAATAAATATGCAGACTACCAATTTTGGTCCAATTATAGTTCCAAGTGGTCTTTAGGTGAATCCTTAAAGACTGTTTGGAACTATATGGTGTTCCACTGTATATCACTGTAACTATGATTCAACATTCTAAAACTTGCTTGTATTTTTAGATTCTCTTACCCTGACTATTTTAAACTTCCGACAAATTCTTGTTGCACTGTAGTACCGTGTTTCTCCAAAAATACGGCCTCCACCAATAGGAAAGCCCAGCATGATTTCTAGGCATGAGGTAAAATTAAGCCCCGCACCCCAAATTTAGGCCTATTTAAACCATGCGTTTCCCCACCATTTCTCACATTGTTTGTTAGAACTACATGAGGTGAAAAGAAATGGGGGGGAGAAAACTTGCCTTCAGGAGAGCCCTGCAGGTAGCCTCAACTAGAATACCCTGATCTACTACCGATAGAACATCGGCTGATAAAAGCTCCCCGAAAGCAGAGTCACCAACTGTTTCTATTCGCCGGTAGAAGCGGCCTTGGGGCAAGCGCTCACGCGCACTCCCCTCGCCACAAGGCCATTTCTATCAGCCGATGGAAGCTCCCCAAAGGCAGAGTCACTAGCCACTTCTATCGGCCGGGAGAAGCGGCCTCAGGGCAAGCGCTCACACGTACTCCCCTCACCATGAGACCATTTCTATCAGCCGATAGAAGCTCCCCAAAGACAGAGTCATCAGCCGTTTCAATTGGCCAATGGAAGCGGCCTCGGGGCGAGCACTCACATGTACTGCACTCACCACAAGGCCATTTCTATCAGCCGATGGAAGCTCCCCAAGGGCAAAATCACCAGCCGTTTCTGTCGGCCGATGGAAGATCCACAAAGGCAGAGTCACTAGCCGCTTCGGGGTGAGGCATGGCTATGCATTAGGTTCCCAACTGCAAACTCAATCGCGTACATATGTTGTTATCAGAGTAAATATCAGACGACCCAAGATTCCCGCTGCATTTCTGCTTCCCGAGCCAGGGGAATTTCTTTATCCCCTCAGTTAGCATTTCTTTATCCCCTCAGTTAGTCCTATTTCCCCTGCCTCCGATTTCCCATTGCAACCACTTGTATTGCAGGAAGGTTGCTAAAGAAGCTGTTGTCTTCTTCTGTCCCGCTCTTTTAAACTTCTCTCTCCAGCCTTGGAAATCCTCTTCTGGGGACCCCATCCCAGCTCCAACCCTGCTTAGCTTCCAGCCTAGACAAGCCCCCCGGTGTGCTCTGGGAATCCAAGGACCAGTTCTGCCCCACCATCTCTGACTATTGAGCAGAGCCTTTGGGGAGCTTCCATTGGCCAATAGAAACTGCTTTGTGCCGATAGAAATGGCTGGTGACTCTGCCTTTGGGGAGCTTCCATTGGTTGATCAAAACTCCTTTGTGGTGAGGGGAGTGCGTGTGAGTGCTTGCCCCGAGGCTGCTTCTACCGGCTGATAGAAATGTCTGGTGACTCTGCCTTTGGGGAGCTTCCATCGGCCAATAGAAACTGCTTTGTGGCAAGGGGAGTGCGCATGAGCGCTCACCCCGAGGCTGCTTCTACCGGCTGACAGAAATGGCTGATGACTCTGCCTTTGGGGAGCTTCCATCGGCCAATAGAAACTGCTTCGTGGTGAGGGGAGTGCGCGTGAGCGCTCGCCCCAGGCTGCTTCTATCGGCCGATAGAAATGGCTGGTGACTCTGCCTTTGGGGAGCTTCCATTGGCTGATAGAAGCAGCCTCGTGGAGAGGTGAGTGCACATGGAGCGCTGTAGGTGGGGGTGTGCCTGGGGGAGGAAACTAAGTCACCCCCGAAAAGATGTCCCAGCCATTTTTTTGGGACTCAAAAAAAAAAAAAAAAAGACCCGGCCTTATTTTATGAGAAACACGGTAATTTCTTCCATTCAAGAAATACTTGAATTAATTAATATCCACTTTTATATTCTACACTAGACCAGGGCTGTCAAACTCGATTTCATTGAGGGTTCTATTTGACCTCAGGGGCCAGGGTGGGCATGACCAGCTCGATGCCACTTGTGTCAGGGGTGCCTGTGGTGGCCTGAGTGCTCTACCAGCAAAATCAGGTTCCCACGCTCCATTTTCAGGTGCAATGGTGCCTTGCAACATTCTGCCAGCGAAAACTGAGCTTGGGAGGGCCACCCGCAGCCCTAGCAAGCTCTGGTTTGGGCTGCAATGGCCTCCTGCAAACCCTCTGCCAGTGAAAACGGAGCACTGTTTTCACTGGCAGAGGCACTGCGGGCCAGTCCTTTGTTTTTAGGATGGCCCTGCAGGCCAGATCTAAACACCCTGTGGGCCGGATCTGGTCTCCGGGCCTTGAGTTTGACACCCCAGTCCTACACAGTACTTCATTTTAGGTCCAACACTGGCTCCACATCCATTTTACATCTATTTTTATCTCATAACTGAAATATTCATTATATGAGCATTTCATTTTTTTTCTCCTTTAAATTCCTCCACAACATGTTTGTTTACTTACTTGTAAGGTCTTAAAATAGTCACTTGAGAATTTTTATGGGCTATATGCCCTTGTAGAACCTGTTTAGAACTTTCTAGAGTTTACAGTATTCTTTGGTGGGAGCCTGAATTAGTAGAACTTTGACACAGAGCAGTTCAAGAAACAAACAGAGCAGGGATAATGGGAACATTCTTCATTGTAATAAGGGATAATAACAGTCTCTTAAAAATCTGAAAGTTTGGCAGTTCAAGAAAAAGGCACAGGATCTTAATTTACTTATCATAGAATACCCATCATGGTCTGAAGAGAACAGAAATTTTTTTCTTCTTCAAAGGATTGCTTGCTAGATCAAGGCCAGTTGCCATTACATCTAACTGAACCAGAGAAAAGGGGAATCTTGCCATTAAAGTGACTTATAGTCACTTATAGTCAACTCTAGAATTTGGAAGAGTTGATAGGGTAGAATTAAAATAGTTAATTTTAACATTGTTAATCTAAGATCATGATCTATGCATATAAATATATTTACTGTAGTTAATAGAGCTATGATGGTTTAAAACAAGTTGAAGGAATTCCATGAAAGTCATGCAATGGAGTAGGACTCCCACCAAACAATATTGAAATTCTAGGAGGCCTAAATTACAAAGACCACAATGAAAAAAATATCTTCTCTTAACCTCCTGAGCCCCAAATAAATGTAGTTTAGAAATTCTGCTTTTCATACCAATCACTGTTCTTTTTACCACTAGATGAACTGCTTGTGGATCCAGCTCGATTACGATTGCCTTTGGAATCTCCATAACTTTCCCTCCGACCACCAGTTGAAACACCTTCAGCTGAGTTGGTTCTTTTAATAGTGCTAATAATATAAAACAATAATACTGATTAAAGACACAATCATTAGCCTGTATATGCTGAACTCTTTCAAAGTACACCGCCCAAACAATTATCCTGGTAATTCAGCAGCCCCCACCAGATCTAGCTTTTTACCCAGCTGCTGGAGTAGAATGAGAATAACTGGAGCTGGCTTTAGGACATCCAAGAGATAATTGAGGCAACAGGTTTTTGTTCCTTGGCATTGTGGTTTATGGTTTCATGGCTTATGATTTATTATTGTGAGCCACTCAGAGTTGTGTTTAAGATGGCATCCATACAAATCTTTTAAGCAAATAAATCTCTCTTAAATTGAAATTACTAATCTGTAATTTCAAATAGAAGAGGAGTAAGATAGATTAAAAGACTTTCAACATAAATTAAGTTCCAGAAGAATAAAATAATATAGTAAGAAAACTAATTTATGTGGACCAGATATTTAAAACATATTCTGATTCTTATTATTAATAGAGAAGAACAGAGATTCTTAGTACAAAGTTATCCAGAAATATAACATATGCATGGGTAGGTCCTCCACACAGCAAATTGACAATAAAAATCCAAACTAACTGTACCTTTAAGGCCAATAGCAGAGTTAGCCCTGTACAGTACTGAATGCATTCCAGTAGTCTGAACATTATACTATGTATGGGAACAAAAAGTGTTTACTTGACGTATCAATGAGGCTAATAATGGTCTACCTTTGGCATTAGTCACTTGAGCCTCCGGTGACAATAATAGTCATAGGAGCAATTTCAAATTTCTATTCTAAGAAAATATAAACTGTTTTAAAACAGTGAAACTCACAATTACACCAGAAATCACATACCATAAGGTCTCCAACTTAGAAGTAGATTTACAACCATTCGTTTACTAATCGTTTGAAGTTACCACAGCACTTAAAAATATGACTTATGACCAGTTCTCACTCATATCACCATTGTAGCATCCCCACAGTCACGTGATCAAAATTAGGTGCTTGGCAAACAGCATGTATTTATGATGGTTGCAGCACTCCAGGGTCCTGGGATCTCCCTTTCTACGAGCTTCTGACAAGCAAAGTCAATAGAGGAAGCCAGATCCTCTTAACAAGCACATGGTTCATTTAACTGCAGAAATTCACTTAACAACCTTAGCAAAATATTCATAAAATGTGGCGTGACTCTCTTAGCAATTGCTTTGCTTAACAATGGAAATTTGGAGCTCAACTGTGGTTGTACATTGAAAACTGCCTTTATTCATATTCCATCTCAGGTTATTAGCCCTCATCCACCCAGAATGTGTACATCCTCTCTTTGTTCAAATGTTATAGTCAAAGAGCAAAATATCCTCAGTTTATTGATGACATAATGCCGCAGATCCATAGATAACCAATGACAGCCATTTCATATAGTAGTTAATAGCAATGAGGACTAAATAATGCTTTGTGGCATCTACAGCCTAATTACCCAATGTTATTTTTCAGACCACACCAAAAAATTGTCAGACATTAGATAGAATCAACAAAAAAAATAATCAAAGCAATCACAAGTAATTCTGTTCCTAAACTAGGCCTAAAACAAGTCTGAAAAATCTTGAACTAATCAATGTCCACAATCTTCCCCTTTTGACAAATTCAGATGGGTGGATGTCAAGATAGCATCACTGGACAACTTTAAATGTCTGACTCAAAAGCAATTAATTCCATGCAATTAGACCTCTAATTCCATGCAATTAGACCTGTTGGAAATGGATAGCAGATAATATACAATATTGCATTAAAAAGAGGATTTTAGTTGGTTTAAATTAGTAATTTTATTTCAAATTTGTAAAATTTCTCTAGCAGATCTTTGAACTCTCTAATATATTTTCCAATGTAAATGGTAAACCAATATCAGCCTAAAAATTCTGCTTGTTGACTTCTTGAGGATGCAAGAGAGCTACATAATGCCCTTCAGTGCCAAACGGTATGACCATATTATTCCAATATGTTTTTTGCACATAGTATTACAAAGCAACTCACATTCTACTGTACATTTGATTTTCATTTTCTAAGACAAGAAATTTACATTTGTCTTGTACTTTGCTTGAAACTCTTCCTTTGATAAGGAAACACAGGTGAAATCATGTTTAAGCATGATTTTTGACTGTGCCCACTTAATTAACATACCATCCAACTCAATAGTTAATTAAGTTGCTAATCAACGTGCCAAGCAAATATTAGTGTAGCAACAAACGAAATAAAATTAAGCCCTTCTAAATATAAAATTATTCTCAGAGGGATGTATGAGAATTTACTTCAACCATTTTTCCCTTTTACACTATGATTTTTTAGCCACTGCCAAATAATGAAAAAGCTGATTTCATTAAGAAATATGGGATAAAGGTATTATATGTTGCAATATTAATAAAAATCCCTCACCTTGGAATAGTTTTTATTTTGCATGCACTGAATAGACTCACAGACCTGTTTAATCCATGGATAAGGTGTTCATAAGCAAAAAGAATAGTGAATGCAGTAAATCAAAATGTAAGAACAAAGAACATTTATATCTATCTTGATAATGCAAGATAGGAATTCCTGACAGTGTTTTGAACGAGATACTGAAGATTATGAAAACTACCAAAAGTGCGGAGTCTTGAGGGCTGGTGACCACTTAACATTTTGGAGAGCAGAATATACTGTAGAATAGGCAAACAAGGATGTATTTTTATGATAATAAAAGGTATTCTGCCTTTTATTCAGGAGCTCAAGGCTCCTGAATACCTAGTATTTTTCCCCACAATAACAATCCTATGAGGTAGGTTGGATTGTGTGACCAAAAATTTTCCATGACCTTCAGCAAGAGAATCTATATCATTTACAGGTAGTCCTCAATTTATGACTACAATTGAGCCCAAGATTTGTGTTGCTAAGTGAGACAATTAAGTGAGTTTTGCCCCATTTTATGACCCTTCCTACTACAGTTGTTAAGTAAATCTCTGCAATTGTTAAATTAGTAACATTAGTTAGTTAAATTTAACATTAGTTAGTTAAACATTAAACTAGTTAAGTGAATCTGGCTTCCCCATTGACTTTTCTTGTGGTAAGATTGCAAAAGGTGATCACATGATCTGGGGCACCGCAAATGTTATAAATGTGAGTCAGTTGTCAAGCATCCGAATTTTGATCACATGATCATGGAGATGTGGCAACAATTGTAAGTGTGAAAAATGGTCAAGTCACTTTTTTCAGTGCTGTTGTAACTTTAAATGGTCACTAAATGAACTGTTGTAAGTTGAGGACTACCTGAACATGAACAGACCTAGAATCTTCAATTTTTTCTCAGGTTTTGGGTAGGTGAGGGACTGACTTTTAAAAAATGAAGTTAATTTTATTTTAGCACTTATGTTTTTATATTTTTGTCTCAAATGGTAGGAAACCATGTGATTAATTTTCAGTAATAGAAGTAATGTTGAATAAGAAAGAATATGAAAGAAAAAGGGGGAGGCTGCAGGTTACTGATCCTTAATTTAAAACAATACAACCCTTCATCAACAGGTACAACAGAAACTTCTGTTAGACAATAGCATGGTAATAACGTATGTTTTTTACAAAAAGAGACCCACAAACAATGAATTATTATATATAATCTGGAATACGAGACATTTTTTAAAATTTACAATATGTCATCGATACATTAAACTAATCCTCTGTGCTCATTGTTACCGAAAACAGGCTACTGGAAATAATGTGATAATACAATACAATGGAGGGCAATCATATGCAGTAGAAAGATGCTTAAAAAGTTTCAGTAGGAGAGAGACATATTTTAAAGAACAATATTTCTTAAACCATGAAAAACCTATCCCACCTTGAGTTAATGTTGATTACTAGGCAATCACACATCTGATATAGCTTTAGAAGTTTTTATATAATAAGATACTGAACCTAAATACATAGAAGAATAAAAATAGATATAGTCATAATAGCTATTTTATTATTATTTTTGTAACTGTAATGAAGACTGATACTGATATACCCATACAAGTCTTTATTTAAAATTAACTATGAATGTGCAATTCAATCCGGGTGCAATTCAAGGTGCTAGTTGTCACCTTTAAAGCCTTTTATGGCTTGGGACCAGCTTATCTAAGGGACCGTCTCTTGCCGGTCACATCTACCCGACCCACCAAAACGGGGAGGCAAGGAATGTTTGTGGGTCCCATCGCCTAGGCAGATTCCCCTGATGGGACCCAGAAGAAGGGCCTTCTCCGTGGTTGAGATCATTCCCCCAGATATTAGAATGGCCCCTACTCGAACACTTTTCCCGAAGGCACTGAAGATCTGGTTCTGCCAGTGGGCTGGGGATCGCAGAATGGGATGGAGTCCATTCGATGGCTCATGTGATATGTTGTTGCCAGGACGGGGGTTGGGAGGTTATTTTATTATATATTATATTTTATTAATTAATTATATGATTTTCTCTTTTATTAATTTTATTGTTTTTATATGAGGTTTTATATTCTTGTAAGCCACCTTGAGTCGTCATGTGAGACTAGGTGGCAATACAAATTTCCAAATAAAATAAAATAAAAATAAAATGTAAGTTATTCTCTTCATAAAGAGTGAAATTATTTCGCTGACTTTTATTTTAGTAGCCAAACCTTTATTCCTTTATTTTTTTTCCTCTTTGACCCAATTTACACACAAAAAAATCCAGCACATATGCAATTTGTTTGCGTTCCTTGACTTACAAATGGGAAATGATGGATTTGGCCATATGCACAATTCTACAAAAACTGAGGCAAAACCTAATTACTTTAAGGCCTAAGAGCACACCCCTGAATCTGGACATGCTGGAGATAGTATAGGCAAACTTGTTCTCTTCTTTATTATGATACTGAGAGTACGGATGCAGTAATTTAACATCTCTTCCCCGCTTTCTTTCTCTCTGTCCCATTCACATACAGGACAGGACAGAAGTTGCATTCTTAATTTTATACTACTGTATATGAATATGCACATGTATAAAGGAATTGTTGCACAAACTTGTTTCATCCAATACTGGACAACACTGCGTAGAAGTGATTGCTATATTAAATTACAGCATGCCTAAGAAGTCTGAAATGTATCTGTAATTACTGTCAATTTTCCTTGTTTTCATTGCACAAATGCATATTTGATGTTGTCATTAAAATTCATCATCTTGATTATTGTAACAGTAAACAAATTTGTTGGGAATATCTAGTGAGATATTAGAAGCTCCTAGACAGGGTGAAAAATGAACATAACTTACTACTATCATGAAATAATGGTTACTGCACAACATAGATGTTTGCCATTTCCTCAATTAGTAGAAACCGAAAAATCTGCAAATTGATTTGTGGAATTAGTATTAGTCACAGATACTGGTTTTTTTAAACTTTGGGGAGATGGACGCTAGTATAGAATGCATGTAGCTATGTGATACAAGTCTAAAATGCACTCTTTGCTAATAAATGACACATTCAAAAAGGTTAGCTATATCTTTCTAGCAAAACTGAAGGCAAATCTTACTATGATATGTTATCTGAAGTAGAAACTCGGACAGGGGTTCATAAAATAGATGTGGTTCTCTTTATATAGCATGTTCTACTCCACTATCATCCACAGATCAGTTGCTGGGTACCAGGCAGAGTGAGCTGCCCAGTTAAATGAGATAAGCACTTTTGCTCACCTATTCTACTGTACAGCAATCTGTTCGGATTGCTTTAAAAGAGTTTAAAAGAAGGTAAACCCACAGTCAAAACATCTCTAGCAAACAAAAGTTATCACTGGAAGAGAGCATGGTGAGATGGAAAACTGCTCAGAATCTCAGGGAAGGGAGCATGCTTACACTCCCCAAAGTGGCCAATAGGGGTCAGGCTCTCCCTAGAGCCTTGAAGTCACCTGAATACACTCCTAAATGATTCAACTGGCAATCACATTTGAATATATTCATGCTGCCAATATTATCAGTTAACGAGGAACATATCACTCTTTTACAATTTAGTTGCAGTTCCAACATGCTTTTCCTTCCAAGAAACTGAAGTATATCTAATCCAAATTCTGTATGATAATATGATTCTCAAAAATAAGAGCTGTTGATGGGCTTCAGCTATAACTTGAAAATGGCTTGTAATTTTACCTATCAAAATCTGATACAGTATAAATGTTTTTGTAAAACTATTTGAAATAAAAAAAAATAGATATAAAACGACTTAAATAAAAAACATTGAGGAAAAAAATAATTAAAGCACTGTGAATAAAATAAAATTTCCAATCCTTTTGTTATAACAAAACCAAAAAAGAAAAAGTAAATAATTCAGAGTAGGTAAGTTTATTATAATGAGAAAGTTATGGGTACCCTAGCCTTCACTCTCCTTTTTACTGGTCTATTAGTGGATGTAAGTATTTACAGTCTTTTCCCATGCTAACAACATTAATATATTTTCTATGGTACTCGATAGTGAAAGAATTAAACACAAATAAAACATCTGAAAATAGTCTAATACATCATCTCATTAATACAATGATTCTTATTATTAACAAAATTATGTTTGTTATATTACTTTTTAGAAGACAGTCAGAAAATGAGTTAAGATTGGTACTAAGCCATTGACTGAAAATAGCAATAGCACTTAGACTTATATACCACTTTATAGTGCTTTGCAGCCCTCTCTAAGCAGTTTACAGTATCAGCATATTGCCCCCAACAATCTGGGTCCTCATTTTACCCACCTCGGAAAGATTGAAGGCTGAGTCAACCTTGAGCCTGGTGGGATTTGAACTGCCAAACTGTAGGCAGCTGGCTGCAAAGGTAGCTTGCAGTACTGTATTTTAACCACTGCACCAGAGGCTCTTATTACTTTATATAAAATATTACTGAGAGAGAGGGAAACATGCAATAATTTTAAAACTGAAGATAAGCAGTATATTAACAACTTGATAATACCTTTTTGCTGCTGGTGATACAATTTCTTTCCTGGTTCCTGATGGAGAAGGTAGAGAACCACTAGATTTCTTTGGTAAGACAGTTCCATTATTGACAGTAATCTTTAAAGGCAGTGTTTGAACTAGTGGTCTTGCTGTGAAATGAAAATAAATAAATAAATAAATAACCAAACAAATAAATAAATGCTGAAATTTACAAATTCAGAAGTGCACACAATACTTGAAGTAAGACCTGATTATTGCAGAATAAAGTGGAAATATGACAACCCATTATTTGGAAAATTCTCTTGTGGCAACTGGAGATATATATATATATATATATATATATATATTTTCAATTTGTAATTTATTACTATTGGAAAATCCTTATAAGGACTGAACCTTCCATTCTATATCTGTACATTTCTTTCTTTTTTAAAAGATAAAACATAGCA
This sequence comes from Pseudonaja textilis, assembly GCF_049901715.1. Classification (NCBI taxonomy): domain Eukaryota; kingdom Metazoa; phylum Chordata; class Lepidosauria; order Squamata; family Elapidae; genus Pseudonaja; species Pseudonaja textilis. Next base: position 297,242,380 of record NC_141990.1, on the reverse strand, counting down.
TTTTTAAGAAGTTGGTTTGCTATTTTCAGACCATTTCTTTGATTTATTGAGACCATTTCACCTTTTTAATCTTCTAAACTCTTAATGATTCCACCCAATTGTATCATCTGCAAATCTGATAACTTCTCCATCTATGTTATTAGTAAGAAATGCTGAAATCCAAGACTGAATCCCTAGTATTTCCACTCAACACTCTACATCATTTTTATATGAAATCACTGAGCACAATCTTTTGAGAATAATTTGCAAACTAAGTGTCTAGTATCTCACCTTCAATTCAAATCTGATTAATCTGCTAATCAAAATTTCTTGAATGTCTTGTTAAATGCATAGCTGGGATCAATATATAACATTTCCAGGTAGAAAGTAGAAACAATATTTATTTGCATCTTATTAATACAGAAATTCACTCATTTGCCAGATTTTCAGAAAGTCCCATCAGAGCCTTTAGCATATTCCTTCTAGCCCTGAAAATTGGAATTTATACAGAGCAGGTAAGGAAATTTCACAACTGATGCTTTGTTATTTGCTATATACTTCAGCTACATGACTGTGGCAAAAACTGGTTAAATGGTCAAATAGCCCATCCTTGATATGGAAGTATAAAAAGATTTTGAGAAACAAATAATCTTCCTAATCCTATAAAATAAAATGTAGGACAGCACCAGGTACATAAAATATGTCAGTTAACATGTTTAGATGTTTTACTACATATACAAGATAATGAAAAAGGTCAGGTGTTGTTTTCTGTGCCATGATATACAAATATTTAGAGTATAATACTGCAAAAACACAGAAAAAATTGGTATACTTTAACTTACATTCTTTGCATTCATTAACACAACCAAAAATATTCAGACAGATGAACATTAGCTAATATTCATAAAAAACAGAAATATTAATAGAATGAATTCCAGTTAAATTTAACAGAAAAGTAACCTGAGACCTGATTAGAAATTTGAAAAATACTTATCTGGGTACACTTCTTAGAAACTTTTTTAAAGTATACATTAAATTCAATATTCACATTAAACCAATAACTATCCAACTCAGAAAAATATTATGCAAGAAATATTCTCAGATAATTATCTCATCATAATAACTGGTTAAAATATTTTCATTATAACATATACAGGTGAACTTGAATGGGAAGTTAATACCTTTGGTAGGTCCTTTCCTGTTCTGCATGGCCTGTTGCTCCTCAGTAATATTTAAACGCCTAACGACATCTGCCAGAGCGGACTTGAGCAACTGAATGTCGTCTTCTTGCATCTGAACACGTTGTTCAAGTGAAGCTATGCGGTCTGTCACCTCCATGCTACTGGCAGCAGAAGCACTGTCATCTAAAAACACATATGTATTTTATTTAATCGTATTAATTAATTTAAAACATTTATATTGCTGCTTATCATCTAACCAGCTTTGGACTGCACTCAATTAAACGTTAAAACCTAACCCTTACTTTGAAGTCCTGTTACATTATGCTTGCTTCAAGCTAAATATTGATATGTCTGCAGCCTAACATAATTGTAAAAACTATCTGGAGAAAGGTCCCCCAAACAAACAGAGAAAGATATAGTTATGTTGCTGCTTTTATTAGAAAACAACCATTCTTGCCAAAATGGAATTCAGTTAATTCTCTTTTAAATTGAAACATTCTGCCAGTAATTCATAGAAAATAAAATTTCCCCTTCCCTCTGTAGTTTCTGTGTATGTGGTCAAAATGTAATTAAAAAAGGTGCAGAAAGGTGAATCTCTCCCATTAACTATAAATATCTTCATATAAAGTGTGTGATCCAGATAAACCTAGACAAAAGAAAAATACTACAGAGATTATTTCCTAGTATATTTGTTATAGACTAAAAAGCAGGATCTTTATATTAATTCTTGCCAAGAAAACTGCAGGGAGCCTCTGAGAATTGGAAACAATAAAGTGGAAGGGGAAAAAATATTTAGTTCATCAAGAATGCCCATAGGCTTGCACAAAATGCTCAGTGTAAATGGAAATACTCATCACACCATTCTTTTTCTTACTCTATTAATATGTGGTGTCATTGCAAATATTCTTCCTCACAGTGTTTAGTTAAGCATTGTGAACTGAATAAGAAGGTAAGAGGGGAAGGTTAAACTATATTTTAACTGAACTGAGCAAGATTTGAAGAAATATAAACTACAGATAGTCCTTATTTAATGACAGCAACTGGAAGTGCCAGAATTTCCATTGCTAAGCAACATGAAGCACAACATTACATGGCTGTCTTGATTACCAGTGAAAATTCAAACACTTCCAGTTGTCGTCGTTAAGCAAATCACAATAGGTCATTAAGTGTGAACGAAGCCGTGAGTATGCATGCAACGCAAATGGGGCCATAAGCACATGTTCAATGTAAATGGGGCCATAAGCACATGTACAACGCTCACCATGACGCTAGCACAAGTGTGGGTGGGTGTGCACACATGTGAGTGCACTGGCCAACCACTCATGTGGCCCAGTAGTGGGCCCCGGCCCACAGGTAGGAGACTCTTAGCCTAAGTCTACATGAGATGAGGAATATGAATACACAAACACATGTACATATACACAGACAAAATAACTTAAAGATATGTACATACTGATATGCATTGATCATATTTTGAAAACCATTAAGTAATTTATACAAAATTGTACATTTTATTTTTGATTTGTATGATTGTTCAAGATAATCTGTGTACTTGTCCAGTCTGTTCTTGTAAATTCAAGGCTCTGGAAATTACTGAATTTAGAAATAGTAGAAAAATTAAAGCAGCAAAGCTTGAAACAAAAGAAGATTTCAGATCATAGTTTTCAGGCAAAGTTAGGTCAGCCCAGAGTTTTTATATTTCATTCT